>NC_053164.1:152064977-152384049 GCF_016835505.1 Polypterus senegalus | reverse complement strand
AGTGAGTACTGCAGCCTTCAAATGAAGGTAACGTTTGAAAACAAATACCTTTACAAAAACGGGATTCTTTGTGCATACAAAGTGACATGACCATAAAGAAAGTAGAACAAAACACACCTAGTACTACCTGTAATGCACATAGAAGGCCCAGATAAAAATCACCGATTATTGTTTAAACATACTAAACACAGCCATTATTTTATTTTCCCCAACTGAGCTGCTTTTTGTTCCTTGAGGCCAGAAGATATGTAGTCATTGTTCATCTCTATTTAATATAAACTGAAACACTATTAGGCAATGCCACATTGTAATGAACTTTAAGTATTTACCTAAAAGTTTTGAGGTTTGCTAAGAAACGGCAAGCAACAGAGCAAAAGAGCAAAACTTTAAAGCATATTATGAGTGGCCTGTAATGTAGTTAGTTTAAAAAAAATAATAATAATAAACAGGGTTGGATAAATCAGTAGTAGACTTCTGGGACTACCAGTTTTTTATTCTGGACAACTAAACTTCAGACTTCCAAAGCCAAGTAGACTACAAGATATTTCAGATCTTTGGTCTATGCAGTTTTACTTGATCAAGCACAATACTGTAAAAACAGAAGACAAGACTTTTCATGTGCAATCTTAAGTATGTTGTCACTTTTAAAAATACAACTACTTATAGCATGCCAGACTGCCATAACCTCAGTCTTAAGCCTGCTTTACACTTAACATGCCCACACTTGTTGCAAGGACAGCACAGAAAACGTGATGTAAAATACGGCAACATGCATTGGGCTTTTGTCGCACATTGCGCATTGATTTTCTTATTATGTGGCAATGTGGGTGCAGTGCAGCATGTTCTCTCTCACTACATCCATATACCTTCTCTTAGGCCTTCCTCTTTTCCTCTTGCCTGGCAGCTCTATCCTTAGTATCCTTTTCCAAATTTACCCAGCATCTCTCCTCTGCACATGTCCAAACCGTCAAACCTGAGCTGATCAGTATCCTTTAAAAATCATATATTTGCTAAAATATTCTCTTCCAAGGTGCCAGTTGTGCTGATATTGTGGTAGAAGAGAGCTATGCACTCATGTACAACAAAACTTTATAAACAAAGTTGCTGTAAAAAGTTACAGGTAATCGTCCACCCCGTATATAAAGCTAGGCTACCAAAAAGCGTACCTCGGCTAATATGTTTGGAAAGCTGCTAGCCCAGCAGACTACCATGTTCGTTTAAAATTTGTTCAAGATTTGTCCAAAATTTGTCTTGAATAAAGCAGCTGGTGCAAAGCAGACAAATTGTGCAGACACAATTTGATAAGTTAGTAGTGCAGGATGCCAGGTTATTGCTGACATTGGGACACTGCATATTGGCTAAGGTAGCTAAATATGAATTGTCAACACTAAAATACACTTTAAAGTGGGAATTTAAAGTAGTCTAAGGAAAAACCCAGCCACAGGGGATGCACAAACCACTATGTTTCTTCGTGTCGGTCCCAAGCCCAGATACTGTAAATGGGGAGGGTTACGTCAGGAAGGGCATTTGGTGTAAAATTTTGCCAAATCAATATGTGGACAACAATTTTGGATGATCCGCTGTGGCAACCTCTAATGCGAGTAGCTGAAAGAAGAAGAAGAAGAAGAAGAAGACAGTAGTAAAAGGAAAATCATAATTATGAAAGTTCTTTTCTATTTGTGTTAATGAGAACATATTAGTCTACAACTGCAGTCAAGGATAAGAGTGAATCAGAGCAGGATCAGATGCTGAATGATACTTTGAGTATACTGGCGAAGTAAATAAAATTTTATTCTGAGTAAACCTGTAGATCAGCAAACAGAGCAGTAGGAGAGAAAAACTGTCCCAAACTACATTGTGAAGGGGTGTTGCTTTCAAGTGTTACTGATCAAATAGGAATGGCCCAATCAGGTTTTTTATGGCTGGTACGTATCACCGATTTCATGTTGGTAGATTCCAATTTTTTTATTATCCCTTTAAAAACCATTTTACACTAAGCTCCTTTATAACCAGGCACCTTGAAGACTTTTGTCCTATAATAATGTGTTAACTTTGGTATTTTTATAAACTATAGACCACAAGTGTTAACTGTTCAGTTTTTATTAACAAAATGAAATTCTGTAGGCTTATTGTTCAATGACCATAAAAATGCTATAAAAATAAAATTTCCTTAAAATACATATTTTAACTAATAAAATATGTCCTAAAATATTCATCCATAATATATGTGGCATAAAATAAAATATGTTCTTCGGCATATTGTCTTGTTGGGAGGAGTCCCAAAAGAGTTTAGAAACCTTCCTATATATGTATATGTATATATATATGTGTATGTGTATATGTATGTGTGCGCGCGTGTGTATATATAAAATATTCATAGCATTCGTAGTCCGAGTCCTGATCTGATTGTATGGGTGGTTACCTACCAGGTTACACAACTGTGGTTGGTCTACCAGTCTGCAAAAATAGTGCTGGGCGGTATGACCAAAATTCTATATCATGGTATTTGTCAAAATTATACTGGTTTCACAGTATTCAACAGTAGTTTTTTCCCATGCATGAGTGGATGTTAACCACATTTTCCACTGCAATTACTGCAGTAGACTGGCTAAGTATAACCTGTTCCACTGTCATGAGAATTGTACATTGTACAAAAAACATTTTAATGTGCACACAAGTATTAATACAGGTTTGCATGGCCCCATAAAGTAATAGTTTTCAAGGGGGTGGTACTAATGAAGAGAAGGAATCGCACTGCATGACAGTCAAAATATAGAACCTTTTTATTGAACAAATTTTGCAAACAACTTAAACTAAAATTTTGACAACATATTTTCAACCACCCAAAGAGGCATTTAGACTAAAATAAAATATGTAGAGGTGTTTGTCAAAAGTTGTATTGCACTGAACATGTCTTAGAAAAGGAATAAATTCTTCTGTATAAAAGCGGTCGGGATTGTCCTTCCGTCCCGTGAGTGCTATGCAGGCGCGGAGTTTCACACACGCCCTGTCCATTTTGCAATGCACGATGGGATTTGTAGTTTAGTTTTTCCAGGTAAAAGATGATTTTCTGCTCCAGACTGTGCGATATCTTCTTCTTCTTTCTTACTATATAAAAGCGGTCGGGATTGTCCTTCCGTCCCGTGAGTGGAAAGTGTAGCGGTATTCCGCTTATCACAGACTTACTACTTGCAGCTTGCGGTACGAAGCGACATGATGTGAGCAGAGTTCTGCTGCTCCCATCGTTCTCTTGCTTTTGTGCGCGATGCGCTGGAAAAATAGACAAAATTATGTCTCTGGAAATAATTAATGTTGATGGAGTACAAATGCCACATCGCGTAGTAAATATCAGGGGTTCAAAAGGGCGACCTCAATATAGAAAAAAAGTTTAAATTTCATCACAAAAATAACAGAAATTACGAGTATTAAAGTAATACCGCTCAAATGCAATATAACCAAATTAATGAGTTTGTATAAAATACCAAATTGATCTACATATTGAATTGTCTTAAGAAGTGGTCGCCTTAAAAGGCTGGTCAGCCTAGTAGTAAATATTTTTTGTAAACCAACTACACTTTCTGTTAATGTTAACAATCTCTGTCCACTGACACATTAAAGTGATCTTTTAAACAACTTTACCATCATTCAACTGCATAATATTTAAACTAGTAAATAATAACAATAAAATAAATAATAGTGCAACTTCCAGTAATAATACTATTACTTCGAGACTTCAAGCCCAGGTACATTACACAGTATTCACCAAATAAAAATAAAATAAAACAAGTGCAACTTGGTGATGACATCTGTACCAACTGAACCATCATTTAGGCAAATTGCATTAATATTAACCTTGCTTCAAGCTAAGCTATATACATAAATAAGAAAACTGCAACTTGCATTTATAATGCTATTTGTGGTATAGCCCTAGGGAATGGTATTAGGGCCACAGGGAAGAAAAAAAAAACTATATGTCGAGATTAAAGTCAACATTTCCACTTTATTCTCATAGTTTATTTTATAATTAAAGTAGAATGTTGTAAACTAAACTTCATCCTAAAATCAATGTTTAATTTACTAGATTTTCTCAAACCTCGTCATAAGTTAATGTAGCACATTAAATGCTTTGTGTTAAGTTTTCCCTGACCCAGTTGTTAATCACTACACACTTCTTAAACTGACTTCCTTTACACCTTGAGGAGGCGCAGGCAGTGATCACCGCACAGAATACATTCACTTCATGATATTCCTGCTCTCTGAAAATTTAGAATGCTAAGGATGAAATAAATTAAAGCAGGTATTAAACATGCACGGTAGTGTGGCAGTAGTGCTGCTCCCTCGCAGTAAGGATTCCCCAGGTGTACGTTCAGTGTAGAGAACTTTATGGCAGGTGTGATGAGGCTCCAAAAAACTGGATGTATGAATAGGTATTGCACAGGTTTAACTTGAATATTGTGTAAATGTTGGGTTCGTGATCTGGTGGTCGGAGACACAAACACAGAATTCAGTGGATGTTCTTCTGAGCGGGCTTTCTTTATTGGATGCGTGCTGTCTCTGTCTGATCTACCAAACCCCCAGTTCCTATCTTATCATTTTTTTCTTTACATAACCAATCACCACATGATAAATGTCTTTGTGAAATTAAAACTAGTTATAAACTAAGACCACAGAGTGTTCAGAACTTCAAAAAAAATATTCATTATACATGTTTAATTATGCAATCCATTCAGGGCTGCGCCCATCCCACAAGCAGTATTGTGTGCAAGGCAGCAAATCCTGAACGGCAGCACATTGCAGTGTGAATACGAGCAATACATAAACAAGCAGGGTCAATATAGCATAATAAAACCCCATATCCTACATGACTTTGAAAGGAAACCGAAGCACACCGAGTAAACCCACCAGCAGACATGCAAATTCAAGGCAGGGTACACCCGAGACCCCCTTGCCGTGAGGCAGCAGTGCAACCTCCACTCCACTGTGCCCCCACATGATTAATACATGCTTTAATGCATTTCATCATAAAAATGATATCAGGTGTTTATCTTAGCATTCTAAATGTTCAGGGAGCAGGAATATCATGAAATTAATGTATTCTGTGTGCTGCCTGCACCTCCTCTTAGTGCAAGAGGAAGTCAGTTTAAGAAGCATGTAGCGATTAACTTGGCTCAGGGAACACTTAACACAAAGCATTTAATGTGCTATATAACTTATGAGGGGGTTTGACAAAATCTAGTAAGTTAAATATTAATTTTAAGGTGAAGTTTAGTTTATGATGTTCTACTTTAATGACAAATTACGAGAATAAAGTCAACATGTCAACTTCAATCTCGACATAAACGGCAAGAATAAAGTAGAAATGTCGAGAATAAAGTCAACATGTCGTCACACTATTGCACAGTACCCAGGTACATTACACAGTATTGAAAAAAAATAAAACAACTACAACTTGGCTTGCAGTATTATCCAGTAGTACTGAAACAGTATTCACAGATTTCAACATAATGGTCAACATCTGACCTTTTTAAACCAAAGTATCTCCAGGCAACGGACGTGACTCCTTTGTTTCGGCAAATTTCTTCTGTTTCATCATGTTCAACTTTAATTGTCAGCTATAGCTTCAGTTTCGGAATGTTCTCTGTCCATTTTCACCGTGCAATACCTACACTACCGCATGTATTCCGTTGCATACATGTTTAGCAGTGTAGCAGTGAAAAAGGGCCCCTGGGCAATACCTCGACTAATGCATGTACTCTGTTGCATGCGTGTTTAGCAGTGTAGCAGTGAAAAGGTCCCCCCTTAAACAGTTTCCCGCTGCGCCACGTTCTGAACATTGCTTAGGCAATTTAAACTGGTGCTGCGGTATTAGAAAAATCCATATCATAAAAATAAAAGCCGGTTTTCGGTATAAACGGGTATACTGCCCAGCACTATGTATATGTGTATGTTTAGTCATCATCTTCTTCCTAGTGACCTTTATCCGTGAACAGCAACTAAGTGTTTTCCTAGCTAGACTGGCTTGTCCACTTATATATGAGTGTAAGTTACATTTCTGCTATCGAGGAAATACGAACAGGACACACAGTTATGCAGTTCTCCAAATGCATTAAACCAAGTGATGGTGCATACCTCCCTTTTGGTTCTGTTGGTGGTTATACTGCCAGTGTTGTCCTGCATGTTCTTCGTGGCTCATTATTATTATTATTCCCTGGATAGATAAGTAGATGAGTGATAAAGCCGGGTGACTGGTCCCTCAAATCTCGTACACACTTTTTCCAGAATTTTTCCCCAGTCTTCACACATTATATACTTCATGTCAACATTTTGGCATTAGTACTATAACATGCAATTTCTATTTTAGTTATCTGTTCAACATTTCTTGCCTCTTATTTCCTGCCCTCAAACATTTACCCAGATCATTCAAGGCATGGAACACTCATGAAATGCATCTATTCCAAATAACGATTTATTATTTACCTTGTACAACTCTAGGTACCTTACACCCAGATAAAGAGCCTTTAGCTGGCAGAACGCCAGCTGTGTTGGTGGGGGATGGGATAGAAAGCTGCTTGCTACCAGTGCTGATCAACATGTTTGCAAAACAAAGATGCTGATGAGGAGGTGTGAAAGAATTTAAAGTGGCCTGGGATTATGATTTTTTTTCATAGGCTTCAGGGATTCTAGTGTTATGGAGAAGATACTTGGCAAAAGCCAGAGTGTTCATGAACAATCTGCATAGGTTGAAACAAGAGAAGTTGTGTTTCATTAATATGCTGGAGCTCTATGAGCAACCAATAAAAGAATACAATCAGAGTCGTCCATATGATATTATTTACTTTCTGAATTTCAGAAAGCATTTCATAAGGTCCCGCATGAGAGTTTGGCTATCAAATTAAAGAACTGGGAATTCACAGTGTAGTTTGTAGATGAGTGCAGAACTGGGTAAAACACAGGAAGCAGAGGATATGGTGCCAGGAGCCTTGATAGAATTGAGTGATGTTAAGAGTAGTGTTCCAGAGAGATCACAAATATACCAATGATCTTCATTAGATAGGAATATAAACAACATTCTGGTTACATTTTTAGATTATACCAAGATAGGTGAATTGGCAGATAATCTAGTGGGACTTGGCCAGCATACAGGCTTGGGCAAATTTGTGGCAGGTGAAAGTAAGTAAATATAAGGTATTAGATGTAGGAAATAAAAAAAATTGATTTGATTGCAGAATGGGAGGTCTCAAACTTGAATGTACTGCTTATGAAAAGGATTTATGAGTTGTTGTGGAGACATCACTCGCTTCTTCCAGGCAGGCCAGAAGACATTAGGAAGACTAACAAAAAGTTAGGTTATATACTGTAGTATGATGTGTAAAATTCATATCAAAGAAGGGTGTGCTTGAGCTTTACTAGTGAGGCCACGTCTAGAGTGGTGTATGTAGCTTTGGTCTCCAGGCTACGAAAACACACAGCAGCACTAGAAAAAGTGTAGAGATGAGCGACAAGGCTGATGCAAACACTGAAAGGGCTAAGTTATGAGGAAAGATTTCCTTTTTGAACAAAAGGAAAATAAGAAGTAACATGATTAAAGGCTTTAAAATTATGAAAGAAATTGGTACAGTGGATCAAGTCTTTTACTTTAAAATGAGTTTAGCAAGAGCATGGGTACACAGTTGGAAACTGGTTAAGGGTAAATATTGCACAAACATTAAGTTTTTCTTCTCACAAAGAACCATAGACACATATAATAAGTTACCTAGTAGTGTAGTAGACAGTAGGGTTTTAGGGACTTTTAAAACTATACTTGTTGTTAATTCAGAGGAGTTAAATGGGTAGGATTGGTGAACTTCGTTGGGCTGAACTTCCTGTTCTTGATACATTTTTTTAATGTTCTAAGCTGCAAAATATTAAGGAATATTGATGCAAATTAATAATGTGTAAATTCTGTAATTTGCTTTTAGTTTCCCTTTTTCATTTTGTCTACATTCACCTACTGTACTTGGGGTATCACCTAGTGTACTTGGGGTATATACAGTTTATACAATAACCTTATTCCTCCATTGTGCACCACCCGCATATTGCACCCTTTAAATATGTAAACTTTTATGTATTTTTTAGTTTGGGGTGGAACACTCATGCACACACATGTAGCTGCATTTGTCAAGGACTGCCAAATACAGTAGTTCAAATGCAGCTACCAGAAAGGCATTCCAGCACTAGTATGACTCGCTGTGCATAAAAAAAAAAACTCCACAGTCCAAGTGTCTTCATTTCCTACAAAACATAAGGGGAAAAGTTCATAATACACTCAAACAAATGGGGGAAAGGGAAACTTGTGGTATTCTGCTTGAGGGTTAAGTATCTAGGGTTACATTTTTTAAAGTTTCTATATGTTATCTCATTTGCATACATAACTTGCATAACGGCCAGAAAACTATATGTGCCTAGCTGTCAAGCTGTTCATGTTTCTTTCTGGCCTAACATCAGTGTAAGGGCTATTCCGTTCTCACACAGCTAATATTACAAACATTTCATTCCAAAGAAAATAATGGAAAACTCAGATTGTGGTAGCTGTCTTGTGATTTGAATTTATTGTTGAACTTGATGGTAAGTGCTTTAGCTGTCAGAAAATACTTGTCTAAGCATTTTGGAGAAAAAATAATATAATTAAATATATAAAATCCAGTCCAAAAGCAAATGGTTGACTCCTTAATTACAACAGTTGCAAGCATCTATTAATCAGTTTAGATGTACCATTTATTTTAATAAGTGAACTGCCTCAAACAGTTGCACTATAAGCTTTTTTCACATTACTGTGTTGGCAAAAAAATAGGTAAAATGCTCAGTTATACTTTACAAATTACATTTCATTCTTTTTTATTCATAATTGTCTAGGAAATTAGGAGTAGAAGTGCAAGAAAGAGGCACACTAATTGATATGTACTGATAGATTGCCACATTTGAAATATTTACAAAAATATTTATTATTTATAAAAAAAACTACTTCAACTGTTTTAAATTTGTTGACGTTCTGTGTTTTTTAGAATTAGGCTGATGTTTGCATCTAGTAAATCAAAATTTATTTAAAAATATATTTTGTTAATCGAGCTGTTTTTTATAGCCTAAATGTTGTTTATAATACTGTTACTGTTAGAGATTTGACATTTACCGTACTTCCCACAGCTAATCAAAATAATTCATATATAGGAACTTTTAATAATGCAGGTAGTCTCTGAATTTCTGAATTGCTTTACTGTACCACTACAATCAAACTAACCATTGCTTTGTGCTGTTTCTTTTCAACTGCAGACTTCAGTACCTGGAAAAATGGATGCTTTTACAAAGGTCTCTTTTGTTATTTCTGCATAACACTGAGCATTGTCTAGATCTTGGTTCCTCAACCAGTCAGTCACTTACAAGTAGCTTCACAAGCAAGTTCCTTTGCTTGCTGTTAAAGCCAGTGAAGTCAAGTATTGACATTTGGACAGATGAGACTTGGAGTATTATCAGTCTGTCCCCAAGAGCTTATATTTTTAGAAGGATGACCATGTTATTAAAAAAATAATCTATCCAAAAGCAAGTCTCACTGATTTGATTTGCCCTCTGTCCAACTAAACCACTGCCTGAATAGAGTACTTTTAAAAGCAATCCACTAAATTAAGATTAGATGGTTAATAATAATTCTGTATATAATGATAACGCTGATGATGATTCATATGTCTTGGTTTAGCTAGCATTCAGTTTAAAGCAAATAAAAATCATATAATTTTAAACTTACAATGCGTGTTAAGACTTATTTAGTAGATAATTTTATGGATTTGTTTGGGGAAAAAAAGTTTGAGGAACACTGCTCTAGATTATTCCTTATTGGTCCCTGCTGCTTGCATTTGCCTTCAGTGCTTTAGTTGCTATATGATTATTAGATTTTCTTTTCATCTGATGTAGTTTTTGTTTTTGCACTGCTTTTTACTGCAAACCATTAGCTTTTACATTTGCTTTATATTTTCTGTGCTCATATTAACTGTGCTCTCACTTACAGATGTCTTATTAAAAGTAAAGTGCAGTATTTGTTCATATGAGTGTTAAACATTTTATTTACAAGAGTTCATGATTTTTAACATTTTTTTTTATAAATTTCTCAAAGCATTATACAGTATTGTAAAATGTTGAGATTTAACTTTCCTCCTATTTTTATTAGTTTTTTTTATATTCTTCATTATCAACACAAAGCAGGGCCAGTTTCCTTTGAGATAACTGGTTTTGACAGCAATGCAACAATATCAATGTCTCTCTGAATATATAATGTAAATGACACACATCTCCAGTATTTAAAATTCCATAAACAGCCAGAATTTTGTTTACCATTCATCATGTGTGCTATATTGCTACTTTCACGTTTTCAAATATTTTAGTGTTTTTGTTGGATTTAGCTTTATGTTTCTTTACACTTGTACAATGAGACCAAAAATCCATCCTGGTTTGTCCCTGCAGGAGAAAGTGAAAGATACAAAAAGTCTGTAATGCTAGTGTTAAACAGACAGGTAATGTTTCCTAAAATAAGTGTCAGTTGTAACCCTTAAAATTATCAAGGTCAATATCCCAATCCATTTTTAAATCTGTTGTTTGAGTTTTTGTCAATTTCTGTTATTTCTTCCAAAAAGTCCATTTTTTGGGAAAATGTTCTAAAATTTTACATTTACTGTGCATTGAGTATGGATTATTGAATTAAAAAAAATATATAGTTTTAAAGTTACAGTTCTTGTCAATGCACGTCTGTTATATCTTCTTGTTCTGTGCTTGTTCATACCATTAGTAAGAAGCATCATCTATATATATATATATATATATATATATATATATATATATATATATATATATATATATATAATATTCACTGAGGGCACGCAAGACAGTGAGCGCAAGCAAGACAGAGCCCCGCCCACCAACTCTGAGACCATGGGATACGCTTGACAGAGCCCTGCCCGCCAACTCTAACCCTCCTACCGTGTCATGGGATATGCACGACAGAGCCATGCACGCCAACTGTAACCATCCTCCCGAGTCCAGCGTCTCTCTCGAGGCACTCAACAACTCGCCAAACACAGCCTCGGGCGCTTTCGTCTGTGCAAAAGTCCACATGCACCTCTGAACCACATTGACTTTACACTGCACGCAAGACAGCCATGCCCGCCAACTCACAGAGCCCCGCCCACCAACTCTGAGACCATGGGATACGCACGCATTTAGTGTATAAATGGATATAAATAATTGCATGTAAACGATTCACCAAAATCTGTTGTATGTAAACGATACTGTTTAAAACGTTATTGTTTTTTCATCAGAAAACCCGGTTTCCACATCTACCTGTATTAGTTTAAATGGCACTTTAACCACTCGCAATAGGGTGGACATGCTGACTTATCGTGTCGACTGGGCAACACAGTGAATACGTCATCTATCTATATATGTTTTCCGTAGCCTGCTACAGGAAGGTACTCTCTCGATCATTGCCATTGGTTTCGCTCCTTGCTATTTTCGTTATACTGCGACGGTGGTTTCCTAAGCCTTTGTTATACTGAATTCCTTTCTCACCGTTTTCCGTTCCTATTCTTACACGGCCGTATGCTAAGGCTGGCTTCGTATAGTCTCTTATAATATTCACAGATTGCATGCCAAAATGAAACATTGATACAGTATTTTAAACATTTTTACAGATGACAATATGCAGTATTAATTTATGACCAAATATTACAAGAACTATTGCATGCATCCACTAGAAGAAGTGAGGAAATAGTAGTATGAAAGGTGAAATTTGACATTGAATGGTAATTTTAAACTTTTGAAATGAATGCAAAATTTGTTTAAAATATTGACGGAGACAAGGTTAAATATTCTAAAGTGTACAAGTATGTCAAAAACACAATTTTCTCTTTAAATACAGTTGATTTCTTCAGCAGAGATAACCACGCTGTCAAATTAGAGTTTGCTAAACAGAAGTAAATTGTCCTTTTACAGCAAATTGAATTTTTTTTTATGTTTATTAATTGCAAAAATAAAGATTTTTAATAGTTAAAAAGGGCATATTTTATAGTATAAGATCATCTTCTTGTTCTTCCAGCTACTCCCATTAGGGGTCACCACAGCGGATTATGTTTTTCTATATCTTCCTGTCCTGTACAGTATATCTTGCTGTGTTACACCCATCACCTGTATGTCCTCTCTCACCCATCCATAAACCTCCACTGAGGCCTTCCTCTTTTCTTCTACCTGGGAAGTCCATCCTTAACATCCTTCTCCCAATATACAAAGCAACTCTCCCCTGCATGTGTCCAAACCAATGCAGTTTTGCCTCTCTGACCTTGTCTCCCAACTGCCCAACCTGAGCTGACTCTCTAATGTAATAATTTCTAATCCTGCCCATCCTTGTCACACCCAGTGCAAATCTTAACATCACTCTGACACTTACAGTTTTGTCTCCTGTTTTTTTGTCAGTGTCACCATTTCCAACCCATATAATATATCTGGTCTCATTACTGTTTTGTAGACCTTCCCTTTTACTTTTGCTGATACCCGTCTGTCACAAATTATTCCTGGCACTCTTCGCCACCCTGCCTGCACTCTCTTCCACAACCCCGTTACTGTTGATCCCAAGTATTTAAACTTCTCCACGTTTGCCAACTCTACTCTCTGCGTCGTCATCATTCTTCTGACCTCCCTGTCATTCACACAAATGTATTCTGTCTTATTCCTACTGACCTTCATTCATCTACTCTCTAGAGCATATCTCCACCTCTCCAGGGTCTCCTCAATCTGCTCCTTACTCTCGCTACAGATTACAATGTCATCAGCAAACATCATAGTCCATGGGGACTATTGCTTAATCTCGTCTGTCAACCAGTCCATCACCATTGCAAATAAAAAAGAGCTTAGAGCTGATCCCTAATGTAATCCCACTTCTACCTTAAATGCATCTGTCACTCCTACCGCAAACCTCACTAATGTCACACTTTCCTTGTACATGTCCTGTACCACTTTTACATACTTTTCTGCCACTCCCGACTACCTCATAAAATACCACAATTCCTTTTTAGGCACCCTGTCATATACTTTCTCTGAGTACAAAAAGATACAATGCAGTTCCTTCTGTATACTTTTTCATCAACACCCTCAGAGCAAACATCGCATCTGTAGTGCTCTTTCTCAGCATGAAACCATACTGCTGCTCACTAATCATCACCTTTCTTCTTAACTTGGCCTCCACTACACTTTCCCATACCTTCATGCCGTGGCTCCTCAGTTTTATCCCTCTGAAGTTATTCTAGCTCTGCACATCCCACCTTATTCTTAAAAATCAGCACTAGTGCAGTTCTTCTCCAATCATCATGCATCCTCTCACTTTACAAAATTCCATTAAACAATCTGGTTTAAAAACTCCAATGCCATCTCTCATGCTTCCACAGGTATGTCATCCGGACCAACTGCCTCCCCATTCTTCATCCCCTTCATAACTGTCCTTACTTCTTCCTTGCTTATCTGTTGCACTTCCTGATTCTCTGTTTCATTTTATTATTATATAATTTGTTCCGGAAACGTGCTTGCAGTCCAAAGCACTCGTATATCAAAGTGAATTTCCCCATAAGAAATAATGGAAACTCGGATGATTCGTTCCACAACCCAAAACTATTCATATAAAAATGATTAATACAAAATATAAAGTAAAAATACATAAAACAAATTAAACTGCACTTAACGTGAAGTGTAGAATGTGTGAAGACTGAAGCCCAAATACTCAATACACACTTTCACAAAAGGTATAACAAAATAAGTATGCTTTTATTTAATAATATAACAGAAGAAAAAGAAATTGCTCATATGTCATGCTGCTGAAGCCCAACTATCAGTCGATACAAAGTAAAATACATTTGCATATGTGTATGTTTGCACGTTTCATTTTTAAACAGTTTTCACAGAGGTAATGCTGTTCCACTTTAAATCTATGCAGATGGTGCAGTGGAAAAGCTACCCCTTAGCAACCTCAAGGTAATAGGTGTGAATCTTGTGTCATGTCTGTATTTAGAGCTTTGAGCAGGGAGCTGCTTTTATTACTATTATTATTATCTAAACTAATAAAAAGCAAAGCCCTCACTGACTGACTGACTCACTCACTCATCACTAATTCTCCAACTTCCTATGTAGGTAGAAGGCTAAAATTTGGCAGGCTCATTCCTTACAACTTACTTACAAAAGTTGGGCAGGTTTCATTTTGAAATTCTACGCATAAAGGTCATAACTGGAACTTATTTTCGTCCATATACTGTAATGGACTGCAGCTCAATGGCTGTGGGAGACGGAGTTGCGCCTCGCATCATCACGCCTCCCACGTAATCACGTGAACTGACTGAACGCAGTACGTAGAGAACAAGGAAGAGCTCCAAAGAGCGCTGAAGAAAAAACGCATTACACAATTGAGAAGGCAGCAAAAGAATATCAAGCGAGTGACGCATTCAAGCATATTCATAAGTGCAGCTACTGCGGAAACAAAGCACGGTGTAAACAGTAAGTTTAAATTAAGTTTATAGACACGCTCCCGCTGCCGTTTGTCATGCCATCGACGAATATGATATTCGCGAGGTACAAGTTTAACGAGAAGACATGAGGTATAAATGAGACTTTGGATCACTTTGTAACGGAGTTAAAATTGCTGTAGCGAGAAACTTTTAAGTGCCGGGTCTTAGCTAACATTAAATAAAGCCGTGGACATCGCAACATCACACAAGAGAGCAGCTCACGTGAACTGACTGAACGCAGTACGAGTGATCACTTCCATGCATCAAACCTGTACAAAAAACGCATTACACAATTGACAAGGTAGGAAAAGAATATGCTCCGAGCTGAGCTCCACAGCTAACGTGGTCTTACAGAAGCAACTTTATCACGCTGCCACCAAATACTCACAGAAAAAACCACAAGTTAATACACACGCTGTCTCAAGAGTTTCTCCACACTCAATGTATTCCTCACATCCACGTTATACCCTCTGATCTCCCATTTCAATTCAAATGCCTCCAATTTCCAGTAAGGCTCTGCTTCGCGATGACAAGTAATAAGTCTCAGGGACAGACCCTACAAGAAGTTGCCATTGATTTGAGGCAAGATTGCTTTTCTCCTGGACAACTATACGTTGCATTCTCAAGAGTGAGCTCGCGCGTGGTGAACTGACAACGTGCTATATAAAGAGAATTATAACAATCATAATAAACGAACAAAAAAACATCGGAGAACCCGTGGATTAAATAAAAAGGCAGCTTGCTTGGTGAAACAAGGAAAAACGATGGCGTTATATGTCGTTAGTTTATAAAACAGCGGAGAAGCTGTGTAAAGGGTGCTTCACAAAAAACCAGCAGAGTGCCGTATATGAGCAGGCAGTCAGCTAAAGAAGGGAATCAATAAATAACTATAATCGTAATAAACAAACAAAAAATAGCGTACAAGCCGCTGATTAATTAAAGGAAATGGGTACCTCAACAGTAAAGTAAGTCTCAAATAGCTACACAATAACTATAACAATCATAATAAACGAACAATAAAACAGTACAGAACCGCGAAGCAAGGAGAAACGACAGCCTTATATGGCATTCGTTTATAAAGCAGTAGAGAAGCTGTGTGAAGGCAGCTACACAAAAAAACAGCAGGGCGCCACACTCTGAATGTATTCCTCACATCATCGTTATACCCTCTGATCTCCCATTTCAATTCAAATGCCTCAAATGTCCAGTAAGGCTCTGCTTCGCAATGACAATTAGGTCTCAGGGACGGACCCTACAAAAGGTTGCCATTGATTTGAGGCAAGATTGCTTTTCTCCTGGACAACTATACGTTGCATTCTCAAGAGTGTGCTCGCGCAGCTTCGTCATATTACAACCGGAGTGCTGAACTGACAACGTGCTATACAAAGAGATCCTTAACAGATAGTTATTGGTATATTTTCCCTCAGTTTAAAAAGGTTTTCTTTTCTTCTTAATAAAAGTTTAAAAGCAGTATTTCATCACTGCGAAGCACTGGGATTTTGCTATATACAGTAATATACAATCAATCTATATATATATATATATATATATATATATATATATATATATATATATATATATATATATATATATATATATATATATATATATATATATATATATATATATATATATATATATATATATATATATACTAATAAAAGGCAAAGCCCTCACTCACTCACTGACTCATTACTAATTCTCCAACTTCCCGTGTAGGTAGAAGGCTGAAATTTGGCAGGCTCATTCCTTACAGCTTACTTACAAAAAATGGGCAGGTTTCATTTCGAAATTCTATGCGTAAGGGTCATAACTGGAAGCTATTTTTCTCCATATAATGTAATGGAGTTGAGTTGGAGATGGTCGTGGGGGGCGGAGTTTCGTGTGACATCATCACGCCTCCTACGTAAGTACATAGAGAACAAGGAAGAACTCCAAACAGCGCTGAGCACAAAACGCCATTTCACAATTGAGAAGGCAGAAAAACATTATGAAGCAAATGATGCATACAAGCATATTCATAAGTACAGCTACTGCGGAAACAAAGCACGGCGTGAACCGTAAGTTTATATTAAATTAAGTTCATAGACAGGCTGCCACTAGCGCTTGTAATTTAGTGCCTGCCCATATAAGGCCGTCCATCAGCGAAATCCAATACAAACACTGCCGGTAAATGTTCACGGGTGAAGGACTGTGCTTATGCAGAGGAAGATGAGATGGTCAGGGTGGTGTTTGGCACAAACTCATTGAAACTGCGAGAGAAACTTTTAAGGGCCGGGTCTTAGCTGACATTACACGAGATGGCACCAGCACAGCTGGGAACCTTCGATGCAAGAACACCAAGCGGCTCACATGAACTGACGCAGTGCACAGACAAAAAGCAACAGTATAGAGTGCTGAACAAAAACCGAATTACACAATTGAGAAGGCAACAAAAAAATATGAAGCGTCTGATACATACAATCATATTCATAAGTGCAGCTACTGCGGAAACAAAGCACACGGTGGAAAAAGTGAATGTCCCGCTAAAGGAAGGCAGTGTAAAAAAAAAAAAACCCGTGCATGCAGTTTGTCACATCTCAGATAAAGAGGAAGACGAGCTGTTTATTGATGCAGTAAGAAACGAATCGATGAATTAAACCTCTTATCTTTACAACGATTGACAAACACGGAATGTAACTTGAACACAACACATCGCATACAAATACGACCCTGATTGAAACAAATAATGATAATCAAATCCTTGATGACAGCAACATTCAATAACACTCACAAAACAATTACTGTATATTGACAATCATGTTACGTTATTTTTAAAATGTTCCCTTTTCTTTTTCATAACTTCTACTTCTCCACTGCGATACGCGGGTATATATATATAAATCTATACTAATAAAAGGCAAAGCCCTCACTCACTCACTCACTCACTCACTCACTGACTCATCACTAATTCTCCAACTTCCCGTGTGGGTGGAAGGCTGAAATTTGGCAGGTTCATTCCTTACAGCTTCCTTACGAAAGTTGGGCAGGTTTTATATCGAAATTCTACGCGTAATGGTCATAACTGGAAGCAGTTTGTCTCCATTTACTGTAATGGAGATGAGCTTCAACGCCGTGGGGTCGGAGGTTCGTGTGACATCATCACGCCTCCCACGTAATCACGCAGTACATAGAAAACCAGGAAGACCTCAAAAGCTGAAGAAAACATGCATTATATAATTGAGAAGGCAGCTAAACAATAAGAAGCGGCGAGTGACATATACAACCATATTCATGAGTTCTGCTACTTCGGAAACAAAGCACGATGTAAACCTACACTTTAAATTAAGTTCATAGACAGGCTGCGCTGGCGTTTGTAATTTAGTGCCTGCCCATATAAGGCGTCCGTCAGCGGCAATCCAATAGCAAACTGCCACGGGTAAATATTCACGGGTGAAGGACTGTGCTTATGGAGAGGAAGATGAGATGGTCAGGGTGGTGTTTGACACAAACTCAGCGAAACTGCGAGAGAAAGTTTTAAGTGCCAGGACTAAGGTAACATTAAATACAGCCATGGACATAGCACGAGATGGCACCAGCACAGCTGGGAACCTTCGATGCATGTACACCGAGTGGCTCACGTGAACTGGACGAGTGCACAGATAAAAGGCAACAGTTCCAAAGAGCTGAACAAAACCAATTACACAATTGAAAAGGCAGCAAAAATATGAAGCGCCTGATACATACAAGCATATTCATAAATCCAACTACTGCGGAAACAAAGCACACGTTGGAAAAAGTCAATTTCCCGCTAAAGGAAGACAGTGTAAAAAAAACCCGTGCATGCAGTGTGTCAGGTCTCAGATAAAGAAGACGAGCTGTTTATTGATGCAGTAAGAAACGAATCGATGAATGAAACCTGTTATCTTTACAACAATTGACAGACACGGAATGTAACTTGAACACAACACATCCTACAAATACGAACCTGATTGAAAGAAATAATGATAATCAAATCCTTGATGACAGCAACACTCAGTAACACTCACAAAACAAATACTGTATATTGACAGTCATGTTACGTTATTTTTAAAATGTTCCCTTTTCTTTTCTAGCTTTTTAACACACTACTTCTCCGCTGCGATACGCGGGTATATATATGTATATATATATATAACCCGATCTACATCCTCAAATAATGGATACTTTATTCGCCATCAATGATTGTTTTGGTAAAGCCATACTCAGTGTATTCGGTAAAAAAGTAAGGGCAAGGGGAGGATGACTTATTGAGGCATGCAGGCTGTAGTGCGCGTCAACTCTATCTGAATTGCGCGATCACATTTGAAAACATATATCTTTTCAAGTTCTATTTAGTCCATACAGGGAGTGCAGAATTATTAGGCAAGTTGTATTTTTGAGGATTAATTTTAATATGGAACAAACACAGTGCTATCAGTCAATCCAAAATGTTAATAAACCTGAAACCTGAATGTTTCACAACAGAAATGTGAGTGTGAACATCATCAGGGGAATACATATGTGCGCACAATTATTAGGCAACTATTAGTGTGCAGATTTATTATGCAACTAAAGGAAAAATGAAAATTTTCCCATCTCACTTGTTTATTTTCATCTGTTATAGTGAGAATAATAAACAAACACCTCAAAATTTACAAATAAACATCTCTGACATTTCAAAAAAAATAAATCAATCAATCAATGACCAATATAGCCACCCTTCTTTCCAATAACAGTCATAAGCCTTTCCATTCATGGAGTCTGTCAGTTTCTTGATCTGTTGACGATCAGCTTTTGTGGAGCAGTGACTACAGCCTCCCAGACACTCTTCAGAGAGGTGTATTGTTTTTCTCCCCCTTAAATCTAGCGTTTAAGAAGTGCCCACAAGTTCTCGATAGGGTTTAGGTCAGATGAGGAAGGGGGCCATGTCATTATTCCTTCATCTTTAAGGCCTTTACTGGCTGGCCACGCAGTGGAGAACTTCGATGCAAGTGATGGAGCATTGGCCTGCATAAAAATCATGGTCTTTTTCCTGTATCACTGTTTGAAGAAAGTGTCTTTGAAAAACGGGCAGTAGGTTTGGGAGTTGATTTTGAGTTCATCTTCAATGCAAAAGGTCCAACTAGCTCATCTTTAAAAATACCAGCTCATACCAGTACCCCACCTCCACGTTGGAGTGGAGCTCTGTGCCCATTACTGATCCACAGGTCCATCCATCTGGTCCATCAAGAGTCACTCTCATCTCATCAGTCCATAAAACCTTTGAAAAAAATCTGTCTTCAGATATTTCTTGGCCCAGTTTTGACGTTTCAACTTATGTTTCTTGTTCAGTGGTGGTTGGGTTTCAGCCCTCCTTACCTTGGCCATGTCTTTGAGCACTGAACACCTTGTACTTCTGGGCACTCCAGGTAGGTTGCAGCTCTGGAATATGAAAGTACTGGAGGATAATGGGTTCCTGGTAGCTTCACGCTTGATTCTTCTCAAATCTTTGGCAGCTAATTTTGTCTTTTGTTCTCAACACGTTTCTTGCGACCCTGTTGACTATTTGCAACAAAATGTTTGATGGTTCTGTGATCACACACCAATATCTTAGCAATTCCAAAAGTGCTGCATCCCTCTGAAAGACTTTTACAATTTTTGACTTTTCAGAGTCAGTTAAATCTCTTTTTTGGCCCATTTTGCCTGAGGAAAACTAGCTGCCTAATAATTCTGCACACCTTGATATAGGGTGTTGATCTCCTTAGGCCACACCCTCCCTCATTACACAAATACACATCACCTGACGTGCTTAAATCCAATAAGCATTCAAGTTAATACAGCTTGGAGTTGGAATATACGCATTAAAAATGATGATATGGTCAAAATACTCACTTGCCTAATAATTGTGCACACAGTGTATGTGTCAAACTCAAGGGCCGCGGGCCACATCCGGCCCGGCGTGTAATTATATCCGGCCCGCGAGATCATTTTATATTCTGTATTATTGTTATTAAAGCCGGGTATATGAAGCGCTGGTAACACAATAAACTACAGATCCCATAATGCAGCGCCTCAGCTGCCTTGCCGAACAGTTAGCGCGTTAATCAAGTCTACCTTAAGATGCTGCAAGTTATTGCGAAGCTAGCTCACACGATGCTGAAGAAAAAAGTTGATTCTGAAAATAGAGCATTTAAAAACCGATGGGAGGCTGAGTATATGTTTACTGAACCCGTGTGTCTCATTTGTGTAGCTAATGTGGCTGTAATTACAGAATTTAATCTAAGACGGCACTATAAAACAAAACATCAGGGTAACCTGAAAGACCTGAATGCAATGCAGAAGATACAGAAAGCAGAAGAATTAAATAAGAATCTGACACTTCAGCGGACGTTTTTACCCATGCACAATCACAAAGTGATTTCAATTGAGGCTGCTTTTATGGGAGACACAACCACTTGCCCCACTTTCCCTATTACCAAGTAATGTTAAACCAAGTCGTCACTACGGTGTTCCCAAATACGCACTTTGCTGATAAACTGAGCGCACTGCACACTGAGTTTGCACGGCGCTTTGGTGACTTTGAAGAACAAAAAAAGTCCGTCTACATGCGGCTCGAACCTTGTGCATGTTTGGTAGCACATATCTGTGTGAGAAGCTCTTCTCAGTGATAAAGACTAACAAAACAGCACACAGGAGTCGCCTCACTGATGAGCACCTGCAATCCATCCTGAGAATCTCCACAACACAGAACCTCACACCAAACAGAAACGAACCTGTTGCCAAAAAAAGATGCCAGGCGTCCAGCTCTAAAATGACATATGAGCAAAGACAACTGAATGATTTGATTTTTATTGCTGAAAGGAACACATTTTATTTATATTTCTAGGTTTTGTTATGCAGCATGTTCATATTTGAATTTGTATAATTTTGACAGGATATATTTTTATGGAGAGCAAAATCTTTTGGGATATTTAAAATCTAAGTTTATTTTTATAAAATATAAAATTACATAAGAGTAAAGAAATTTGAATGTTTGTTCTTTTAATGTTTACTTTATTTCTAACTTGTATAATTTAAACAGGATATATTTTTATGGAGAGCAAAATATTATAAGTTGTTTAAGGTTTGAGTTGATTTATTCAGGAATAATATTCCTGTCTGTTTTACCATTCCTACCAAAGATATTTCTGTCGACTAAATAAAAATTCCTTATATTTAAAATTTAAATAGAACTTGAACAAATACGATAGTTCATAATATCCACGTAGACTTGCGTAAGAGCTGGTGTCATCCGTTTTAACAAACAGCGTATTGCACTGATACTGAAATAACTGTGTGTGTATATATGTAGATATGTATGTATATGTATATATATGTTTATATATGTGTGTGTGTATGTATATATATATATATATATATATGTATTTGTGTGTATGTATGTGTGTATGTATATGTATGTGTATATGTATAGATATGTATATATATATATGTTTGTGTGTGTGTGTAAATATATATATTTATATTTATATTTATTTATATATATATATATATATATATATATATATATATATATATATATATATGACAACAACACTCATCACTCACAACAGTGACAAAACAATAACATTGACAATCATGTTACGTTATTTTCAAAATGTTTCCTTTTCTTTTTTATTGCTTCTTTAACACACTACTTCTCCGCTGCGAAGCGCGGGTATTTTGCTAGTGTATATATATACCCCGATCTAGAGTACATACTCTCGCATAGACAAGCCACACGCTGTGGCGCAATTGTAGAGTCTTCGCCTCTAACGCCGACATTCGAGGATCGATTCGAGAGGGATGCAATGAGTATGTACGCGCTACCTGATTCATTTTACCTTCGCATCTCCTTGGTTTGGGACGTATGAAAAAATATTCGGTTAACGCAGAATCATGTTACGTTATTTTTAAAATGTTTCCCTTTCTTAGCACAAGCACAGCTGAGAAGCTTTGATGCATGTACTCCATAACGCGTTAAAAAAATAACGCATTTAATCACACTTTCAATTCCAAGCAACGGAACTTTTGTCAATGCATGATTTCCTGGTACATCCATTACACTGATGCACACATCACAGCTACAAAAATGTTAGAGTCGGAATAAAGCGCGTTCCTACGACTGATCATTTCGACTACCCGAAGCCTTGATAAAAGCATGGTTTTGTGCACACTGAAAAGCAAGCAAAATTAGATGCATTACAGAAAGTGGACTTTGTGGCTCTTACTGGGGATCATTGGACTTCCGTGACAGTTAGTAATTCTAATTACATCTAATTACAAAATGTTCAATGATCACACTGTTTTAGCCTAATGTACAAAATAATTTTGCCTAATGTTACTCAGAGTTTAAAGATTAAGTTGGTCAAATTACCTTTTATTATGTTTCTGACTTATTTTTTTAAGAAGAAAAACTGCACTTTATGTTGAAATTTTGGTTATTATTATTTAAAGACAATACTATTCTGAAAATCTACTTAAACTACCACTTTATTTTTAAGTCTGCCCAATTTTAACCAGGGATGATATTTTTGTTTCTGTTTTGAATTCAAATGCAGTTTAAAAGCTTTTTTTTCAGAAATTAAAACAGCTTCAGTTTACAATATTAATGTCCATGTCTATTATTTGATTCTGTCACCCACTAAAACCCTTTTAAATTAAAAAACATTTGCCATTTGGGGCAAATTTACGTGTGCGATTACATACGATTAATCAAGATTAATTCTTACACAGCCTCTAATTAATTGGATAAATTTTTTTAATCGAGTCCCACCCCTAATATATATATATATATATATATATATATATATGTAGATATATATATGTAGATTTGTATATATATGTGTATATACAGTATATATGTAGATATGTATATGTGTATATATATGTTTATATATGTGTGTGTGTGTGTGTATATATATATATATATATATATATATATATATATATATATATATATATATATATATATATATATAAATAGATAGATATGACAACAACACTCATATCAATGACAAAACAATTACATTAACAATCATCTTACGTTATTTTTAAAATGTTTGCTTTTCTTTTCATATCTTCTTTAACACACTACTTCTCCACAAGCTGGTATTCTGCTAGTATATATATATATATATATATATATATATATATATATATATAGTGGACGCGACCCGGACACAGACAGGCGGAAATGTTGTTCATCACTACCACACGTTTATTATACAACTATTTACAGAGTCAATAGTGCACACACAACACAGTCCTGGCCACACAATGCCTTCTCTTTGGGCCGCCTCCACTCTCTCTTCTCCTACCTTGTCCTGCCTCCACCCAACTCCAGCTTCGAATGAAGGGAGATGGCCCCTTTTATATCATCCCGGATGAGCTCCAGGTGTGTCTCGGCATTCCTCCCTGGACACACCCCAGTGTGGCGGAAATGCCGGCTGTTCTCCCAGAAGCTCTCCGGGTGTCCCTTCTCTTCTTCCCCCCAGCACTTCCTGGTGTGGCGGAAGTGCTGAGGTCCAGGGTCCCCAAGGCATTGGGGCGCCCCCTGGTGGTGACCACGGGTCCCTACAGGGTTGGAGTTCCAAGCTCTCTACCCGTGGCCCCCAAAGCAACCAGGAAGGCAGCCCCCACGTGATCCAGGGTGAGCATTGACCCTCTTCCAGTCCCTCAAGGCGTCCCGGCCGGGTCATTGCCCCGGCATCCCTGACAATATATATATATATATATATATATATATATATATATATATATATATATATATATATATATATATATATATATATATATATATATATATATACAGTAATCCTCCTCGATCGCGGGGGTTGCGTTCCAGAACCCCCTGCGTAGATGAAAATCCGCGAAGTAGAAACCATATGTTTGTTTAGTTATTTTTATATATTTTAAGCCCTTAAAAACTCTCCCATACTGTTAACATTATTAGAGCCCTCTAGACATGAAATAATAACACCCTTTAGTCAAAAGTTTAAACTGTGCTCCATGACAAGACAGAGATGACAGTTCTTTCTCACAATTAAAAGAATGCAAATAGATCTTGTTCTCTTCAGGAGCAGAGAATTTCAGAGAGAGAGAGAGAGAGTGCTCGCAATGAAAAGCAAACAATCAAAAAATCAATATGTGTGCTTTTAAGTTTGCCGCTGCATTTTTTAGAGGAGCGTCAGTATCTTCTAAGCAAACAGCCTCTGTGCAAACAGCCCCTCTGCTCACATCTACTCCATCAGGCGCAGAGAACGTCAGAGAGAGAGAGAGCGAGATTAAAGCAAACCATCAAAAAATCAATAAGTGTGCTTTTGGAAGCACCGCAATAAAGCAGCATTTCTTAGATGTGCCTCCATATCCACTAGGCAAACAGCTTCTGTGCAAACAGCACCTCTGCTCACAGCCCCTCCTTCAGGTGCAGAGAATGTCAGAGAGGGTGAGATAGAGGCAGAGACAAGCAAACAATCAAGCTCCGCGCGGGATGCATATCTTATAGCATTGAGGAGTTTTAGTTAATATGTAATACATGCTCTGATTGGGTAGCTTCTAAGCCATCCGCCAATAGCGTCCCTTGTATGAAATCAACAGGGCAAACAAACTGAGGAAGCGTTTAGCATATATTAAAAGACCCATTGTCCGCAGAAATCCGTGAACCAGCGAAAAATCTGTGATATATATTTAGATGTGCTTACATTTAAAATCCACGATAGAGTGAAGCCGCGAAAGTCGAAGCGCGATATAGCGAGGATTACTGTATATACACTGCTCACAAAAATTAAAGGAACACTTTTTTTATTGGGCCTGGCATGAAATCAATTAAACCTGTCTGATAATTTTCTGGTTGGTTAAGCAGCTGAGGTCATTGTTAATCACTTTCAGCTGTATTGGTGTTCATGGACTTAACGACAGGTGCACTAAAGTGGCAAAAATTAGAAAACCCTCAAAACAGGACTGGTTTTACATGTGGAGGTCATTTCAAGTTTCTCCCTCTTGATCTTTTTTGGCTGGTATAATAGTTTATAATAGTTTAGTTCTATAAAAAATAAAATCCCTTGCCTGTCATGACCACCCCTTTAAATTGGGGTAGGATCTCATTTTCACAACAGCAGTCATTATCCTATAAAACTTTTTTCCTGTATATTACATCCACAAATGATTATGGCAGATTAAAACTGATCAGACTTTGAACACTGTGTACTTTAAATGGTGCACAGTGTCTTTAATAAGCCTATCAAGCAGTATTCTATTGCACGTTCATATCTAATGTGCCTCTCCATCCCTTCCACCAGATGGGAATCTCATTTCCATGGCTGAACCTATTATATTGAAATAGTCTTGTTTACAAAATGAATACTAGACAGCTAAAATTGTGTAAAACCTTTTTAAAAGAATCTAGGAACTCTTGTCACTTTTTTCTCCACTGTACACTTTTGTCCTATCCACTGGAAGGGAATACTTATTGCCCCAGCTGGAGTAGAGCCGTTGAAATGTGTGCTTCCCTTTCTGCTGCTTAGAAATGAACACTGTTCAACACTGTGCTAAAATTCTTCTTCTGTATTTTAAAAAGTTGTAGAAAACTACAGTGGAACCTCAGTTCACGAACGTCTCAGTACACGTACAACTCAGTTTACGACCAAAAAGTTTGCCATACTTTTGCCTCGGTTAAAGACAACACACTCGGTATACGAACAAGCCAGTTTCCCTTTCGGTTTGTACATGTTCAGTCTCTCCCTGTGCATTTCCTGTGCAGCGAGCGAGAGAGCGCGAGCGCACACACACAGGCAGTGCCGTGAGAGAGTGCCAGACACACACACACATATACGCTGAGGCAGTGCGAGAGAGAGCTGGACGCATTAAGATACGAAGGCAGTTAAAGAATGCACTGGGCTTGATTTTGTTTTCACTTCTGTTTCCAGCGATTGGTTTGTAGCTGCATTGTTGCAATATTATTTTTCTTGGTGGTTTATTAAATTACAGATTTTTTCAAATTTTCATTTTTTCCCTGTGCTTAAAACTCATTAAAAAAGTGCTTTTAGCCAGCGGTTGGTAGCGCTATATCGCAAACTATTGTAGTGTTAGTTTTCTCTGTTGTTCAAGGTTTTCTCAGTGTTATTCATTTAGTTTTTTATTATGCTGTGCATTCTATGGTTTAATTAACTATATTTGTGCTTAAAAGCTTAAAAAAATACATATTTACATACAGTTCGTATGGTCTGGAACAGATTAATTGTATTTACATACAATCCTATGGGGGGAAATTGCTTCGGTTCACGACCAAATCGGTTTACGACCAGAGTTTTGGAACGAATTATGGTCGTGAAATGAGGTTCTACTGTATATCACTTTCATGTCTACTGTGGCTTTCTGTTAAATCCTCGTACGGGTTCACTGGTGTCCATGGCTGGAGCAGAGCTATAGAAATGCCTTCTTTGATTTTGCCTCAGACTGTAGCAGCTATTGACAGTTGTGTTCTCACAATCAAGGGTATATCAGATGGAACATTAAACAATAGAACGTTGAAGGAATTTCTGCATCACAATGGCCTAGAATCATTTGCTCAGCATTAAAATCTGTGTATCACAAAGATCTCGGACAGACTGAAAACTAAAAAGCGGTGAAAATTAGTGAGTAGTACCAATATGGGCATTATTTTTAGAATATCCATCTCAAAGGTGCAAGTCTTACCAACTTTAGAGAGAACCTTCAATTGTATGTTGAGAAAACAGTGGAGGTTACAGTCATGGAACTGGAAAGCCAGTTTGAAAATATGGTATTGAACCATGACCAGATGATTTAACCACTTTTGGAGAAAATGAGATTGACATTTTAATTAAATAGTATCAAGAAGTATTGTTGATGAATGCCTGTGGCTTTACAAACAGAATGGAGATTGCTAAAAATTCTAATTAAAGGCCAATTCTTAGATAAGTCTTCTCAACTTGTGGGAAGTCTTATTGACAAAAGAGCTTTATTGCACAGATTTCCAGAATATTCTACATCTTGTTGAGATCATTCTTGTTTTCCCTCTTTCAGCAGCTTAGTGTGAACATGGCTTTTCAGTATAGAACACAATAAAATCAAAAGTGTGAAACCCACTTGATGTCTCAATCTTTGAGGATTTAGTCAGAATCCGCACAGAAGGCCCAACACTTGAGCAGTTTGATGAGCCCTATGTCAAACTCTAGATGTCATTCAATCACGAAGAAATGAAGACCGCATTACACTTGGTGGTCCTCTGACACTGATATTCTAATGGTCAATGATACAGACATGGAGCCTGAGTAAAATACACTGTTCTTAATGACTGTACATAGTTTGAAAGTTATACAGTAATGGTATTCAGTTACCCAAATCATCAAGACAGACATAAAATACAAGGGAAGGATGCACTGCTCAGGAGAAGGAAAAGAATTAGGCACACATACATGGAGGTTAGAAAGTTATGAGATTGAAAGATTAATATTTTGCACATTTGATTATTTGGCATCTAAATCAAAGCTATTGGCTCCTAATTTTTTTTCTTTTAGGAGCCACTGGCTCGTTGAGGCCAATTTTTCTCTGGAGAATTGATAAATACACATGCACATACATATACACACACACTCATCGTAACTGGATCTAAATTACATAATGAATTGCAACTTTTAGTGGAACTATGTTTATCCTATGTTTGTATGACTTCCCAGCGTCAATGTGAGGTAATGGACACAGTTTTATTGGTTTATGAGAGATTTATTTTCACATGTACAGAGTAAATTTAAATTCTTATTTGTATGTGTTAATCAGCAAGCAGCACATCACCATTCTCCAGCACCTAGGACACTGATACAGTAAAACCCATAAATATCTTCTATTATCTGGAAGACCTGTCTCTTTTTGTGGCCAAAATAATTTGATGATAAGGAGAATCAGTCAATTATTTGTTTTGTTTTTAATACAGTAGCTTTTTCATTTAACTAATACATTTTTAGCTTTAGTTTTGTTTTCTTAAGAAGAGTTTCTTTCTTTATTTAAAGGTGGTGATTCAGAAGAATGGGGAAAATTCCTACACACAAAAAATAAGGTAAATGTAGTTTTAAGTTCAGAACAAAACTATTTTATTTTTTGGTCTTATGGGATGCTTACTTGTACT
The DNA here is from genome assembly GCF_016835505.1 of Polypterus senegalus. NCBI lineage: Eukaryota > Metazoa > Chordata > Cladistia > Polypteriformes > Polypteridae > Polypterus > Polypterus senegalus. Next base: position 152,355,327 of record NC_053164.1, on the reverse strand, counting down.
GTAACAAAGTAGAATGCCTCTTTTGTCAAGTACAATTTGAAAATTGTATCATTTTATTCTAATGAACTACGAATCAGTTCAAAATCCTCTCTGACTATGAAAATTTTTTCTTTGTGTGAAGAGGTTCCTCATAAGTCATTGTATGGACTAGTGTTCTAAAATATTTACAGTATAATTATACTAAGCTGCTACATGATATCTTCAATTTATAATCAATTCGATCAATAACAAAACTGTTGTTTAGAATTTTTATTTAGAAGTTAACCAGTACTACTTATTCGTTCTTGTGTTGGATCAGTACTGCCCATCATATTCCATATCGGCTGTCCTGTGGCTTTTTATGAGTATCAAATGAGTACTGAATTGAAAGGTCAGGCTGTGGAAAATTTAAACTATGACTGTGCATTCCCTAAAAAAATACTTGGAGATCTGTAAGGTACCAGAAAGTTAAGCAGTAAGTGGTTGGAATCATTTTGTCATTAAAATAATGAAAAGAGTATGCAGTACTGGAAAAAGAAGCGTCATTTGGTGATATACAAATCAAATTTCGGTATGAAACAAGTATCATTACTTGAACTAATTTAGTTGTGTTAAAAATGTAAGCGGTGTTTCCTGACTATACCAGTGTTCTCAAAAAAGGCTTATTTCTAAATAATTAGAGACAGCATTTAGTGCTAACAACTTGCCTCATTTTGTGTTCAAAATAATTTAATAAAATAAGAATTGGTCGATGTTTATTTTGTTTTTGATAACATTAGATTTTCAGATAATGTATAAAAGTCAGCTCTATATAAAGTGCTGTTTTTCAATATATGCAAAACATAATCTAAACCTACACAAAACTGTACTTTGCGCACATCTCGTGACTCAATCTATCCAATGTATCAAAGTTGCCAGAAACTTGTATGTTTTGAGGTTATTGCAAGTTGAGATCTAATTGGAGTAAAATTTTTTCTTTTATATCAGACGGTTTTGAGTTTTCAATAATCCCAAATCCTATAACACCTCTTTTTGGGGTAACACCTGGGTTGGTCAGTGCTGTTTAATGATCTGTTGTAGTAACTTGCAGTGAATTGCCAACATGCCAGGTTTTACTATTCGACTGAAGTAGCCCAATCCATCTATCACAGGACAGGGGTTAAAAAGCGTCATATTTTACTTGAGATTAGAAAAAAAATGCACTTTATGATGAGCAAGCGTTGGACAATGTTACAGACATTTATTAGTGTTGGTCTACCATTCATTGAATCTGTTGGACAGTTCTGAATATTGTCATTATCAGTTCACTGAATCTGCCAAACCATTTTGAATATTGCAGTATCCCTGAGTGATTTCTTCTTGTTAAATCTTTATTATTTCTTTGCTCCCTATATCGGTAGGAATTTGGGAATGGGATTTGAATGTATTGTATGCCATACCAATCTGTAATGTTTTCATTGTAATGAAACCACAAAGTCAAGAAATTGGTTATAATGGGAGGAGAAGAGACAATAATAAATTAGCAGACACCATCCACTGTCAAATTACAAGAATGGAAATTTCTCATTCCTGTAATGCAAATATAAATTCATACTGAGTTCCTTTGAATAGTTTTCTATTGTAAATAAAAATTAATTCTAAATGTTAATAAAGAAACCTGTGAATTAAAGTTCCATTTTCAAAAGCATGTGATTACATGGTTTTACCTTTTGCTCTGTATTCAGTCTTGTGGATGAAAAAGGTACATTATATGGTCAGAGGTATGTGGAGAATCTTCCGAATTATTGGGTTCAGATATTTCAGCCACACTCATTGCGACAGATAAAATAAAGCACATAGCCATGCAATCTCTATTGACAAACTTTGGCAGTAGAATGGGTAGTACTGAAAAGTTCAGTGATTTTTAAATGTGGCACTGTCATATGATGCCTCTTATGCCATAAGTCAATATGAGAAATGTCAGCTCTGAATGATCTGGCCCAGTCAACTGTAATTGACTGCTCTTATTGTGAAATGGAAGCATGTAGGAGCAAGAACAAATCAGCCAGAAAGTGTTAAGACTGTGCAAACTCACAGAGCAGGTTCCTGGGTGCTGAAGTACATAGCATGTAAAATTTGCCTGTCCTCTAAGCAACTCAACACAAGAACTGTGCAGTGCGAACTTCATGAAATAGGCTGAGCAGCTGCATACAAGCCTAAAATCACTATTTGTATGGCCAAGGGAGGAGTATTGTAAAGCATGCAACCATTATTGTCTGGAGCAATGAAAATGTGATGAATGTCCATTTTGGAACCTTTTATCTGAAGGACATTCTGCAAAAGTGTCAGCTCAACTGATTTTACACCTTTCCTATCTGGGCTGAAATTTGTATGGACTTCAATTCAGCCATTTACTAAGGAACTCGGGTGGGGGAAGGGGGTGCAGCTTGAGCTCTGCATCCTTGTTAAATCTGCTGTCTTAACAGGCCTTGTGTGCCTCTAAATCTTAACAAAACAGGCAATGTCCACTTTGTCCTATAATGGACACATCTGGGTTTGGTGGATGCCAGTAGAATGCTAACCCTCTGGACTGCACAGTTCCTACTGTAATTTGGTGGAGGAGGGATAATGGACTGGGACTGTTTTTCAGGGCTGTGCTAATCATCTTTCTTCCAGCAAGAGGTACACAGAAACCTTTTAGAGAATTGCCGCATTTTCAAATTTGTGGCAACATTTTGGGGAAGGCTGTTTTCTGTTCCAGTATGACTGTGCCCCCGTGCAGAAAGCCAAGTCCAAGACATGGTTTGATTTGTTTGTGTGGAGGAACTTGAGTCACCTGCACAAAGCCCTAACCTCTTCCCTATTGAACACCTTTGTGATGAATTGGAATAAAGGCCGCAAGTTGGGTCTTCTCATCCAACATGAGTATCTAATATCACTTATACTCCTTTATCTGTCTAATGCCAATGATTTTGGAATGGAATGTCCAATAAGCTCATATAGGTATGTAGGCCTTATAGTGTAAAAGGAAATGTCATGAGCCAATAGCAAGCTTATAGTGGCATATGCTCTGTGCAGCTTTAATGTGAGCAATATTATAGTTCAATGTATGTTCCTTCTAAATGCTTTACAAAAGAGGTTAAGAAAATAAATAAGTATATATTTTTGAACATCAAAAGTGTGTCTGCTGAAATGTTTGAATAATGTCAGTATGTCATTGTCAGCCTTGGACTTGTTTCAGATCTACAATGACTTTGATGAAATCAGACAAGAGATAGAGAATGAAACAGAAAGGATTTCTGGAAATAATAAGGTATATAATCTTTATATTTCATTATAGTGTTTTATATATTTATATTTCATATTGTATCATTTGTTTGCATAATCTTTGTGTTTTGTTAGGTGATATGAGATTATATTCATGTTATGTTCAGAAAAGAGAAAAGAATGTCTCGCCGCTTAACTACTTCCCAAATTTTTCTAATTAAATAATTGAGTTAGGTGGGTCCCAAGCACATATTTACACTGTAGAACTGCAAACATACTTAAAATACAAGTCTTTTTAGCATGAGAGGAAGCATACAGAATACATAGTGAAAACACAGTCTGGCATAGGAAGAAAAGAGTAATATGAAAGTAAATCCAAAAGTAAAGGGAATTTAAAAATATTCGGTAACAGCAATGGACAAAAGCTGATGCAATACAACACATCCGAACTGGCTTATGGGTAGTTTTAATATGTACAGCACAGTGCTGTACCAAACGTTTGGCCAAGGTCAAATAAACCTGGAGACTCCATTGCAGGATTTCACCATTGTTGAACAATGAGCCACAATGAGATTTTTTTTTTTTTTTTGGGCAGAGGAAGTGAAACCTGCTCAAATTCACTGGACCATGTTGGCTCATTATGTAACTGAAAACAGCATAACTCAGTGAAAAGTTTATGAATGAGTAGTAAGGTTTAAAGCACGAAGAACAAGTGTAACTGATTAACCTCAATCTGGTCGACCATCAACATCATGCACACATTGACATGGCAAATGCCTTCATCAGAGAAGGCTGACATATTACGTTGCTGGGTATCCGCTATGCATCTGGACATGCCATGGTGAATGATGACTTCAGGTACCCAAAAAACTTAATAATCTGAACAAGCAGCAGCACGTGGAGTTTGCGACCCAGTTTCTAAAATGTTATGACATAGATTTGAGTGTTATGGAGCAGATTGTCACTGGAGTTAAGTTCATCACTGTGGACTGGAAAGCAATAGAAAAATCATACAGTGTAAATACTGTACCTTTCTTCTCCAGTAAAGAAGTAATTAAAATGACAGCCCTCAAACAAGAAAATCATGATGACTTCCTTTTGGGACATAAAAGATCCAGTTCTGGGGCATTATCAGAAAAACAGACAATCTGTTACAGTACAAGGCACTGTTATGTGCTTAGAGAGAAAATGAAACCTGCAATTTGCAGCAAAAGAAGAGGAATGCTGTCAAAAATGGGGTTGTTGCTCCATGACAACACTCATCCCCATGCAGCAACTGCAACAGTGGTGGCATAGCAACAGCTATGGTTTGAACTTCTTTTATCATTCCCCTTACAGCTCTGATCTTTCACCATGTGAATATCATCAGTTTGGTCCACTTAAAGAGGTTCTAGATGGTTGCAGGTTCAGCTCTGTTGATGAGGTTAAGGAAGAAGTGCAGCCAAAATACTTTGTCTCCCAAAGAATGAAGAAGTTAGTTGAATGATACAAGAAATGCATTGACCTGCAGGAAGACTGTGGAGATGTGATGAAACTGTTGTGTTCATCTACTCACAGTTACCAGTATTAAAAGGCAAGTTGCGTTTACCTGTTTATTGTCCCTCCTATTATGCACAGACAGCAACTGAACTTATGATTCAAACAGGGCACTGTTGCCCTGAGGTTATAGTGGTAACTACTATGTGGCTATGCTGTTTCTCTTTTGATAAAATACATGTGCAAAAAATTAACTGTAGAAACTGGAAACTACACATACATATAAAAGAATTTTGATACAAAATAGAAACTGGTCTCATTGTAGTGTCAATACCTCTCCTTTAAATAATACTAATCCCTTATGCACTAATGTTTTTTTGGCATTATTATGCTTAAATTACATACTCACAAGTAAATGGCTATTACTCTGCTTATGTAATAAAGGAGCTGCAAATGGCTGGAGTAGTGAATACAACACTTTAAAAATTTAAAGGGAAGTATTTATTTGATTAAGAATACTTTTGCACTAGGCCTTTGAAAGTTAACAAGTTAATTTTTGAGATTAATGTAGCCTCTTTAACGGATTAAAAATGATCGTATCCAGGGCTGCCAACAAGGTGATCACGTCAGGGCGTGGTTTGGTCAGGACGGCATTCTCATGTAATTTTTTATTTTTTTTTTTTATCATGCAATAATACAAAAAAGTTAAGTGTGAACCTAAAGAATTACATACACATCCAGTATATTTATATACTACCTTTAAAAATTTTGACTAATAAAATTTTATTTAATGGTTTCAAATTGCACATTTCACAGCACCTTGACACATGTCAAATCATGGTACTGATATTCATTGCCTTGATTTATACATACCGATATAGATGCAGGGTTGTAGGAGGAAGGGGGCTTTATGGTAGTCATGAAGCAAAACTAAAGAAAAGTAGCAAAGGTAAAAATTATGTGATCTCTCTTTTTTTTTTGTCAATTTCATGTTTCTGCAAGATTGAATCAATGTCGTATCACATACACACAAAATATATTTATTTGAGTGGCACTGAAACCAAAATAAGTCTCTAGTACCTCTGTATCTAACTTGTCAGTCTTCCAGGTAGCTTACAGTGCTTACTGCCCTAATATAATGACAAAATTCTATGAAACAGAAGTGTATAGATTAGGGCTGGGAATTGATTTAAAAAGAATTAACTAATTAATCACATAAATGTATCTAATTAATTTTGATTAATTGCATCTAACTTTAAAACGTAACTATAAAATGAATACATAAAACATGAAAGTAAATACACACTGAATCACAATTTTTATATTTTAATCAACACAAAGGAGCTTAAAAAATTAATGACATAGTTTAAACTTAAACAATGACCTTAAAACTTTACTTTTAACAAATTTGAATGCTTTCCTAAAAGGCAAGTTAAAAAGAAGACAAAAAGAAATCAAGGACAATGTGTTATCAATTTGGCATAGCATGTGAGGCACAGACATGTCAAAGTAAAAATTAAACTGTTGAAATGACTGTTGACTTTGAATGCACTGCTGATGACTGATTTAACTGAAGCATCTCTTATTGGCATACATTTAAAGTTTTAAATACACTTAGACTTGTGTAACCCCTCTATAAAGTCTTCTGCTTCAGTGTTATGGCCAAGAAGCCTGTTGCTATTTCACTCTCACTCCCTTCTACTCACTCATTCACTGTGTGCTGTTCCCACACACCGCTCTGCTCCTTCTTTGCAGCCATGGCACAGCCGCCCCGTGTGACTCCTGTGCTCTAGGGATGGGCAGATTGATACCACAGTAATCATCACTTAAATAATCAAACTGTACTCATTTGGTATCGAGTACCTTTAAAATTATCGATTACTATTTTTTTCTATAAGATACGAAAGCAAGGTTCTTGCAGAGACATAGTATGTGCTACCGCACTTTCTGTTCTCATGTACTGAATTGAGCAGACGCCCTGTGACGCAAGGACACCGTATACCCACGCTCCTTGCACAAGTGCAGGCTGTGTACGACAATGGCAGACCAAAAGCATAGCGTTGTACGTGGCTATTTTTTACACATGAAAAAGAACACATCCACCCAGTGCAATATTTGTGAGAAGAGTGAACAGTACAGTGGCAAAACAACAAGCACATTTAAACATTTAAAAGGCACACACACTGACCAACAAAAAGAAATTTGAAAAACATCAAAAAGTTAAAATCTGAAGCATGTTGATTTAGCTACAGTTGGTTTCAGATAAAGCATGCTGCAGGAAAGTTTTCAAAGAGGCATGAAACATTATCCAGGTGACTGCTACTAGCAGTTTATGTTGACAGGGGTTTACTGAAGACTTTTAAGTTGAGTTTAACATTTTGCTGTTTACCATTCATTAATACCTATGAAACATAAAGCCTGTTGTTAGCATAATAGAGGGCCCACAATAGTGTAAAGCATCACTGTCAGAGCATTTTGTCACTGGTTCTGTCTGTTTTGTTTTTTCTGCTAATTAAAATGAAAGGTATAGTATAACCAGTATACATAAATAAAAATGTTAAATAGTCTTGCACTTTGCAAAATACTTAATAGCTATGCCTAATTTGAAGATGAAAACTTTCACTGAAAGTAGATTTTCTTTCCAAAGAGTGCACAAATAAATGTGTATAAAAATTTTAATTATTTTGCAAGTTCAGTGGATTTAGAAGTATTTTAATTGTGTTAGTAACAATAGTAGCATCTAGTATAATAAAATATAATTTTTCTGCTTTATTTTGTATTGTTAAATTTGTATTGTGCTCCTATCTTCTCTCACATTCTAAAGACAAGCATGTTTGGTGGATTGACAAAGTTAAATTAGCCCCTGATAATGTGCGTGTTCACCATGTGATAGGCTCCTGCTCTGTTCAGGAATTGTTCCTGCCTTGCACCCGCAGAGGCAAAATAGGATTATTTTTTCCTAAACACAAATTTGAAACTTGCCTAACTATAAAGTTAATATGACAAAATCTTTTTCGATAAAACAGAAGGGCAGAATATAATGGAAGATGCAAATGTGGGTATGTTTTTTTTTTGTAAATGTTAGTGTTCTAAGGCGATTGGTTTTAAGTATTTTGGAGAAGTGATTGGCTTGTTTACATTTATTAAAGCAATAACCAATGTGTTATGTAAATGTAAAAGTTCATATTATCTTTATTGCTTTTGTATTTTCATTTTGGGTGGCATGGTGGTGCAGTGGTAATGCTGCTGCCTCACAGTAAAGAGGCAGAGGTTTGTGACCTAGACCCTCCCTTTGTGGAGCATGTTTTTCCAATGCCTCCGTAAGTTTCCTCCCACCATCCAAAGACATGTAGGTTAGGTGAACTGGGAAAGCTAAATTGGCCTTTTTGTGTGTTTGGTGTGTTCAACCCAAAAACCATAACGCCCCCCCCAAAAATGATTTGCAGTAAGCAGGATAGAAAATGACATAATTTATTCATTTTGTTAAAATATACTTTGTAAAAAGTTTGTTCTAGTGACCATGATGCTGTGTCATGATATTAGTTATATTGACCCGTTCTTCTTTCGGCTGCTCCCATTAGGGGTTGCCACAGTGGATCATCTTTTTCCATATCTTCCTGTCTCTGTATCTTGCTCTGTTACTTCCATTACCTGCATGTCCTCCCTCACCACATCCATAAACCTTCTCTTAGGTCTTTGTTTTCCTCTTGCCTGGCAGCTCTATCCTTATCATCATTTTCCCATATACCCAGCAACTATCTTCTGCACACGTCCAAACCAACGTAATCTCACCTCTCTGACTTTGTCTCCAAACCATCTACCTGAGCTGACCCTCTAATGTACTCCATTTCTAATCCTCTCCATCCTCATCACATCCAATACAAATCTTAATATCTTTAACTCTGCTACCTCCAGCTCTGTCTCCTGTTTTATGTCACCATCTCCAACCCATATAATAATAATAATTATAATACATTTTATTTATATAGCGCCTTTCCCATGCTCAAGGTGCTTCACAGAGTCTTAGAAAAAAAACAACAGGATATATGTAACATTGGATACAAATGTTTTCCTGAATAGAACAATGAAACAGATAACAAAGCATTAAATTCAAAAATGGACAATAAACCAGAGTAAAATACAAAATTCAATACTAAAAGAAAAACTAAAAACAAATAACCTAATTTGTGATATAACAGACACACAAATTATCCTGAGTACCTGGACAGAGTAAACTGAAAGAAAGAGCAGAATGTTAAGTTAAAAGCCTTCCTAAATAGATGAGTTTTAAGTTGTTTTTTTTAAAAGAATGAATTGAGTCCACTGATCTAATTAATTTTGGGATGGCATTCCAAAGTCTGGGTGCTATGGAGCTGAAGGTCCTGTCACCCTTACAGTGCAGGTTAGTGTGAGGCACAACAAGATTACCAGAATCAGAGGAACAGGAAGCATAGGCGAACAGGAGCATAGCGATTTAGAAGGTCATTGATGTAGTCCGGTTCAAGGCCATTTAAAGGTTTGTAGATTATTAATATAGTTTTATATTCAATCCTGTAAGACACAGGGAGCTAGTGAAGGCGAAGTAGGATGGGTGTGATGTGCTCACTGTTGCTGGTTCGTGTAAGGACTCTTGCAGCAGAGTTTTGAATCAACTGGAGCTGTGATATAAGATTAGAAGGGGATCCTGCCAGCAGTGAGTTACAATAATCGATGTGGGATGTGATAAAAGCATGGACAAGTTTCTCAGCATTAGAAAAGGAGAGAAATGAGTGAACATGGTATATGTTACGGAGGTGAAAGAAAGAAAGTTTCTCAGTGTGGTTTGTGTGGGCGGAATAAGAAAGGGAGGAATCAAAAATATAACCTAGCTGGTCTCACTACCATCCTATAGACTTTCACTCTTACTGAATCCTGTCTGACACAAATTATTCCACAATCCCTGTTACTTTGTACTGTTGGTCCCAAGTACTTAAACTCCTCCACCTTTGCCAACTCTACTCCTTGTGTCTTCACCATTCTTCTGACCTCTCTGTCATTTACACACGTGTTCTGTCTTGTTCCTACTGACCTTCATTCCTTTCCTATCTAGAGCATATCTTTACTTCTCCAGGGTCTCCTCAACCTTCTCCATACACTAACTACAGATCACAGTGTCATCAGCAAACATCATAGTCCACGGGGACTCCTGTCTAATCTCTCCTGTCAAGCTGTCCATCACCATTGCAAATAAGGAAGGGCTCAGAGCCGATCCCTGATGTAATCCCACCTCCTCGTTGAATGCATCCGTCACTCCTACCGCAGACCTCACCACTGTCGCACTTCCCTTGTACATATCCTGTACAACTCTTACATACTTTCCTGTCACTCCCAAAGTCCACATACAATACCACAACTTCTCTTAAGGCACCCTGATATATGCTTTCTCCAGGTCCACAAAAACGCAATACAGCTCCTGGGCTTCTCTATACTTCTCGATCAACACCCTCAGAGCAAACATTGCATCTGTGGTGCTTTTTCTTGGCATGAAACCATACTGCTGCTCACTAATCATCGCCTCCCCTCTTAACCTAGCTTCCACTACTCTTTCCTATAACTTCATGCTGTCGCTCACCAATTTTATCCCCCTGCAGTTACTACAGCTGTGCACATCCACCCTTATTCTTAAAAATCGGTACCAGTACTGTTCTTCTCCACTCCTCTGACATCCTCTCATTTTCCAAGATTCAATTAAACAATCTGGTTAAACATTTCACTGCCATTTATCTTAAACACCCCCATTCTTCCACAGGTATGTCATCTGGACCAATGGCCATTCCATTCTTCATCCTCTTCATAGCTGTTCTTACTTACTCCATTAATTTTAGCAATTCTAAAAAATGATCATTTGAAAGTAAATTCCTATGCTCTTTAAAAAATATGCAATATCGGTATTGTAAATCTGACACATAAAATACATGTATCGGTATCTGTTTCAAAAATAGTGATATCACCCATCCCTACTGTGCTCCATCACCAACGCCGAACAAAAGCGCTTCTGTTCTTTCACACTCAAACCCATCTGTCACACTCCATCCACCCTTTTTGTGGGACTACCTCCTCTACCTCAGATATTTTAACTTGTAAAATGTACTGTGCCTTCTAAAAAGCAATGTGCTTCCTAGCTGTACAGCCACAGGCCCACTGCATCTCCAGCCTGATCTTTACAGTATTATTGTTTCGTAATATTTAAAAAAAAAACACACCATGAAAGTGCCACTCTGACCAAAGTAATGCTTGAGGTGTTTGCCTCATTGCTGGCCCTGGATGCGACAATATTTTTTAATGCGTTAAACAGACCACATTGATCTCAAATATTAGCGCATTAACTTTCCCATGCCTGGTATTGATTATCCCTGCCCATTATTGCTGTTTGCAGTATCTTCACTAATTTATGCATAGAATGCCACATAACCACCCAAGTTATGCATGGTGTCAGTTTTTAAGAAAGATAGCTACTACAGAGAACTTTTTTAGCATGACAAGAGCAAAGGTGTAGGTAGACCAATGTTTTCCAACCATTTTTCTGTGGTGGCACACTTTTGAAACACAAAAAATCCCACGATTCTACCAATCACAAAAGCATTAGATCTATACACTTGCTAAACTGTCTGTACTGGCGTGACTATCGGAGACACTGCCAAAAAAAAAAGCAAAAAAGCAGGTTGCCATTTGCAGACACAGCACTTAAGGCACTTTTCCATTGCATAGTACGGCACAGCACGGTTCAGTACAGCTCACCTTGGTTCGGCTCAGTTTGGCTCGGTTTTGCGTTTCGACTGCAGTTTAGTACCGCTTTAGAGTGGGCGGGATTATTCACGTGTCGTTATAGTTGCGCTGCCTCTACTGCCGTGACATCATCGTAAACGCGCCACAAACAAACACACAACAATGGAGCATATCGACGGAATGGTGTTCTTCACTTCCACTTCACGGCAACTTGCACGAGCACCTGTTTGAACCACTCCGGCTGTTGTGGTCCTTTATACTCCTGTAGTCGCTCTTCATTTTTTTTTAACTTGTCCCTACACTGTTTGTAAGTCCGATGGTAGCCGTGTGTGCCCAAGAGCTTAGCGACCTCCTGAAAAACGTTTTCATTCCGCGTCGCCCCATCCAGCTCTCGCTGGATCCACTCCTCGGCTACCAACGAGAGGAATGTCTGTACTTCCTCAATAGATCACTGAAACAGCCATTTTTGGTTAAAACAAAATGGTGCGTCCGAACCTTCGCTGGCTGTGCTAAAAAATCTAGCGGGTCTGTTGTTTCTCGTGTCGCAAGTTCAGTGACGCAGTAATGACGATTTTCTCCGGCCAATCAGTGACCAGCAGAGTTTACACGTCACGTTTTGGTAACGGTTCGGCGCTTGGAACCTCGGCTGAGGTGGTACTAAAAAAAGGACCAGGTACCAGGTACTGTTCCCAGTGGAAAACCCCCCAAAAGTGAGCTGAACTGAACCGTGTCGTGCCGTACTATGCAGTGGAAAAGCACCAATGGTGAGTTTTGGCCGCATTTTCCCCAGCTGCTTCATCCCTTTGCTCACTTATACAGGCAGTCCTATACGGCACACCTAAGTAGCTCTCATTGCGCACCAGTTGAAAAACACTTGTTTAGAGTATAATTGCAAAGTTGTTGATGATGATGAACAATTGAGGATGGGATTTGTGGAGTTTTACCACACATTTTTAATGTATGCCTATTTAAGACGTGCTCATTTCAGTTAAGTCAGTCTTTAGCAGTGCATTAAAAGTTTACAACCATGTCATTCATTTAAATTTACTTTTGACATGTGTGTCTCATATGCCATACTATTGTGCAAATTAATACATTTGCCTCATTTTCTTATTGCCTTCTTTTCATCTTGCCTTTTACGAAGGCATTTAAATTCAGATTGTACTTGATCAAGTAGTATTTAGTTAAAAGGTCAGGTTTTGGGTCGTCGTTTAAGATTAAACTATGCCATTAATTTTTTTTTTAATTCCTTTGTATTGATTTTACATTCATTTTGTGATTCAGTGTTGTAAAAAGGCACTATATAGCCGCCCGACCTGACACAGAGGCACACGTAAAATAAAACAACAATTTATTTTTCTTCACCTGGAGGGCACGTCTTTCATGTGTCCCCCAGCCACAGTACAGTCCCAAAACACCAATAAAGCACCAACACAGCACATTCTTCTTTTTTCACCACCACTCTTCCGTCAAGCTTCATCCTCCTCCTCCCGACTCTGGCCATTGAGTGGTGGTTGCTGGGCCCTTTTATAGTCCACCCGGAAGTGCTCCAGGTGGTTAATTGCAAAGTTCCAGCTGCACTTCCTGGTGTGGTGAATACGCTGCCCATACAGGCTCAGGAGTCCCAGCTGCAGCACCCCCTGGCGGCACCTGTGGGACCCAACAGGGCTGCGCCCAACTCCAATTCCCATGGAGCCCTGTGGGAAACCAAGACACTGCTCCAACCCGGGGGGTGGCCATCTAGCGTCCTTGGGGAGATATTGTACAGTCCATGGCTGCTCCTCCTGAACATATAGCAAAGGGACTCCCGACCGGGCATGGACCCCGGCCGTCTGCCACATTGCCCCTCTCTCCCCATGGGGCTCAACAGCATGTCCCGCGAGGGCTGGTCTTCTCCAGGAAGGGGAGACGGTGTCATCTGGTTCACAGGCCTGTCCTGTGGAAACATAACTGAGAAATCAGGAGGAGCTGACCCAACGTCCACGTCCTCTGGACATCCTCCAGGGACAACCCCTCCAGCCGTGACCACAGCGGCTGCATTCGTAGCAACGCCGCTTCCCTTTAGTCCGAACCCTGCCGGATCAGAAGCAGGATGGGAATTTCTGCCCCGATTTCCGTCTAGCCGAGTCCTTGTGGTGTCTCCACCACTCCACAGTGCATCCCTGTACTGTCTGTGAGCAGACAGGCTCATGCTGTGCACTGTCAGGAGTCCCCGTCTTCTCTTTCCGGTCCTCCTCCTTCTCTGGGGCGCACTGACGGTCAGGCTTCCCTTGAACATTCCATACAATTATGCGATTATTTCATTTTTTTTAATCGATTCCCAGCCCTAGTTTTCCCCAATATAAACTAAATAAAACATGCAAAAAATGTTTCTTTAGGGAATTCTATCCAAAAACACTTGATTTTACAGTACATAACCAAGACATTTTATGATACACTTAATTTTCTTTTGTTCCGTAATCTGTCATTGTACCAAGATTAAATGTCATATCCAATTGCATTGCAAAGTTATATTGTTTGGCACAAGGTGTCTCCCTGTTCAGAAACATAGCAACCATTTTTGTAAACATTTAGTTTCTTGTACCTAAACAATCTCTCAAAACAAGTATTGTAGTAAAAGTAACAATTTATTTTCTATATATACACAATCTGAACCAACAAGTAAACACATTTGTAAATTTGTAAACTTTGTACTTATCCAAACCTTTGCTTTCAAAATAATTTTTCATGCTAGTCCATGAAACAGTTTCTGTTTAGCAGTAGGCACAGTGAAAGCTTACATTTTATACACGATATTTGGATTTTTTTGCTGCAATTCACACATCTTCTCCTGCCTTATGTTGCATTGGCTCCACATAAGTTAATTATATTACTTGATGTTTTGTTTTTTTTTTTTATATTCTATGTCTGGAATAAACTAAGTACTAACATTTTCAGGCAGTTACAGAGAAATATAACAGATATGGTTAAAAATGACTCAGAAAGATTCTTCTACTTTTTTAGTCGTAAAAGAACTATTACAGTGGAGATGAAGTGCATAAAGCACTTGCAGACTTTATTATAATGGTATTTGGATACATTTTGTTCACGCTATGAAGAATTTACAATTTTTATAGAGTACAAGTATAAAGAGATTATGTTTAAGTTTTATAAAGCATAGTTGAAGCCTCACCTGAAGTACTGCATGCAGTTTTGGTATCTTGGCTACATAAAAAGACACAGCGACAGAGAAGAGCAACTATGTTGATTCTGGGACTGAGAGGTATTAGCGTATCAGGAAAAATGAAAGGAGCTGAACCTTTTCAGTTTAAACAGATATTAACACTAGAATTACCAAAGCTTACAAAAAACTTGTAAATATGGGCCCACCTTAAATCCGCTCACACATCTCTCCATTCAGAGTCTTTTGTCTTGTAAATGGGTCGATAAGCCCAAGCAGCAAACAGCCTTCTATACCATCCCCCCTACCGCTGCAGAAACTGCAAAAACCTCTCCCAACTGAAGCCTTGTTTATCATGGAGTCGGGTACCTACAGCTGTATATGCTAAAAAATATATTGTTATTTGGAGCACATGCATTGCATGTGTGTTCCGTGTCTACAAAGATCTATGTAGGTGTAAGCATGACAGAAATGTTGAACACATACCTAAAACACAAACTTTTTCCATGTTTTACTACAAACGACAAAATTTTGACATGAAGTGTATAATGTGTGTAGACTGAAGTCCATATATCAAATACGCACTTTCACAAAAGGTACAAATATAACAGAACAAGTGCGCTTTTATTCAAAGAAATTGCGTTAGTGTACGTCCTTGTAGCGACTGCTTTGGTAGTACAATAGTTAGAGCTGCTGACTCCTATTCAAAAGCTCGCCGGTTCGAGTCTTCACGTGTCACAGAAAAAAAGTTTTGAATAGTGAGCTGCTCTTATTGTTACTATTATACAGTACAAACATACATTTGATTTGAGTCTGTAACGGCCGGTGTAAATGTATGGTAGTTGTAAAGGTTAGCGTTTTTTTATTCTGTTTTATTCTTTCAGTCGCGTTCACACTCGCCCTGATCTGACACTGCTGTTTTCAAATAAACACAAGCTATAACAGTGGTGAACTCAGATCGGAGAAAGACAACAGAAGCCCTCCCCACAAGAAATGTCCACTTGCATATAAGAACAACGCAGCAGCACCAGGTGTAAAGGCAAAAGATGGCATCATTTCGATGCAGGACGAGGTCCGTCATCATCCTGCCAGTCAGTTTGCCCCACACCTGTCCTTCAATGAAACTGCATTTACAGAGCTCGCCAAAATATTGTGCAAATTCCTGTTTGTGATTATGTTTTGTGATGGTCTTTACTTAGGAAACATTTATGTTACCTATTTAAAAGCCAAATTGAATGTTATTTACCTTGTGTGACAGATAAGGGGCAGTATCGCTTCCTTGAACCCCTGTCCACGACTCTAGATACCAGGTAAAAGTCCACAAGTTGACTTTATTAAATCTCCACTGTGCACAAAGCACCCTCTCCTCCACTATACTCATACAATAGTAACAATAACCAATCCTCCAACTCACAGACGCGTTGCCCTCCTACCACCCAACTCAGCTCACCGTCTGGGAGCTCCCATAGTCCTTTTAAATACCCTGACCCAGAAGCGTTCCAATCCCCAGTCCAAGTGACTCTCAATCCCTTCGTGGTCAGGTACAAGTCCTTTCTTTTCACCCTGGAAGCACGTCACTCTTTCTCTGACTCACTTCCGGGTTATAGGGCACGAAGAAGTCTTCGGTCCTCCCTGCAGCTCCCTCTTGCGGCCCCTGTGGTATCCAGCAGGGTCTTGTATAAAAACTACATGTCCCATGACTCCCTGCTGTTCTTCAGGTCACCTCCATACTGCAGGGAGGGCTCCATCTGGCGGCCTGAGGGTATTGGCCGGGATGACAAGCCGGCCACATCTCACACTTGGTTTATTTACTTATCTTCCTATAGCTTAAAGTCACAAGTAGACTGCAGAGCTTCCTCTGTTTGATCGACAAGGGCATGCTCACAAATACGCATGTAATGCCACGAAAAATGCCTGCTGACACTTTAGTACGTGAGCAATGGTACAAGAATGCAGTTGGACTTCTTTTTTGGATACATACACCGTCCAGATCTAAACACTAGCATGGAGAGTCGTTCACGTACAGAAGAGTCTATAGCTGTAGTCAGAAAAGTCAGATTAAATGTGATTTACCTTGATTTATTTACTTAAATAACATTCAATCTGACTTTTATATAGGTAACATATAAATGTTTCCTATGTAAAGACCATCACAAGACATAATCACAAACAGGAGTTTGCACGATACGTTGGCGAGCTCTGTAAGCCGTGCTGTTTCATTGAAGGACAGGTGTGGGGCAGACTGACTGGCAGGATGACACCGGATGTTATCCTTTATCGAAATGGTGCCATCTTTCGCTTTTACACCTGGTGCAGTGGCGTTGTTCTTATATGCTAGTGGACATTTCTTGCAGGGAGGGCTTCTGTTCTCTTTCTCCAATCTGAGTTCACCATTGTTATAGTTCATCTTTATTTGCAAACAGCAGTGTCAGATCGGGGCGAGTGTGAACGCGACTGAGAAAATAAAACTGAATAAAAAACGCTAACCTTTACAAGTACCATACATTTACACTGGCTGTTACAGACTCAAATTAAATGTATGTTTTTATTGTATAACAGTAACAATAAGAGCAGCTCACTACTCAAAACGTTTTTTCTGTGACACATAAAGACTTGAACCGGCAAGGTTTTGAGTCCACATCTCTTACTGCTGTACTACCAAAGCAGTTGCTACAAGGATGTACACTTAACGCAATTCTTTTTCTCCGGTTGTAGTCTTGAATAAAAGTGCACTTTTTCTGTTATATTTGCACCTTTTGTGAAAGTGCGCATTTGATATTTGGACTTTAGTCTTCACACATTATATACTTCAAGTCAAACTTTTGTCATTGGTTCTAAAACATGAAAAAGTTTGTCTTTTAGATATGTGTTCAACATTTCTGTCATGCTACACTTACACAGATCTTTGTAGACACAGAACATGCATGAAATGCATGTGTTCCAAATAACAATATATTTTTTAGCTTATACAGCTCTAGGTACCTGACTCCCTGATAAACAATGCATGAGCTTAGAGAGGTTTTTGCAGTTTCTGAGGCAGTGGAAGGATGGGATAGCCGGCTGCTTGCTCCTTGAGCTTATCGAAACATTTACAACATAAAAGACGCTGAATGGAGACATGCGGGCAGATTTAAGTTGGGCCGGATTTACGAGCTTTTTCATAAGCTTTTGGTAATTCTAGTGTTAAGAGGTGACATGTTTGAAGTTTTTAAATTATGAAAGGAATTAGTACAGTGGATCCAGGCTGATACTCTATACTGAGTTTAACAAGAATGCAGGAACACAGCTAGAATCTTCTTAAGGGTGACATTAGAAAGCTTTTCATCACACAGTTGTAAAAAGTACTCAGAAATGATACTTGAATAAAAGTAGAAGTGTTTTGTCAAATATTTACTTTCACTGAAGTAACAAGTATATCAGTTAATTATCTTTCAAAAGTACTCAAGTACAAAATGATAAAGTACATTTTATAGTAATAAAAAGAATAGTCTTTGATGTGTACATACAGCTTATTTTACATTGCCTTGCCTTTGTTTTTAAATGCGATAGATACTTTATTAATCCCAAGTGGAAATTCACATACTCCAGCAGCAGCATACTGATAAAAAACAATATTAAATTAAAGATTGATAAAAATGGAGGTATATCAGACAATAACTTTGAATAATGTTAACGTTTATCCCCCCCAGGTGGGACTGAAGAGTCATATAGTGTGGGGGAGGAACGATCTCCTCAGTCTGTTAGTGGAGCAGGACAGTGACAGCAGTCTGTCACTGAAGCTGCTCCTCTGTCTGTAGATGATACTGTTTAGGGGATGCAGTAGATTCTCCATGATTGACAGGAGCCTGCTCAGCGCCCGTCACTCTGCCACGGATGTCAAACTGTCCAGCTCCATGCCTACAATAGAGCCTGCCTTCCTCACCAGTTTGTCCAAGTGTGAGGCGTCCCTCTTCTTTATTCTGCCTCCCCAGCACACCACTGCGTAGAAGAGGGGGCTCGCCACAACCGTCTGATATAACATCTATCAATCATAATATTGATATTGATAATGACATCACATCAATATTGTTTAAGGACAGTAATTTTTATTTTCTAAGTGATTCTCTTGTGTTTTTGTGAGATTTCATGTTGAGGTCACAAGATATATTGTACAAAAAAGAGAAGTATAAGTGAATGATTATTATCTTGTGGGAACAAGAGCAGAATGTTATATGCACAGTATACTATCCTGTGGCAACAAAATATATTTATTTTCCTTTAAGGACAAGTACAATTAGCCTTACATGTTGTAATAAGTGGAGACCAGAGACGTGGAAAGGTTTGGGGCAGCCACCCGTTTATTACGGTTTCCTGGCTGCAAAAGTCTTTGAGGCATTGCAAGAGTTCGTTACAACAACAGAGTCCAAAACAGAACTGCCTGCCTAAGCAAAGGCAGTGAGCTTTATAGCACAGAGGGCGGAAATGATGTCGTCCTCTGGGCCGGAACTGGAAGTGACATCATCCTTGGGGCGGAACCGAAGTGACCTCATTCTTGGGGCCGGAACCGAAGTGATGTGTCCTTCCTGGAAATGGCTGCTCCTGGTGGGATTTCCCGGGTAAGACCTGCAGAGAACTTAGAAAGAGCGTCAGTGCACCCGCCCCCCCCCCCGGGCAGATGTATAAACAGTATTTTCTAAGCCCTTCAGCTGCTTCCCATGCACACGTGTGTGACAAGACTCCCCCCTCAGCCCAGACCCGTCGGGTCGGGCGACCTGCACCGAGAGGTCGTGGGCCCGGAGAGGGCATCGGCGTTGGCATGAAGAGACCCCTGTCGATGAACGGCGTATACTTGTACTGCTGCAGGTCAAGAAACCACCTCGTGACCCGCGGATTCGACTCCTGTGAAGGCCCATCCACTTCAGAGGTGCATGATCCGTCACCAGAGTGAACACGCGACCCAAGAGGTAGTACCGCAGCTGAGTTACCGCCCATTTGATCGCCAGAGCCTCTTTCTCCACCGCCGTACCTGGTCTCCCTGTCCAACAGTTTCCGGCTCAGGTACATAACGGGGTGTTCAACACCGTCGACGCTTTGGCTCAACACGGCACCCAAGCCTGTGTCCGGCGTCCGTCTGGAGGATAAAAGGAGAGAGAAGTTAGGGGAGATCAAGATAGGTGCTGAAGTCAGAGCCCTTTTAAGTCACTGAATGCAGCCCCGCTTTATCAGACCATACCACCGTATTAGGAGCTCTTTTCTTCGTCAAGTCGGTCAAGGGCGCCACTCTCTCGGAGAAGCGAGGCACAAACCGGCGGTAGTACACCGCCAAACCGAGAAAGGATTGGACTTGCCGCTTGGTTTGCGGACGGGCCAGGCCATTATGGCTTGCAACTTGGAACACTGTGGCCTCACAGTACCCGCCCACTAGGTAGCCCAAATATTTGGCTTCCTCAATCCAAAGAAACATTTCTTGGGGTTGATTCGAGCCCGCCTCTCCCAGTGTCCGTAATACTGCTGTGACCTGCTGTATGTGTTCCTTCCAGGTGCTGGAATAGATGACAACGTCATCCAGATAGGCAGCACAGAACGAGTTATGGGGCGGAGCACTTTGTCCACCAGGCGCTGAAAAGTCGCAGGCCCCGTGTAACCCGAATGGAAGGACACGATACTGCCAGTGTCCGCTAGGAGTGCTAAACGCGTTTTTTTCCTTCGCGGACTCCGTTAAAGGAACCTGCCAGTACCCCTTTGTCATGTCAAGTGTAGTCAAGAATTTGGCTGGTCCCAGTCTCGAGGAGGTCATCCACGCGAGGCATGGGATAAGCATCAAATCGGAAACTTGGTTAAGCCGACGGAAGTCATTGCAAAACCTCCAACTGCCGTCAGGCTTAGCAATCAAGGCGATGGGACTGGACCAGGGACTACTACTCTCCTCGATTACTCCTAGTGCCAGCATTCGCTTGATTTCCAGTTCCACTTCTACTTTCTTTGCCTCCGGAGTCTGTAGGGTCGCTCACGGACGATCACCCCGGTCAGTCAATATGTATGCGCAATCAGAGAGGTCCGACCTGGTTGTTCACTTACCACCTCTGGGACAGAGCGGATAGCTGCTTGAGCTCTTGTTTCTGTCTGGGGATAGCTGCTCGCGAAATTAAGGGAACTTACTTCCGCAAGAGAGAGCAGGGCTGTCGGAGGAGGGATCGGGATCCCTCTCCTTCCACGGTTTCAGCAGGTTTACATGATATATTCGCTCAGCTGGTCGGCGATTGGGCTGTTTCACCAAATAGTCAACCAGTCCCTTCCTCTCCTTAATTTCGTAGGGGCCTAGCCAATGTGCGAGCAGTTTAGAGTGAGAAGTTGGTACCAATACCATGACGCGATCCCCGGTTGGAACTCCCGTGCCATGGTCATAAAGGCGGGCCTGTGCTGATTGCGCCTCCTCTATATGACTTTTTAGAATCGGTCTTATTGCATCAAATCTATGCGCAATTGGGCGATATATTCCAAAATATTAGTGGAGGGCTGTGCCTCCCCTTCCCAGCCCTCTTTTAAAATATCTAATAAACCCCGGGGTTGTCTTCCGTACAATAATTCAAATGGAGAGAACCCCGTAGAGGCTTGAGGAACTTCCGTAGCAAAGAGGACAAGGGGGAGGAGTTGGTCCCAATTCCTCCCATCCTTGCTGACTACCTTACGTAGCATTTGCTTGAGAGTTTGATTAAATCTCTCCACTAGCCATCGGTTTGAGGATGATACACCGAGGTTTTAAATGCTTTATTTTCAGTAACTTGGCAGTCTCCTTGAGCGTTTCCGAGGTAAAAGGCGTTCCTTGGTCCGTCAGGACTTCTCTAGGAATGCCTACCGCGAAAAGACTCCTACTAGTTCCGTGCAATATTTTTGTGGTAGCCGAAAGCAACGGAACGGCTTCAGGGAATCGGGTAGCATAATCCACGAGGACGAGTATATATTTATATCCTCGGGCTGAGGGTTCTAGGGGTCCTACTATATCCACCCCAATCCGGTCAAAGGGAACGTCAATAAGGGGAAGGGGGACCAGAGGAGCACGATCCTTCCTAGGAATTTGCCGCAGTTGACATTCCGGACAGGAAATGCAAAAACGGCGAACCTCCTCATTGATCCCCAGCCAAAAAAACCGGAGCTTAATTCTCTCTAATGTTTTATCGGAGCAAGATGGCCTCCAAGAAGGTGGGAGTGTGCTAACTCGCAAACCTGCCGCCGGTAGGTCCGCGGGATTAGCAACAACTTCCGGACCTTCCCCTCATGTTCAGCGACCCGATACAACAATTCATTATCAATGACAAAGTGAGGTCCCTGTGGCATGGGCAAATGCGCGCGTTGGCCATTAACGAGAACCACTGCATTCTTTATGTGTTTCAGAGAGTCGTCATTCCACTGTTCTCTCTTGAAAGAAGCGGTGTTGCTCTAAACTGAAAGTGCAACTCAGAGAGAGGGTCGGTCTGACCTCAAGGGGCGGAGATCCTCCTCGCTGCCGGGCGCTAGTGGATGGCGTAGTAGCCCGCGACGGTCCGGGAGTGTCTTCGTCACTCTCTTGGCCTACGCCCCACTCCCTGTCGGCTGATTACGGTGTGGAAGCAGCTTGAGATGAATCGTTGTCATCTATAACGAGGCCATAAGTTTTCGGGAATGCTTTCTAAACTACGCGTTACTATCAGACCAGTCCGCCCGAGGATTACGGAAGCGGAGGATCCGGATGCACCGCCACGGTAAGCTGTCGAAGGGTTCCTCCGAGACATATGTAACACCGGGCGGTATTGTATGGCGGATATCTCCGTGTATACATTTTAGACTGGTCTTTTTTAATCCATTGTTGCGGTAGAAAAGCGGCGAGCAACGACAGACACGTTACTGCCGGAATCAAACAGCGCTGTTATCTTATGTCCATTAATAAGAAGCTCCCCCGTATGTTTATCCGCCAGGGGATTGCTAAGGGCACACAAACAACCCGCCATTGTCCCCTACGGTCCGCCTTGTTCCCCGACAGGTCGCAAGCCAGACGGCCCGGCGACTTCGGAACAAGCTCTGGAATGCGTGGAAGGGACTGCTTTAGTAGGACATAGCTCCCGGGTAGTCCACAGAGCGGCTGTTCTGCCCTCCCAGGTTTCACAGCCGGCCTCTGGGTTTGCAAGAGCTGTAGCAGCTCGTCCATAGAATGGAATTCGCCCCAGGCGGCTGGGCAAATTCCTGGGGTAG
The DNA here is from genome assembly GCF_016835505.1 of Polypterus senegalus. Lineage (NCBI taxonomy): Eukaryota > Metazoa > Chordata > Cladistia > Polypteriformes > Polypteridae > Polypterus > Polypterus senegalus. The sequence goes on along the minus strand of NC_053164.1, from coordinate 152,332,496 downwards.
TCTTTTAGCAGCAGAAAACAGGCCACTTGCTGCACTATTTGTAAGGGGTTAACTCAATGGCGTAGCCACTCACCCACCTGTTGCCAGAGAGCCATAGCCTGCTCTGACAGCCCTTTGCTTGGGTTAAACTCCCAGTTTATGATTTCCTTCACCTGCGGCCTGGGGACAACCCATCGTTAACTGGGACCTTGGTCCCGATGGGCAGCTCGGCTTTCCTGCCAAGGAGAGCATACTGAGCCACTCGTGTGTGTTCCCCAGAAGCCAGCCCACGCCTGTGGGTCCCCTCTACGTTCTCCACGAGATGGGTGGTCCACACCGGGTTATGCTCATGGAGCAGAGCCTGCACAGCGTCCTTCCTGACCCTCTGGCACTCCCGCCCAAACTCGGCCCGGTACTCACCCACCTGGTTCCGTGATAGTTCGTGTCCCGGGTTCATCGGGGACACCATCCTGCCGACTACGCCACTGTAATAAGTGGAGACCAGAGGCGTGAAAGGTTTGGGGCAGCCACCCGTTTATTACGGTTTCCGGCTGCAAAAGTCTTTGAGGCATTGCAAAGTTGTTACACAACAGAGTCCAAAACAGAACTGCCTGCCTAAGCAAAGGCAGTGAGCTTTATAGCACAGAGGGCGGAAATGATGTCGTCCTCTGGGCCGGAACTGGAAGTGACATCATCCTTGGGGCGGAACCGAAGTGACCTCATTCTTGGGGCGGAACCGAAGTGATGTGTCCTTCCTGGAAATGGCTGCTCCTGGTGGGATTTCCCGGGTAAGACCTGCAGAGAACTTAGAAAGAGCGTCAGTGCACCCCCTGGGTAGATGTATAAACAGTATTTTCTAAGCCCTTCAGCTGCTTCCCATGCACACGTGTGTGACAATGTGTACAGTTGGTTTTAGTGGCTTTGTGAATGCAAATGGATCGGCAAACATAATTGATAAAGTTAAGCTTTAAATTTGGTTTATTTTACAAAGACATTCTTTGTTTTAGTTCACTGTGCTACTTTATATAAATTCAAAAAATTGAAACAGACCTACCATCCACCTTGAACATCCTGGGCTATGCTACAGATTAATCACTGTTTAATTCTCCAAACAGTTAAAATCATCAACTTCATTTTTATTACATTTATAAATAAAAAAAGCAAGAAACAAGAAAGACTCTTTAATATAGAGAGTGGAACTATGACCTATTTGTAGAGATATAATTTACCCAATCTCTCTGAATGGCCAGGAACACTAAAGAGTCTGGGCCTGTTTATACCAACCAGTTTGCCACACATCCACCCTGCACTCACTTGATGTACACAGTTTATGCTCCCTGTTTTTGTTAGTGTCAAGATGAATAACTGAAGTGTGGTACTAGTCAGTGTGGATATGACTTACATTGTGACTCCCCTACTGATATACTTGGCAGCAGTAGATGAGATGCTCCTGCTCCAGAGAAAAGAAGAAGAAAAAATATAAAAAGAAAAGCAAAAAGTTAAATGAGCATCTCGCAACCTCATAACTTGAATAGATACACAATATAAAGTGAATAGAGTGAAAATCAACACTGATTGTGTTTATTATACTTAACTGAAATAAAGAGAGATTTTATAAGGGGAATTGTTATATTACATTTCAGAATTGTGGTTTATGTTTACTAAGAATTATCTTTTGCTTAGTGTAGAATACATTAGCAACTAGTCTAGAAGACTAGAAATTTTGGGACCTTTAAATCTGAAATTGATATTCTTCTGGAACAATTAGGTGGATAATATGGGAAAGCTTTGTTGGGCTGAATGCCCATTTCTTGACAAAATGTTTGCAAAGTTTCATTCTGAAAGGCATTAAAAAGATAACAAACAGTTCAATTGTTCAAAGAGTATAATTAGACATATTGTAGAAGAATACGTGCTACAATTTAAGGCCTTTCCTGAGACAGTACCTTCTGTTGAGCTTTTAAGGGCATGAAAAGTAAAATATAACATTAAAATGTCATGATGTTAAGAATTTTTAAGAGTTATGTGAAAACTTATTTTCTCTAGGGTATAAGTCCAGAGCCTATTCACCTGAAAATCTTTTCACCTCATGTTGTCAACCTTACACTGGTGGATCTTCCTGGCATAACTAAGGTATGCAAATATAAAATATTTCAGATTACTTTGTTAAAGTTAATATTGTTTTATCACAGTTAGGTAACGGTGCCTGCAGCAATAACATTTTACACTATCTCTTGATGTATTTTTGATTATTATCTGTTTTCAGCTTCTCAAAGTTGTAACAGATGTATTGTTGGTGGATCTCTAATGAAAATAGTTTGCTGTATTACTCATATTGCTTGTATTACATGTACTCGTATTACTCAGATGGCTGTATGGATGCTGTTTTGGTGTATGGGTGAGCTACTCCATTAAGCTAATTTATAGTCATGATTTTGAAACCAATTTGCTACTTTTCTGGTTTTACAACTTTAGCATCATCCTTTATTTTTAGTTAAGTGCATTACTACCAAGAATCAAAGTACCTGATTTTCTGCATAATATCTGTTTTAGTCATTGCCATAGAGTAGAAGCTGTCAAATGAAACATGCACATACAAGTTTTTGGAACTCTCACATAGTGATTCTTTATTAATATGATAACTGGTTGTAGATATTTGAAAAATTTCAGTTCAGTTTTAAGTAAAGTGTAATACGCTAATTCAGATTGCACTGTGATGGCTGTAGTTTATAGTGTGAAGATATGGCAATCCTTGCAAACATTATGCTTCAAATTAACTTCTTTCTTCTCTGTTCCATTCTAAAAACCAAGGTGGATCCATAGATTTAAATGTTAACATAGTATTTTGGATTAGAGTTTTTGCAGCCTTGCAAATATTAGTGGATCCAATTACTCCCCCAATACAAATAAATAAGAATGTGATTGTGTTTTATTCATCAGACTAAATTGGAAGGAAACTAACTTCATCATTTTACTCATATGGGTGAAGTTTGGGTATAGATGTCAGTTTCCATATATTATCCACTACAGTGGATTCTGCGATTAATCTTTCAGCACCACTCTTGAATTCAATGATATTTGACTGTTACTTTGTACAAGTCATATTAGTCTCCATTAGCCTCTTTTGTTAGCAGTGTGTTTGCTGCTATTGGATTTTTTAAATAAATTAGATTATGTTAAACTTTAAGTAAACTACTTTTAAGTAAATACATAAATATATATAAATAAATGTATATTGTGCAGAAATTTCTAAATGAACTTAAATAGTGTGCTGGGAGGAGGCATTGAATTGCCTGATAGCAGTAGGCAGAAGAGATCTCCTGAGGCTTGCTTATCACATCATGCTGAAATGAGCATGTTGCTAATTGTGCTCCAAGAGAACACCTTTTGGAGATTATGGAGCAAATTTTCATGATGGCATCCAATTTTTCCACAACAGCTTCCAGTGTGTCTAAGGTTCACCCTGTGATAGAGTGGGGCTTTCCTGATACTTTTCTTCAGGCGTTATGCATCTTTTGAGCTCAAGTTAATTCTTAGGAGACTGCATGCAGTGTAGAACAACACGCTGGCTACTATAGACTAATGGAATATTTCCAGCTGCTTTCCGCTAACATCAAAAGACCCGAGTCTCCTTAGGAAGGACAGTCTGCCCTGGCCCTTATTGTACAGTGTTCACTGTATTGTCAGACCAGTCCAGTTTGTTGTTTATGTGATCTCCTAGGTACTTGTAGCTTGGATATCCCATAAACCTATCTCCCACCATCCTACTCAAAGATCTGTGCCACACTTTTAACTTAACTAATCTCCTCAGTCTTTTCTCAGTTGGTGCGTGGTGTAGGCAGAACTTCAGAGAAGACCTCCTTGTTAGTTCTGCTGTATAGCTTTCCACCTAACTCTCTATAAGCTTAGTCTATAGAACTTCATGCCTGTCTTTACCTGTTTCATTTGTTCCAACATAGTCTGCTCTTTCCAGGAGCCTATCTACCTGTGCTGGAAAATCACCCACCTGTACAGCAGGAAGGTAACAAACTCAGTCCTGTACATATGACAGAGCAAATCGTGCCTCTATCCTTTTTCCTCATTTATAGTACATATTTTTATGTAGAGAGGTGAAATTCACCTCCAGAAGAAGTATACTGCAGTTTTAATCGATTTCTTCTTTCATCTTGTCCTTCCACTTACATTTTGAGTCAGAATTAATCTCAATTAAAAGGTCAAAAGGTGTTTTTGTTTAACAAATTTTAGATTTCGGTGTCCTCCTGCTTTGAGAATGTTACAACTTCTGACAGAATAGAAAAAGAAAACTACAAATTATTAAAGCAAAAAAGCATAATCATTATTAAGATATATAGTCCATAAAAGGCAATAATACATGAGACATGATCTGTTATTGTACTAAATCCATTTTAAAACTGATGAAAAGTTGCTTTATGAAGGATTAAAAATATAGCCAAATGATAATATCAAAGCAATAATTCAGTTTAATTAGAAAGTTAAGCCTTTTTGTTGTATGTTATTAATTTTAACAACCTTTTTAAAATTTAGCTTAATTTTTAAATAATTCATTTTGTAATTAAATGGCGCAGAGATGAATTGGGGACCATTCCTGTTTCATTATCCTTGCAGGTAGGGGGTTGACTGCATGAATGTTTGAATTTCTTAGCAATAGACTGGTACTCGTTCCAGGTTCAATGAATGAATAAATACCGTATTTTTCAGACCATAAGATGCACTTTTTTTTCTTCAAAAGTGGGAGGAAAATGAGAGTACATCTTCTAGTCCGAATGCTGTGCAGCAGCGCTGTCGCCCGCTGCTGCTTTCACTTACTGTCGCTTACGGTACTTACAATTTACAGTTCAGGTGCTGGAGGTGATGTCAGCCCTCCTCGCCCCTCATAGCCACAGCCGCTCAATCAGCAACGCCATACGGACGGGCGCCGAGGGAACACCCGCCCACCACTCTTGGACACACTAAACCAATCAGGTGCTGGAGGTGATGTCAGCCCTCCTCGCTCCTCATAGCCACAGCCACTTAATCAGCAATGCCATATGGACAGGCACCGCGGCAATGCCCGCCCACCACTCTCAGACACACCACACACCCTGTGTCTGATGACCTCGATGACGGCGTGAAGGGGGGATGGGGAAGGACTTAATGTACCAGTACCTTGGAAAATAAAATTATTAAAACCATAACAGCCTGTGACAGTCATCTCCCTTTCTCCCTCCGCCCGCTTCTTACTCTGCTGGTACTAATGTGCTGCTCCATGTCCAGCTTGTTGTAGCTGTGTTCGTGGGAGCACTGCAAGTCCCTCCTCCTGGAGTCTCAATGGTCAGTCAGTCATTCAGGTCACATGATCAGCACAACTCACGCCTCCCCTTTGTGTGTGTGTGTGTGTGTGTGTGTGTGTGTGAGACACTGATTGACTGACTGACAGGATCAGATCATCAAGGACAGGTCCAGAAGTGTCCTAGGTACCGTACTTCTACAACTAAATGTGTTTAAACAAAAAACAAATGTACAGTGGTATATTAACAAAAATAAAAATAAAATGAGCCCTGCCTAGGTGCTTTTTTATAGGGCACTAACCAGCAGCACTTACAAAACAAAATACAGTGGAACCTCAGTTTGCGAGTATAATTTGTACTGGAAATGTGCTCGCAGTCCAAAGCACTTGTATATTAAAGTGAATTTTCCCATAAGAAATAATGGAAACTCAGACGGTTCTTTCCACAACCCAAAACTATTCATATAAAAATGATTAATCTATACTAATAAAAGGCAAAGCCCTCACTCACTGACTGACTGACTCACTCACTCACTGACTCACTCATCACTAATTCTCCAACTTCCCGTGTAGGTAGAAGGCTGACCCCATCTTCACGAAATTTGGTAGACGGCTTCCCTGCGCTAACTGAAACCGATGTACGTACTTATTTCGGTGGTATGACGCCACTGTCGGCCACCATATTGAACTTTCCAACGTCACTAAATCTCCAACTTCCCGTGTAGGTAGAAGGCTGAAATTTGGCAGGCTCATTCCTTACAACTTACTCAGAAAAGTTAAGCAGGTTTCATTTCGAAATTCTACACGTAACGGTCGACAAAGTCCGCCATGTTGAACTTTCTTATTTATGGCCCCATCTTCACGAAATTTGGTAGGTGACTTCCCTGTGCTAACTGAAACCAATGTACGTACTTATTTCGGTGGTATGGCGCCACTGTCGCCCGCCATATTGAACTTTCCAATGGTCTTTGTTACTTATGGGCCTATCTTCAAGAAATTTGGTATGCGGGTTCCCAACGCTAACTGAATCCTACTTACGTACATATATACGTCCATAGCCTGCAGCTCGGTCGCTATGTGAGGCGCCGTTGGGTCCCCCATCCCAATGTCTCCCACGTTGTTGGCTGCCTGCCTATATAAGGCCATCTGTCACTCCGGACTCTTCATTCCCTTCCTTGCTTTGCCACGGGATTCACGTCTCCCTGCTGATAACTGCAGCCTATTTATTTAATCCACGGCTTCTCCGCTGTTTTATTGTTCGTTTATTACGATTATAGTTATTGTGTAGGTATTTTAGACTTACTTTACATTGTTCAGGTATCCATTTCCTTTTTCGTTCCTTAACAAATAATTATTGGTATATTTTCCCTCAGTTTAAAAAGGTTTAATTTTCTTCTTAATAAAAATTTTAAGGCAGTACTTCGCCACTGCGAAGCGCGGGTATTTTGCTAGTCTATACTAATAAAAGGCAAAGCCCTCACTGACTCACTCATTACTAATTCTCCAACTTCCCATGTAGGTAGAAGGCTGAAATTTGGCAGGCTAATTCCTTACAGCTTACTTAGAAACGTTAAGCAGGTTTCATTTCGAAATTCTACGCGTAACGGTCATAACTGAATCCTACTTGCGTACATATATACGGCCATAGCCTGCAGCTCGGTCACCGTGGGAGGCATGGTAGTTGGCTGCCTGCCTAAATTGCGTCCCCCATACCCATGCCTCCCACGTAATTGAGTGCCTGTCCATATAAAGCCGTCCGTCAGTAGCAATCCAATAGACACGCTGCTGCTAAATATTCACAGGCAAATCAGAAAGTTAATACCGGGAATTCCTGTTAAACATCTTGGATTCACGAGTAGCGATTTGGGTGGTGAGATGTCTATCGAGGTGATCACTAATATTTATGTCATTAAAATGTATTATTATCAGGCATGGTTTAGGCACCTATGTCATCAGAAAGGCATCAGAAAAAGGTACCTCAAGGCTGTGAATGTAAGAGTAAAGTTCCCCTGCAAAGTCTCGCCATCATTTCATTTTTTACAATTTGTGAAAATAAGACATGGTGTCAGAATAGAGGACAGTCATGGATTTTGTTGGCTTTCCCTCGCCACGAAATGACTGGGATTCTCTTAACCTTCCGGGAGAATAGAAAAAGTTCCGACAGCACGTGGAGCTGATGTTTTCTGGCCCTCTAAAAGGCAAAGACGAGAGTGAGAAATGCAGCTAGCTGCTCCTATGGACTGGGGATAAAGGAAGAGACTTTTTTTAACACACTGACTCTCACCCAGGAGGAAGCCAAGGTACTGAAAACTTATTATGACCGTTTTGAGGCATTTGTCATGCCTAAGACGAATACAATATTCGCGAGATACATGTTTAATGAGAAGACACAGGGTATTAACAAGACTTTTGATCACTTTGTAACGGAGTTAAAATTGCTAGTGAAGGACTGTGCTTATGCAAATGAAGATGAGATGGCCAGGGATAGAATAGTGTTTGGCACAAACTCAGCGAAAGTGCGACAGAAACTTTTAAGTACCGGGTCTGAGCTAACATTAAATAAAGCTGTGGACATGGCAAGATCGCACGAGATAGCACAAGCACAGCTGAGAACCTTCGATGCATGTACTCCGAACGGCTCACGTCAACTGACTGAATGCAGTACGCAGACAACAAGCAAGACCTCCAAAGAGCGCTGAACAAAAAACGCATTACACAATTGAGAAGGCAGCAAAAGAATATGAAGCGAGTGACGCATACAAGCATATTCATAAGTGCAGCTACTGCAGAAACAAAGCACACAGTGGAAAAAGTCAATGTCCAGCTAAAGGAAGACAGTGTAAAAAATGGGGTAAATTGAACCACTTTGCTAAAGTTTGCAGGACTGGAAAAGGTAAACCCGTGCATGCAGTGTGTGATGTCTCAGATAAAGAGGAAGACGAGCTGTTTATTGATGCAGTAAGAAAGGAACAATATAAATGCAAGGAACATTATAAATGCACAGGGCACAGTACTACTTGGCCACGACCCTGCCTGACTGCTGTGTATGTGTATAGGAGAGTGGCAGATCCCGCTACAATAAATAACCGCGCTGTTGCTGTTTCAAGCTGAATAAAGCTGGTGCTGCTAAAGTATTGAGACTCAGCTTCGTGTTTTGGGGTGCAAAACGGGGACTCGCACGTCACAACACACACACGCACACGCACACACAATGCTGTAGTAAACAGTATACGTGCGTATGGATGTTGACTATATGAGTGAGGCACGCCGACTCCAGACGGAAAATAGGAGACGATTGCACACAATCCCGCAGCGAGAGAGAGAGAGTAAAGAACCATCAGCTTAGTTGTGATCACATGACGCTCAGCAGACAAAGAGTATACATACTACTTGTATTGCAACACCTCGCTCGTTTATCAGGTCAAAATTTATTAAAAATTTTAGCTCATCTTGCAAAACACTTGTTAACCAAGTTACTCGCAAACCGAGGTTCCACTGTAAAGGCATGATCAGCATCTATGCGCTGCATAGATACTGATCACGCTAATCACCCATCCGTGGAGCCGCTGTCTGCCCTGTCACCTGCTCCATTCGGCAGAGCACGGGTTCGTCCAGTCGGCGTCTTGATTGGCTGTCCGGGACTATGTGATGCCGCATAGTGCCCTGACAGGCAGGCAAGGAGCCCATCATGGTAGGAGAGACGCACATAGTCCCTCCTGCTATGCAAAGCCCTGCCTGTCAGGCTGGTTGGTGCCCTTTAATAGTAGTACCGCTTGGCAATACATGGATTAAGACTTACGGAAACCCATGTGCATCGCCAAGTGGTATGAGTCAAATTATTGATGTGTACAGTAATATGTCTCTCATAACAACTGACAGTTCTTTCATTATTGTATTTTCCTCAGAAAAACACCAATTCCCTAACGGTACAAAATGTCAAAGGCGAAAAGATTAGCATATAAAATTCCGTTTAAACTGGAGGTAGTAAATTATGCAAAAGAACATGGAAACAGAGCAGCGGAAAGACATTTTGGGCCACCTCCAACTGAAAAAATGATGAGAGTGGAGGAAACAGGAGGATCAGCTGCAAAAACTTGATAAAACTACCGGTAAGCACACTTTTCGTGGGCATGCTGCAAAACGGCCATAGTTACAAATGGACATGAAGAATAAATCACACGTCACCGGAATATGGGCTTCTCGGTTTCTACAAAAATGATCATCTATGAAGCCAAACGCATGGGTGTAGAGAAAGGCATTAAGGAATTTACTGGCTCACCATCATGATGCTACAGATTTATGAGGACAAGCGGCCTTGCTATGTGCACCAAAACTAGAATTGCACAAAAAATGCCACAAGAATATGAATCGGAGATTTTGTCTTTTCATAAATTTGTAATTAATGCTAGGAAAAAAAAAAGATTTTCCAATGGACCAGACTGGGAATATGGATGAAGTCCCGCTAACCTTTGATGTGCCATCTAATAAGACGGTTGACCTCAAAAGGTGCCAAAACAAAACGTTAAAACCTCAGGACATGAGAAAACACATTACACTGCTGTGTTGTCCTGCAGTGCTGACGGCACCAAATTGCCACCGATGCTAATTTTCAAAAGGAAAACCATTTCAAAAGATGTTATTCCACGAGGAGCTGTTGTGCATGTTCATGAAAAAGGATGAATGGACGAAAATGGAATGAAAGTATGGATTGAAAAAGTGTGGTTCAAACGTCCTGGAGGGCTTCTGAAAAAATCTGCTTTATTAGTGCTTGACCAGTTCAGAGCACATATTAGCGAAACAACAAAAAACAGATTTAAAGATGTGTTTCAATCAACAAACCATTTAAAGTCTTTATGAGAGAAGAGTGGAAGAAATGGATGGTTGCTGGGAATCATGATCTGACTCCTACTGGACGAATGAGGAGGCCCACTATCACTTTTCGTCACTATCAAAGGACGAAATCAGTGCACGATCATTCAAAAATGTGGCATTAGCAATGTCTTAGACGGAACTGAAGATAATATCATATATGAAGATAGTGAAGAAAGTGATATAAGTGATTGTGAGCAACTGAGCTTCATAAATTCTGACACTAGCGATGAGTTTTTGGGGTTTCCAGAAAACTAGAAAAGTGCTTTCCTCATTTGTTAATGGAAGTGATGATGGTTCTTAACACCACTGTTGAGTTTACACTGTTAAATTTTACCGCATTTTGCTATATTTTAATAAATATTTTAGTATGCTGGTACTATTTGGCTCAGAATATTTTTTTCTTGTTTTCCTGCTCTAAAAACTGGGTGTGTCTTATGGTAATGTCATTATTTGAAATGTTATTTTTTGACTGATGATTCAGGTTTGACTGCGGTAAATGACCTGTTTAGCAATTTGACAGCTCATGCAGCAATGTTTCCAACTAACATGTATTCTTCTAATTTGTACAGTGTATTAGGACATTGCTGCATGGTGATTTTGCATTTTAAATAAAGTTGATTGATTAAGAAAGAAATTTCTTTCCCTCACTCACTCCCAGTCTCTTTCTCATAATTCTGATTTTTGCATTCCCTGTACAGTTTTCTTCAGAAATTGTAGATGGCTAAGCTATAATAACTTTATTTAGTCGTTCTAAATAATTATTTCATATTTGTTCCGTAATTTTGAATCTTATATGTCTGTTTAACACGTGAATGAACTAATTGATCCAAACATAATTTCTTGTTAAATGTTTTACAAGGTTCCAGTGGGAGACCAGCCAAAAGATATTGAAGTCCAGATCAGAGATCTAATCTTGCGATACATCAGTAACCCTAACTGCATCATTCTTGCTGTAACAGCTGCGAACACCGACATGGCAACATCAGAGTCCCTGAAAGTTGCCAGAGAGGTTGACCCTGATGGTACGTACTTAAGAGAAAATATTTCAACACCATATGGCAAGTAGCTGCTTTACTAGGCTTTTCCATGACATTAGAGAGTATATAAAAATAACTTGTTTGGGAATCGATGAGTAATTTTAATTATCTCTCTATTATAAAAAAAAAAATCCTGGAAAGGAAAAGCACGGTGACGAGATGTGATCTTCTCGGAAGACACTTAAGACCTGCCATATGCAAACAATATCAAATAAGAGCACGGCCAGCAAAACACTCAGTCGTAGCACACACAGATCCTGTGCTCTCAGCACATATAAGGCATATAAGGACAATATGTTCTAGATGAAACGTCAACGACTAAGCAAAGAAGAAAGAGCAGCGCAGAGAAAAGAGATCCAAAAGCGTTGGAAAGAATAAAAGGTAGATAACAGATTATGAAAGCAGTGGAATTCGAAAGGTTCAAACAAACTATGGCGCGATACACATGCAGAGGTAAAGAATATAAAAACAGTAAAATTAGAAAGTATTGTAGCGTTCCAGCCAGGTTGAAGCCTTTTTTGTTTTAAGTGAATGTTAGGTCTGACTGAGGGAGGGCGGAGTACAGCACAGAAGACTGATAGCGGGGTATTGATTGATGCGTAGAGGGGTGGCGAGACCCGGGGGATGAGGGATTGGAGAGGGTGCTAGAAAGTTGTGTTTGGGGTTACAAAGTTGGCGATTGTCACAAAAGTTTTACTTGAACACTTTATTACGTCAGTCGCTACAGTATCAAAAAAAATATAGTAAAGATTGCATTAGCGCAAACAAAAGGAAATTAATCATCAGGACCAGGTGTAATTGAAAAAATAGCAGGACAAAGTGAGGTCAGAAATAAAAGGCAAAGAGCAGAAAACAAAGTCTTTTCGCCTTCGCATCATTCAATGCACAAAACGTAGATTTACACAATAATGGACCATACGCTATGAGAATCTGTGGTCTCGCAACAGTTAAAGCAATGACAAGTTCAATTTCAAAGAAAACACAATTCGGTCAGGTGTATATTTATGATCACGGAGAAGTGATGCAAATTTTAACAGGTGACAAGAAAGGCAATGTTTATATTCTGCGAATAACATTAGACACCAAAGGAGATCTTGATCTGCCATTTGTATTAAAATGTTTACAGTTTCCCGTGAGAATAGCTTTTGCTATGACAATTAACAAATCACAGGGACAAACATTATGAAATGTCGGATTATTTATTAGAAAAACAGAAACAATATTCACTCACAGGCAGTTATACGTTGCGTTATCACAATGTGTCTCCAAAACCGGAATCAAAATTCAATGCAATATTGAAGAAAAGGTAATTCCAAATATTGTTTTTAATGAAGCTTTAAAGTAAAAGTGCAAATAATGAAATTGAAACAATTACAGTAATCCCTCCTCGATCGCGGGGGTTGCATTCCAGACCCCCCCGCGATAGGTGAAAATCCGCGAAGTAGAAACCATATGTTTCTATGGTTATTTTTATATATTTTAAGCCCTTATAAACTCTCCCACACTGTTTATAAATATTCCCCACAGAGTTATACAGAATAATCCCTTTGTATTCTCTTAGATATTAGGTAAGATTCATTGAAATTATGTATATAAACACACTGTTTATATACAGTAAAACCTAAATATTATTTTAAAGATATTGAGTGTCTCCGATATCACGTTACAGCCATTACGATAGACATGCCACCAGCAACAAATACGTAAAATGCAACTAAAATAGTATACAGTAAATGTGTGTACAGTGACACTAAACGTACGTACATGTACTAAGTACTGTAAGTAGAAAATTAATTATGGTTACTCACCAACAATGGCACGATGACTTGTCCGATAACAATGAGTTTTATTTTACTGCACAACAAAGGAGAGCGTTACAGCCCTTAAAGGAGCCACTTCAGGCGATTGTGTAGCACTGCCGTTGTTCTTCTTCTGGCAGTCTTCAATCCAAATCCCTAAAGCAGATTCCATCCAGACTACTGCCTTATTACATCCACTTACATCTCGTTTTGCACCCTGGTTAAAAGGACACTGCGGCCGTAGATCTTATATTCCTTTCCTACTTTTTAAATAAAAAGAATCGTAGCCTTCAACAAATCCAAAACGTTTACCTTTTCGGCAATCGTTAACATCTTCCATTTGTGCTTGGGCACGGCCCCTGAAGCAGTAGCAATCGTTTTGGAGCCTTAATGAAGGGCTTGACTATGCACAAAGATAAGCACAAAAGAGCACAACTCTTTACACAGCGAAACACGTTGATGTTGAATGAGCGAGACGAGACTTCCTGGTTAACACTGCATTCAGCAAGCAGGATCTTAACTGCGTGCTCTGATTGGTTAGCTTCTCAGTCAGGAGAACTTAACTGCGTGCTCTGATTGGTTAGCTTCTCAGTCATCCGCCAATAGCGTCCCTTGTATGAAATCAACTGGGCAAACCAACTGAGGAAGCATGTACAGGAAGTAAAAAGACACATTGTCCGCAAAACCCGCGAAGCAGCGAAAAATCCGCTTAATATATTTAGTTATGCTTTCATATAAAATCCGCGATAGATCGAAACCGCGAAAGTCAAAGCGCGATATAGCGAGGAATTACTGTATAAAAAAAAACAAAAAAAACTTATAAAATTGCATATCCGATTACCCGCGGGAGACACTTTAACTTGCTCCCAGCTCTTAAAACAATGACAAGTGACAAGCATAACATGCAGCTCGCAGCAGATGATCTGACTACTTCTTCTTGCGTGCGTTCAGCCACCCTGACCCCCCTTCTTCACAATGCGAGCAGCAGAGACACGAAGTGACAAAAAGGACAGTGGCTATAAAGGGTTTAAAAAAGTAGACGGGCAGTGCAACAGCAGCAGCCCCCCTCACAACGTGAGCAGCATTATATGTCCTGCGAGAAAGAAATTTAACCACGCCTGGGGCCAGAAATAAAGGTCAAGTATTGTTTTTACAACGTCATGCGAGACAAGGCAGTGAGCCATCATTTAAAACAAGTCCACGGACATTTAACCTAGCAGTTGTTGGATTGCTTTTGGCAGACACGCATCATGTGCCCCCAGCTCTTAAAGCAACGACATGCGACAAGCAGAAGAGGCAACTCGCCAGCAGCAGAAAGAGAGCAGATGATCCGACAGCATCTCCTTAGCGTGCGTTCAGCCCCCCCCCCCTTTCACAACGCAATGTTATACATCCCGCGAGAAAGAGATGTAACCATGCCCGGGGCCAGAAATAAAGGACAAGTATTGTTTTTACAAAAGTTTTTAAAGTAAAAATGAAAATAATGCATATGTAACAATTCCCATGAAAATAACAATCTCTTTAAATTGTATATCTGGTAAACCAAACACGGGGGTGGGCGAGCGAAGCCCCCTAGTTATATTAAATATGAGCTTACACCTTGCTAGCATTGCACTAAATATTGTATAACATTTGGTTATATGTTAGTGTGTGTGTGTGTTTTTTTTTCTTACTAAAGAATTTAGTAGTGAGAACACCTTAAACAGGTAATACAAGAGATCAGAGTGGGCCTGTAAGTATTAAACAGGTGCTGTAGTTTATTAAACTTATTAGTTAATTAGTATTTAATTCTGAAAGGGCTTAACAGTCACCGAAACAAATTTAAATTGTGAGGCCTGTACAATGCAAGTCCTGTGTAATGTTGGACTTTTTGGTAGCTGGTTTCGATGAAGTGTGCTTCCAGGATTTTTATATCATCATGAGAATGTCAGCTGATCCAATATTTCAAGTTCAGGGTTGCTAAACTTGGGGAGGAATTGGCTTGCCTCAGTTGTGTTGGAGATTTGGCATACTTTGCCCAGATGTTGTTTAGGGGAAGATAGTGTACCCCAAAGTTGCGCAAGAGCAGACTCGAGATCAGTAATGTCAAAATCTTTTTTGTCATGGTCAGATGTAAGTGCAAGTCAAGTGATGTACATTGTCCAGGGTCATTAACCCCGGAGTTGGAGGTTTGCAGTCATTAAGGGCAGGCTGTCAGTTCTGCAATCCAAATTGAAAGAGTTAGGTGCCAGCCTGAGAAGCAGAACTGACATGGCAGTTTTCTCTGAAGTTCTTCATGTGCCGTGCTCCAGTCTAGGTAAGATTCTGGAACAGACAGGACCTGTTCCGCAGTGACAGGTTACATTTAAACAAGTGGTTCAGATGTATTTAGGAGGTGTATGAGTAGGTTAGATGAGGACTGGACAAGGAGATTAGGATAGGCCAGGTTTAGAAGTGCTTGAAATGATTAACATAATGCAATATCAGATTCACACAGATGCATAAAGTTTTAGCAGTGCTACTTAAAATATTCTACATCTCCCAGAGGCCCCTGCAGTATAACATGATGATTTGAGCAGGCAGGCCCTTTAAAAAGAAACCTAAAAGATGCTGGGGGTATCTCAATCATCCATCTGTTTGTTAATATGCCTCATACACATTACAACTTGAACACTTTAGATTACAGTTTCGGTCTGGTTGTATGTGCTGTCCTCTGCCTGCCTGTCCGTGTGAGTTCATACTATGTCTTCGTCTGAGGGAACACTCCCAATCACTTCAAACATCACACTGCTTCAGGAACCTGGTAGGATAAAACTTTACATTGCTTTCAGAAAGCTGTTCACAGGGTATTTCAATCACACATCCTTCAACTGTCCCTGCTATACTGAACAGGTTTGGACATTGTTTTTAATGTTTATTGTTTGCTGTTGTTGTAATGTGTTATCACCGTCAGTGAGCTAGGAAGGGCCTTTGCTTATATGTCTTTGGTTATGTTGTGTGTTCTTTTTTCATTATTTGAGTAATACATTTCATTGTTAATTATCTATTCACTCTTCCACTGTGTCTCCCTGTGTGACTGCCGAGTCTAGGCTGGGTGTGTTCCTGGTGTTCCCACAATAAACTAAATAAATCACAGTCTTTGGACTGTGTGAATCTTAGCACCTCCACAGCCATTGCAAGGTGCCATATTAGATTAAGTAATACATTAAAGATTGTATAAAAAATAAAACAACTGAGTTGGAGTTGCATGTAGAGGAGCATAGTTATGAAATTATACCAATAACAGAAACCTGGATAAATAAAAAAGATGGGGATGAGTATAAAGAGGTTAATGTTTATGTGAAACAGAATTTAAACTCAAGTCCTCTTCAGTTGGACGATGAGCCCCATCTTAGTGATACTTCTTCTTGAAAGCATTATGGAAAGATGCCTTATTTTAAGGAGTGTATTATAGACCACTCAATGCAGATGGTAATTTCAATGCACATCTTTTTAAAATGACAAGTTTACAGGTGGATATTATAGTTGTGGGGGGCTTCAACTACCTGATTTTTAACGGGGATAACCTTGCAAATAGCTGAACACAAGTATGTTAAAGGACTAACGCAGGGGGAAGCCTCTACAGATTGAGTATTTTATAATAATCCAGATAGAATTGAGGGTGTAGAGGTGATTGAACCACCAGGGTCAAGTTACCATAATATAATACAATTCTCAGTATTTTGGAGAGTGTCAAGTTTAACTTTGCTAGGGCAAATTTTAAGCAGATGTGGCAGAGTCTAAGGAGGATGCACCTGGCTAAGCTTTTAAGTGTTTTAAGTCATGGAATAGGTTTAAATATGTTTTATATACAATGCAGGGCAGGTAAATACTATATTTGGAATAAGTAGGAAATTTAGAAGAAGAAGAAGAAGCTGAAAAAGGTAAAAGCAGCTATATAAGGTTTGTAAGATTAATAACTCCAATATGAATCACAGGGCATATGAGAACGTGAGGGTAACCATTAAAAAGGACATTAGGGAGGCTAAAAAAGCAATCGGTAAAGAATACAATAGACCCCCAAAATTCGCGGGGGTTACGTTCCAAAAGCACCTGTGAATTGTGAAAAACGCAAATTTTGGATGTGGTTTGAAAATGCCTATTTTTATAGTTTAACCCCTAAATATGTCCCCAAAACACTAATTTAATTTCAAACTCAGCTTAATACATTACCTAAAAATAAAGAATGTAAAGGTAAATCTGTATGCTGTACTGCTATATCTCCCGCAGTGCTAGAATGTAAAATACTGATGTTACCGCTATATGTACTGTAATTCATGCAAGTGTGTTTTCATTGCGAGAAGCCTTAGAAGGTGCAGGGTGTTTCAGCAGCATCTTGGGGCTTTTAACTATTAAACTGCCACATACTTGGGGTTAATGCATCGCTGGACACCAAATATTTTTTTGCAACACTTTTTAAATAAATATCACATTTCACAAAGAAAAAGTTACATTTTAATGAACACATTTTTTTTTCATGCAAAGAGCATCAAAATTACTGCAACGCTGATCGTTTTACACACTACCAATGAACTGTAAAAACTATTTAAATACTACTGGAATAATATGTACAAGGTGCAACTGACACCATGGATGTAATTCAGTAAATCACTGAGTCAACTGCGCCTGAACTGGCTGCACGCAAGCACACAGAGGTAAGGGCTAATGCTTGCAGGCCAATCTAGTGCAGCGGCTCAATCCCAGGGACAGTGAGGTTGCAATGCTGCAGGGTGTCACTCTTGGGTCACAGAATTGCACAGAAACACAGCAGATTGTAGAGACAGGAACTTTATTCAAACACTGCAAACAAACATGACTCTTTCAGAAGTAAAATGAGCTCAGTATGCAGTTAGTTCTCGATTATAGAATAGATAAACATCATAGGGGAGAACAACGGGAGCGGGACCCCCAACAGGAGCAGAGGATGTCTGGTTGAGGAGGGAGAAACAAAGCAATCAGCCAAAAAGGACAGGTGCTGTTCAGGCGTTTAAGTAAGCGTAGCGCGAGAAACATATCACGTGACAGAGCAGCCGCAAGTAAGCCCAGCAAGTAAGGGAGCAATGTGAAGATAGTCTATCAGTGTTTTTTAAGAGAGGTTTTTTGAGAAGCGTCTGTATTTTCTTGGGATATGTTCTGCCACCCTGCTCACAGGAAGCTGGCAGTGGTCATGAGCTGGCTGCTCAACGAATGTACGGCACTAACTGATCAGCTCCTACGTGCTTGCAAATGGCACTGGGAAACAACTATAACCGGTTGTGGCGGTTTAAGGGTTAAGAGGAACAAAAAAAAAACACAAGAACACTCAGCAGCAAAGAGAAATGAATATTGCTGTAGCAGTCCGTTGTCGCTAAGATTCACACGGTCGAGAAGACAGCAATTTGTTTATTTTTATGGTGGAGATTCCAGGGACACCTCCAGCCTTGGCCTGACCCGCACGCACTCACAAAAAGAGACAAAAACAAAGCAAACTGGTAATCAAACAGTAAATAAAGAATGTAATGAAAACAAATAAACTGAATAAAAACAACGATACCATCCCGTTCCCCTTATGGCAATTACACATTAAATACAACAAAGCACAAACAAAACACACACAGTAAATCATGAAAAACGGCAATGGATAAAATGTAATGATGAAAATAGATAGTCCAGAGATCCGCACGTTGAATGGGAATGTAAAGCTAGTCCTACCGCTAGTTCCTGAAATGGTGAAGACGGGTGGACGAGTTCAGGAGCACTCCTTTTTTTGCAGGATGGCCATGAATCCACTTACAGTCCTCATGTACACAGGCAGACAATCCAGACGCCAACCACAAAACGATCCAGGACAAAACGAATAAGTACAGGTAACCCAACAGAAGGCAGACAGACAGGAACTTGAAACACAAATTAACAAAAACTTTTTTTTTTGCCTTTGGTCACCGGCCCCCTTTTTAAAAGCCGCACTGACATCCTTTGAACCCAACAGCCCCAGCAACCTCAGCAGAAGACCAATCAGAGCCACTGCAGGGACTGCTGGGAGTTACAGTTTTAAATTCTATTGGCTACTTTCATTAGCCAAGGTTATTGGATAGGTTTTAAGGAAAAAATCTGTGAATGACTGAGGCTGCGAACTCAGAACTGTGACTTTTCTGGGGTCTACTGTATAGCAGTTTAACTGTGAAGACAGTTAAACACTATATGCTTCTGAGTACAATATGTTTCAGAATCATAAAATATCTTGTACAATGATGCATGCATTAGTTAAAATTGGCAATCCTTGCCTCAACCACTCATACAGTATATCTTTTTAAAATGCTTTAATTTAGAAAGCATTCAGTCCATTTTTCCCATCTCACCATATTGACAATGTTGCACACTTGTGAACTCACTTTCATAAATATTTCACCACCATAAATACCTTAGTCATTGACCATTGCTGAAGGCTTATACTTCTGCATCACCACTAACACTCACCTACCTCCTGCTCCCCATTTCGATCACTTCTTATGAAAACCAGTATCTATGGGGGAAAAACAAAACTTGTATTTGCTGCATGCCGAACACTATGCTGAATCCGTGTGAATAAGGTGATGTGATGGGAGGCATACCCTGCTATAGCCTCCTGCCATTTTGCAGATGCTCAGTCTCCATCCAGCACCTGCAGTTTCAGCTTTCTTCGCCTTGCATTTTGTTTGTTAACTACTTGTGTTGTGTGTGTAGCTGGTTAATGTTATTTTCAAGTATTGGGAGTCGAGGTTCTAAATGTTTTCTATTAAGATGTTTTGCTTTCTCTCTCTCTTATGCTGGAAGCAACCATACTGTGGATACAAACCGGGTTGGGACACACTGCTGATTCTGTTTTCCATCAAAGGCTAAGAGGGAGAATAAAGTTCTATCTCTTGATGGAGAAAATAAAAATCTTAGATCTTTTGAAATGTGGCATGTCGCTTGATTTCATTTAAAGTATTCTCGAGGATGTGCATAGGTTATACGCAAATTCTATGCCATTTGATATAAGGGACCTTCTTATCTATGGCCATCCAGGAACCAATCCTCCACAAATATGCTGTCTATCTCAAAAGGTGGTGGTTATTATTATTATTATTGTTATTGTTATTATTATTATACTTAAGGAAGAAGAACTTTGGCAGTCATCACCAAGCTTGACTTAATGGATGCAGGCACTGATGCCATGGATGTACTGATGGGCAGAGTTATACCAGTCAAGCTTGGAATCATTGGTGTGGTAAATAGGTGAGCTGTACCTTGCATTTTTGACATTTGTTATGAATATATTTACAGACAAACATTCAGAACAGCTATTGATTGACACATTTAATATTTTGAATTTCTTGTTTTGTAGGAGTCAGCTGGATATTAATAATAAGAAAACTGTTGCAGAAGCTATTAGAGATGAATATGCATTTTTACAGAAGAAGTATCCCTCTTTGGCTAACAGGAATGGGACCAAATACCTTGCCAAAACTCTAAACAGGTAAACTGAATCCTTAATTATTGCATATAGCTGTCCAATCATTGGCATTCAGAAATGTCCTACTGTACTGAGTTCCTGTACTTAAAATGAGAGGTCCACTACACACACAAGAACGCTCCTACCCCTAGCAATAGTTTAATTCTAATAGGTTCGGAAATTGACACAACCTTAGCCCTATTTTGATCCCCTTTTCTGATGTTGACATTTATAAACAGAGAAAATAACCACCCAGACCAAATTAACCAAATGAAACAATCAGTGCATAGATTAGAAAAGTCCAAACATAATTATATAGATTTTTTCCTTAGAATAGCATACATGAAGTAAACTAAATAAATAATGATTTAAATGGGAATACAACTAAATAAACATCTCTTTATTGGAACTGTACTTATGTAGAAAAAATAAAAAAAGAAAGGGAACATGTTGAGATAACATGAATATAATCAGCATAAACATATATGTACATATGTATGTTAAACATACATACACTTCCCTTTTACCCCACAGTAAACATCCCCTAGTCCCTTTTATAACAAGTATCCTTATCCCTATCTTTGCCTCATATGGGTATTCCACAGTTAAATTCAAATTGAAGGTAAAATGATACAGTTGGTGCAATTCCCATTAAGTTATATTGTAATATTCTTATTGGTTCAGTGCCAAATCGGAGGTATATGGCATTAAAGCGTCCCTCTCTATAAAGCAGAACAAGTAAGGTTCAATAGTAAGAAAGCTAGTGCTGCATGCACAAATGTCTTCCGATAGTTAGCCAATACCACGTCCGCCTCTCATGCATTTTAGAGCACCCCTTGAACTCCTTCAGGTTCCACCTCTCCTCCTTTTCAAAAAGCACAACTACTTCTGTTTGAAGAAAGTCTATCCCCTTACGTCACAAAACAGTGCTTTTATGCAATGACCCACAAGCACAGTTAGACCCCCTTCTCCCCTTAAAGTGACATCATACAATAACTTAATTCCCAGGACAATTTTTTTTAACAGGAACAAGGTGGCAGAAAGAGATGAAGTGAATATAATACATAGTACCCACTGCAATAGGTTTTCATTGCAGAAAGCATTCCCAGCTTTTGACTTTACAATCTTCTTCCTCCTCATACCAAAACCATTACCAACCCTTTTTCCTGAATTCAGCACTTTTAATCTGTTTCAAAGCAGGTGGCTAATGCCTAGTCCTTCAACTCGGTGAAAGACCTGATACGTTTCAAGAAACACATTAGATTTGTCCATACATCTTTTTTTGTCACACCACAACATACAGAGTTGTTAAAAACAAAAAGGCAGTAATGTTCACTTCAAGGAAAACCACTGTAGAGCAAAATCTTATATCTATCAGAAACAGAAGAAGAAGTAGAACTTGTCCTTTGCACTGTTCTCAGTATATTTTGTATTCAAGAAAAGTTGGAAAAGCTCAAGATAATTTTTGACTTGCACTGTATGGATCATATGATTTATGCTCTTAATTTGAAAGTGGTCAAGCTAAAAGAAATTAATTGAACCACTCAAAAGGATTATATCATTCTCTCTGAAATATGCATTTTTTTATGTGGGAAGAAACCAGTGTACCTGTTGACTTTTACAAAACAAAGTTCCTGGGATCTCATGTAAATGGTGTGTACGGCCATTTTCACACCCACATCAAGCTGTATAAAAACTAAACTTGGCGTAATGCACATTTTCATGTCAGCCTCAGACCATGTGTACACATGTTTCAGCTTGGTTTTGTAAACAGGAGGCACCAAATGTTAAACCAGTGCTACTGTATCTGTGTGGTTTCCCTTTCTTTTTTAAATTTTGCATCCATGATGCATATTTATCAAATACACCAAAATTAATTGCATATCATTTAAAATTTAAGATACTTGATTGTAATCATTCTATAACAATATAATGATGCACGGAGTGGCCAAACTATGGTCCGTGACAACAGTGAATTCCCTGCCCAACAGGTAGTACCTAAGCTGAGTAATCGCCCATTTAATCACCAAAGCCTCCCTTTCCACCGCTGCATACCTGGTCTCCCGGTCCAACAGTTTCCGGCTCAGGAACATGATGGGGTGTTCCACACCATCGACACTTTGGCTCTGCACGGCACCCAGGCCTGTGTCCGAAGCGTCCGTCTGGAGGATGAAAGGCAAAGAAAAGTTAGGTGCCATCAAAATGGGTGTGGACATAAGGGCCTGCTTTAAGTCACCAACTGCAGCACCTTTCTTCTCAGTCTATACCACAATGTTCGAGGTGGCCTCGCACAATCCAAAGAAGCATTTCTTGAGATTAATCCGGAACCTGGCCTCACCAAGTGTCTGCAATACCGTTCGGACATGCTGTAGGTGTTCCCTGCATGTGCTGGAATAGATGACCACGTCATCCAGGTAGGCAGCACTGTATGAGTTATGAGGCCGGAGCACTTTGTCCACCAGATGCTGGAAGGTTGCTGTAGCCCCTTGTAACCAAAATGGAAGGACACGATACTGCTAGTTTCCACTAGGGGTACTAAACGCATTTTTTTCCTTTGCAGAGTCCGTTAAAGGAACCTGCCAGTACGCTTTTGTCATGTCCAGTGTGGTCAAATATCGAGCCTGTCCAAGCCTCTCGAGGAGGTCGTCCACTCATGGCATTGGATAGGCATCAAATTGGGAGACTTGATTAAGCCAACGGAAGTCATTGCAAAACCTCCAACTCCTGTCAGGCTTACCGATGAGCACAATGGGACTGGACCAGGGACTATAACTCTCCTTAATCGCACCTAGTTCCAGCATGCGCTTGATCTCAAGCTCCACTTCAGCCCTTTTTGCCTCAGGAAGACAATACGGGCATTCTCGGACAATAATCCTGGGCTCTGTCACAATGTTGTGCTCAACCAGAGAGGTCCTTCCGGGGTTCTCACTGACTACCTCCCGAATGGCTCGGATAACTGTTTCCAGCTCCTGCCGTTGTCTGGGACTTAAGTCCGCAAGGCTGTGTGTGTGAGCGAAGAGTGAGCAGGGCTGGCCGGAGGAGGGGTCGGGATCCCTGTCCTTCCACGGTTTCAGCAGGTTCATATGATAGACCCGCTCCTTCAGCCGATGATTGGGTTGACTCACCAAATAGTCGACCAGTCTCTTCCTCTCCTTAACTTCGTAATGGCCTTGCCAATGGGCAAGCAACTTAGAGTGGGAGGTAGGCACTAGGACCATGACCCGATCTCCCGGGTGGAATTCCCGAAGAGACGTGCCGCGGTTGTAGTAACGGACCTTTGCTGCTTGGGCCTTGTCCATGTGACTTTTAAGGAGGGGCCGAATCTTTCCAAATCTATCGCGTAATTGCACGATATACTCTAATATGCTTGTAGAGGGAAGAGCCTCTTCTTCCCATCCTTCTTTTAGAATATCTAATATGCCCCGGGGTTGTCGCCCATACAGTAATTCAAAAGGGGAGAACCCCGTGGAGGCTTGTGGGACTTCCCGATAGGCAAAAAGGATGATTGGAAGGAGCTGATCCCAGTTCCTTCCATCCTTGCTGACCACCTTACGCAGCATTTGTTTGAGAGTCTGATTAATTCTCTCCACTAAACCGTCGGTTTGAGGATGATATACCGCGGTTTTTAAATGCTTTATTTTCAGTAATCTGGCAGTCTGCTTGAACGTCTCCGAGGTGAAAGGTGTCCCCTGGTCCGTCAAGACTTCCTTGGGGATACCCACGCGTGCAAAGACCCCTAGTAATTCCCGTGCGATGGCTTTAGAAGTGGCTGAGCGCAACGGAACAGCTTCCGGGTATTTGGTAGCATAATCCACAAGGACTAGAATGTACTTGTGTCCTCGGGTTGAGGGCTCTAGAGGTCCGACTATATCGAACCCAATTCGATGGAAGGGAATGTCAAACAGGGGAAAAGGAACGAGAGGAGCACGGTTCTTTCTTGGAATTTGTCGCAGTTGACACTCTGGGCAGGAAGCGCAAAAGCGACGAACCTCCTCATTGATTCCTGGCCAGTAGAAACGGAGCTTGATCTGCTCTAGGGTTTTCTCGGTGCCCAAGTGGCCACCTAGGAGGTGGCCATGTGCTAACTCACAGACCTGCACCTGCATGCATTGCTACGCGATAGAGAAGGTCGTTGTCTAACACAAAGTGAGGACCCTGTGGCATTGACTGGTTTGTGCGCTGGCCGTTGACTAGGACCACTGCATTCTTTGCAAATTTCAGGGAGTTGTCACTCCATTGCTCCCTTTTAAAGGAGGCCAGCCTCTCTCTAAATTGGAACCGTAAAAGGGTGAGAGGGTCTGCACCGATCTTAATGGGCGTGGTTTCCTCCTGCTCCGTCGCAGCGCTGGTGGATGACGTGTCAGCACATGACGGCCCGGGAGTTGCCACGTCACCCAGGACGGCCCCTTTGTCTCTCTCTGCCGGCTGATTATACGGCATGGAGGCAGCTTGAGAATGCTCATCTCCGTCCATAACTAGGCCCAAGTTAACCCCAGGAG
The DNA here is from genome assembly GCF_016835505.1 of Polypterus senegalus. Taxonomy (NCBI): domain Eukaryota; kingdom Metazoa; phylum Chordata; class Cladistia; order Polypteriformes; family Polypteridae; genus Polypterus; species Polypterus senegalus. The sequence continues at coordinate 152,307,552 of NC_053164.1, read as the reverse complement.
TGGTATGTGTCTCACCGCTTTTAATATTAGACCAGTCCCGCCCTAGTATCACCGGGTGTGGAGGATCAGGGAGGATCGCCACAGTTAATTTCTAAACTGATCCTCCCCTAGGTGGAAATCGGGGCTCTGGCTTCACAGGGAGGCGGGCAGTCTCCTCCGAAAGAGCGTAAACAGCCCTCTTCGCCTCCCCCTTCCGAAGCAGCCCAATTCTGTGAGCCCCTCCCGCAAACTCCCTGGCCTGCCTAGGTTGCCTAGTGGAGCATGCCGGGGGCAGAGCCTGTACCGGGCCACTCCGAAACACGGGACAGCAGCCTCCCCGCCTGGAAACTCGGCCCCGGTACGCTCCCACCTGGATGTGTTGCAGGTCCTGTCCCCTTCTCTTCCAGGACTTCTCCATCCTGCCGGTTACGCCAATCTCACAAAAACGAGACATAAACAGATAAAGGTTTGGGGCAGCCACCCGTATAATATGGTACCCTGGCTACAAAGTCGTTTTTTATCAAAACTGAGGGAAAATGGAAAAAGGGCAGGCTTTTAAAGGGGAAGACAGGAAGTGAGGTCATAGGGATCGGACCCATGTTCTTCAATCATTGGTTCAAGCCCGGATGTGACATCACAGGGGCTGGAACTGGTAATGTCTACTTCCATTGGCTCGGTCACGGAAGTGACATCAAGAGAGCCAGGTGGAATCTCCCGGGAAGGGTCTACAGGAAAGGGAGAAAAAGAGTCAGTGCACTCTGCCACATCCCGGCATGCCTCAGAACTGCCCTCACTCAAGCCCTTTAGCTGCCTCCCATGCGCACGTGTGTGACAATATATAGGGGAGAGGATGGGGTGATCTATTCCACTTCTCTTTCAAAACCAGTTACAGTTACAAAGAATCATAATTACAAGCAGCATCATGACAAAAATCAATAGAAAATTACTTTTTCAAATACTGGAAGATCATTTTTAATGGATTAAATATAGAGGATATTTTGCAAAATAGCGATACCTGCAGGGTTTGGACAACATCAGAACCAAGTCAGAGAATATGCCATGCTGTGTACAGCGAGTAGTATCCAGAAAGCACAGATAAAATTCGTCCTTTGCAAAACTAATTTTAGGGTTAAAAAATTTGAGAAAGCACAGTTACAGACTGTTTACTATTCAGCTTGCAGTATTAACCAAATGATGATGCAGTGCTGAATCCTTTCATCAAATGTGCAGTTTGGAAAAAAGATGTACACTGCAGCAGGTAACTCCTCAGTTAACAGAGACTTACTACAGCTGAGAAAATGAGTCAAAACATTCAACAGTTTATTCATCACATCTAATAGCTTGTATGTTCAAACAATGCTCCTGTCACAATTTTTCAAGTGATCCGCCTTAGAAAATGGACATTAACCTTTGGAAATCAGAGGTCTATACTCCATTACAAATGGATCTTGCCTTATGCAGTTAGACCAGAATCTCATAAAAAATAAGATTCTCACCATTAACAGATACTGTATGTACTCTGGGTACCTAACAGGTATAATGGACGTTGTGAAAATGCTTCTTACTATTAGCCCAAAGACTGCAGAGTGTTAACCTGCTTTTTCAGGTCTAAACTTCGTCTTTATTAAGATGAGGGACAACTTAATTTTAATGCAGCTGTATAGCTATATTACTGGCTGTGGTCAAGAAAAGCTGTATGACAGTGTAAAGGACATACCACAGAATAACCCTAAAAGTCAAACTGATAATGTTTTGACTAAAGAAACACATTGGTGGGGTCTAAATTAGATCTAAAAACCAAATTTGAGAATATAGTATCAATGCGTTACGTTGGTTCATTTTTGATAAAATATTTTTGTGTGCATTGGAAAAAAACAACAAGTCAGAATTATATGTGGTGGAAGAGTGCTGTGCACTTTTGTACAACAAAATTCTAACAATAAACATTGCTGTAGAATGTTTCAGGTTACCTCCACTTCATATATAAAGCTGAGATACCAGATAGTATACCTGGTCTACCAGATTTGTAAAGCTGGTAGCCCAGATGACTACCATATTCATTTACAATTTGTCCACCCCAAAACACTCCTTTTTTATTGAACATATAATAATATTGTATAACACAGTTCAAACCAATCTTTTCTATACAAGATGATAAGTTGTTCACCAGGCAAGAGTTTTCCAGGAAGAAAGGACACCATTAGTATGGCATAGGGCAGAGGAATTTCTTGAAAGAAAGTGTGTGAAGCATAATTCAGTATGCCGGTGTAAGGACAAGCTATAGGGCAAGCATTGTGAAAGTAAACAGTTTACTAGTGCTAAGGTGAGGGAGAGGTGGTAGTGTTGTTGAAAGGATGCAATGTAACATAACATTCTCAGACCCATTTGATCCAGTGTATTTTGGCAGCATTTAAAGAAATGTTATAAATACTGCTAGACAGGGCATCAGTCCATCACAGAGCCCAGTTACTCGCACAACCTAAACTCGGACTTAGACAGAGCCAACCTAGAGTTTCCAATTAACCTAACATGCACTTCTTTCAGATGTACGAAGAAGACTCATGCAGACATATGGAAAAATTGTGCAAACACCACAAGATTTGAACCCAGGATGCTAGATCCATGAGGTGGCAGTGACACCTTACTGCCTTTGACAGCTGAGTGCTGTCTGTAAGTGGTGGTGGGTGTGCTTCCATACCTGGTAGTACCTGTCTTGTGTGTAGTGTTGTCCTAATTAGCCTCTCCCCAAACTTTGACTTTAAAACCAGTGTAGAGAAAATAAGAGAAACCCACAGACCACAGCGCAACAGCTTATGAAAAGATGTAGTCCATAAGCTTCATATAGAAATATCTAATATTCTGGCCTTCATCACATATTTAACAAGATAATGCTACAGTTTGCAGTGTAAGCATAATACATTGCCATGCAGTGTCATCCAAAAAATAATTAAAAACAAGCTTTTACTGTATGAATTGGAACTTTTTGTCACAAAGGCTTGTTTGCCTTTTCTCTTATGTGTGTGTATTTGTGTGTTTAAAGAATGTGAGCTTGTACATGTCTGATTCTATCAGTGATTACTCTAGTTGGCAGCATCACCCTGAAGGTGGATCTTTGGGTGTGAATCTGTGCACATATGAGTATAAAGAGCAGCATTTACAAATATGAAAAAAGGAAGTTATAAGGAGAATGGTTTTTGGGTAGCAGGTTGACCAAAACAGTCTATATCAGTACTTAAATCCATGTGTTTGGTGAGATAAGCAGCAAAATGCACTGGCTGGGGACTGAATCTCGACTGTGCCTTGGACAATTTATGTGTTTTTCAGATGCTTCATTACTGAGTCCAGTACTTTTAATTTATCTTTTTCTCCATTATGAAACTTTACAATAATACGAGTTGATCTCAACAGGCAAAACATTTTTTTTTTTTCAAATTTTAACATTCATCATTTAGACAGAAGTGAAGACTTTGCCACATATGCAGACCAGGTGGCCATCTGTTCTTATGTTTTTGAATCTCACTTTTAGGATCCACAAGATAGATTTTACTATTTTTTCATTGCCTTTTGCTGTTAATATGGACAATGTTCCAGATGTGTTGCAGCTCAATGTAACTGATCTCCAATGCAACTGTGAATTTAGAAATTTTTTTTTTCTTGATATCTACCTACTGTACATTACTCAATATTTGTTTTCATGACTTTACAAATTGATTAAAACAAGCAATAGAATCCATCAAAAGATTTAAAACAGTCACTCACTGACAAAGACGTTTTCACATAAGGAATGGCACATTACACTTCACTTATATAAACCTTCCATTACTTACTATGACAGAATTATGTAAGTTGGATTCATTAAGTAAAATGCCAGCCATCAGATATTCTTTTATCTTATTCAAGCAGACAGAGATCCAGTGCAGTGTGGGGAAAAAGACAGGAAGGGGAATAGTCATCTATGTGAATGAGAAATGGTGTAAAAGGAAGCAGTTAAAACTACAGGTTGTACTTCAGACATTGAAATTCTGGCTGTCAGAATTCATCCACATTATTTGCCCATGGAGATAAATTACACCTTCCTTATTAATGTTTATATTCCTTCTTCCACAAATGGGGACCTAGCAAAGGAAATAATTTGTTCTGTCACCAACACTTTAATGATGACTCGCTCCGACCCTGCAATTATAATGGTGGCTTTGACCATGTGAGTTTGGAAGGAACAATGACAAGTTTCTATCAGTTTGTGACTGGTTCCACTTGAGGAAATAACAAGCTGGACCTGCTGTATTCAAATGTTAAAGATGCCTTTAAGTGTAATCTACTGGCTCCTTTAGGCAAATCTGACCACAACCTGATTCATCTTATTCCCAGCTACAAGTATGTTATTAGACAGCAACTTGTTACCACCAGAATATTGAGGAAGTGGAGCCAGGATTTTAAATTGGCTCTGAATGACTGCTTCCAAATGACAGACTGAAAAATGATGAGTCACATGGGGACAATATTGAGAGACGCAGTCACTTCATTACAGGCTGTATTAACTACTTTGTCAACACTGTGGTACCCACAAAAAAAGGGCGTTGCTTTCCGGGCCTTGGATTATTATATACCTAAAAGGTCCTCTGAATTAGAAAAGGGGAGCGTTTAAATCCAGTGACAAAGCTGGCAGCACTGTGAGGATTATGTTTTTGATTTCTCCAGCAAATTTATTACCATCCAACCATCCCTGTTAAGGAGTACACTCAAGGATAAGCGGGTGGATGAGCCTATCGTGTCCTGGATGATGGATTATCTGTCGGGCAGACTGGAGTTGTGAGGCTCAAGGACTGTGTTTCTGATACAGATATGAGCAACACTGGAGCACCACAGGGTACAGTCCTTCTCCTTTTCTTTTCACTCTCTACACCATCAACTGCAAATATAACACCAGGTCATGTCACTTGCAGGAATTCTCACATGATTCTGCACATGAGGTGTATTCATAAAGAGGATGAAACAGAGTAATTGCAGTCAGGTGGATAAGTTTGTTTCATGGTGTGCATCTTGACACCAGCAAAACCAAGGAACTGGTTGACTTTCGCCTCACCAAAGAAGCCTCTATGACCAGTCACTAGTCAAGTAGTGGAATCAGAGGTGCTTCACTCACACAAGTAATTGGGGGTCCACATTAATGTCAGGTTGGACTGCTTTCAGAACACAGAGGAGCTATATAAGAAAGGGCAGAGCAGGCTCCTTTTCCTTAGGTGACTGTCTTCTTTAATGCGGGAAGTGACACCTTTCACATCTTCTATAACTGTGTTATGAGCAATGCTATTTTCTCCACTATGGTGTGCTGGGCTGGTAACATCACTTATGGAGAGGACCACTGAATCAACAAGCTATTTAAAAGGATAAGGCTCAGTTATACGACACATTCTGGACCCCCTGGATTTTAGAGCAAAGGAGAGAATTAAAACTGAGTGCCATTATGAACAAGCTACAAATCCTCTCTCTGACACATTGAGCATTTTTCAGCCAATGAATCATTTAGCAGTAGTGTGTCAGGACACGCTGCTTGGGATCCTTTATGCCAGCACCAATAAGTCTGCATAATGCCTCACTGTGACTAGACTCAATTGAGTTTTACCAGCATTAATACTTTGATAATATAGTTTTCATATTAAAATCTTCTAACCTGCTATTCTTCTTACTTTACGTATAATGAATGCTTTCTTAGAACACTATCAACTCCTTATTTTGTTTGATTTTCTTTTTTACTTCATCTGTTGATTGTTCCAAAATAGCCACTTTAAATATGATTCTGTAGAACTTGGTACTGTACAGTAAAACAGTGCCAATCACCCTATGTTTCTGGATTATATTTAACTATGGTTATAATTAACTTATAGAGGACAAAAGGAAACATTATTTAAGGAGTTTTTATTTGCGACTCTTTGATTGGTACTTGCAATAGGATATTTTTTGTTTATTTAAAGCAATTAATTCATATAAAGTGATTGCCTCATATTTAAAAAAAAATAATGCATAGTGTTTTCCTAATTCTTCCTAAAGCATTCCATTTTTCTTCCATAGTTAAAAACTTAAATTTTTTTTTAGTCTGTCAGTGTTATCCTCAAAACTTTTTCATGACTTATTTAGTTAGTTCATACATGGCTATGTGAATACTTCCAGGGAATATTAAGTATTTGTTTGCTGGAAAAATCTTGAAAGATTTTTGTTCACTTTACGTTTCTATAGCAATACATGTTTCTTAACATATTTTTGGTTCACAAATATAGTAGCATAATTTGGGTTTCTGTGCTACAGTGTGTTGTGAATTTTTGCCTACAGTGTTTGCAGTACAAGTGATATTTTTCCTTTCAGCATCTCTAGAGATTAAATGCTTTCTGTTTTTATTTTTTGTTGTATAAAAGTCACTGCAGCATTTGTAAGGAATATACAGTAACAGAAATAGTTTACAATATACTGTAGCTTTCTCAGTTGTATTTTGTGATACTTTTGATAGAAATGGTATTTCTCCTTTAACAAGGCAAATCAATAATCAGGCAGGAGAAAATCTGTTCATTTTATTTTTTAATTACTTTTCCACAAAATGCCTTAGAGGGAGCATTCTTCAAAAGAAGTCTGTTGCAGCATGGTCAGAATGATCACAGAATTAAAGCAGAAGCTCATGCTTATTGATGACTGAATTTACATAACAGTGCTGATTAATACTTACATATCATACTCTGATTGGTTAACAGACATGAGGTGTTGAGCTCAACCAGCCTAAATAAAAGTCATCCTCCATTACATCTTTGTTCCTCAATATCTCTTAGTTTATACATTAACCTTGAAATCTCTGTGTATTTGACAACTGTCCAGTTTTATTGTTTACAGGACATCTGCTGATCTCTTAATCATATATTTGGTTTATTACATTAATCTGCTTCTGGAACAGTTATCTGACATGTATTAACCCTTTTATACCTCTAAGATGACAAAACACTATCCTAAATGACTGTAAGCCCTAAGTCTAATTTTTCTTCCACATACTTTATTATTGTAATCTTGATTTCAATGTAAAGGTATTTCCTTTATTGTTTTACAAGTGCTTAATTTTAAAAGTATTAATTTTTGGACTCTTGTTGTCTTTTTAACTCAAATTCTACTAAAATAGAAATATTCTGAACACTTTTTAATTCATTTAGATTATCAGATTCCCTGTGTACATTTTATTTATTTATAGCTTTCTTTATAAGAGATTGAATTCAATCTCCAAAATAATTTTAAAACAAAACAGCAGCTCCCTACTTCCACATGTAATCCACATGTAACTATTTTAAAGTTCTCTCCAGCTAGAAACCAAACCTCAAACTATGTATGTATAGTTTGATATGTACAGTATTTATCAGTTAATTTCTTCCTATTAAAAGTACTCTTTAATTTTTTTTTCTTTTTCAAATAAAGCTTTTTAACTTTGTTTACTGAATGCATCAGTCTTTCTAACAGACTAAAAAATATTATTACTCTGTGTTAAGTTGAACTCAGAAGGAGATATCACCCTCTGGTCAGTGAAACTGAGTGATCTCAAAGCTCATTTATTTTTGACTTTACGGTTATTGGTGTACAGTGTCTTAAAATATTTTAGTCATTAAATTATTTCTTCTTGAACAAATGGGTTTTCAGCCAGAATACAAAGTCAAATATTGCAAAATTTTTAATGACAGCAATACATACTTCTGAAAGACATTATGGCTTGAAGAATCGCTGGAACTTGCATACCAATTCCAGGCCATAATCAAAATTCTAGGATGAGCAATTGAAATAAGGAAAGTGTAAACGTTCTTTTCATATGTGAAGTAATATAATATCATTTTTAATTTATATATTATTCTTTACTGATCTATAATACATTGATGGTGTGAGAAGTCACAGATATCACTGGCATTTGAGAGGCTTCTACTTTTTCATTTTTTTTTGTTGTCAGTAAGGTCTGCTTACTGATATCTCTTCCAAGTGTCTAGTTGGTGGGGTTGTATTTCCCACAGTAATTGTTGGTTTTGGTGTCTTGGTGCCACCAACATGTAATTTAGTTACTGTAATTCTTAAACTTGTTAGGCTTGAACTCCTTTTTGCCTTTCTTACCATCTGTCTATTGTGCATGGGGACAAGGTACACTTTTGCCTCCCTCCTAGTAATTTAACCATATTTTAAATGGTGTTTTGAACTTCTTGAATATGATAGTACTACATGGTACTATATACAGTACTTATTATTTTCTTTTATTTTTTTGTTCACTTCTAATTTGCAAAGATCACCAAAGCATTTGTCTGTATTGATTTGGTGGTTTCCTCTTTGGTGATGAATGAAAAAATAATTTTCATTATACATGTGTCCTTTTTGTAATGCACTGAAAGTAGCAAGTCTGAAAACATTTCAGATAACTGAGTTGTATTTAACAAAACATAATATATTTGCAGATTTAATTTTGTTAAATTGTCTTTAAAGCAAACAGGTTATAAACCTTATTCAGGTACGTTCAGGGACTTAGTTAACTCATTTGAACGTTGGATAATTTTAAATTTTTTACTTACTTCATCAAAGAGTTTGTATTTTGTTTATTAAATATTTTTGTAACAATGAGTCGTATTCAAAAATAACGGTGATAATAGAATATAATTACATGTGTTAGTAGGCTACATCAAATATATGCTATTTAACAGTACTTTATAAAATCATGTCGTTAAACATAGCTCAGTAGGTTTCATAGACACCAGATTCCAACTCAAATGATTAAAAAATTGCTTTGATTGATGTGCTATTGTTAGTTGTTTGTTTCGGGTCTATGGCTAATTGTAGCTCAAAGTTCAGATTTGTTCAGCATTACTTTTTGGAAAGAAGTACGTGATGGAAATTAAAATCTCTTAAGATTAAATTATTGGCTGCTATGGACAGCAATGGAGAGAAGGTCTGAAAATATGGTGATTAATTACAGTGTCAGTAATCCTTGTGCCTACGGTATGGTATAGATTCTTTTCTTTAAATTCAAATTATACAAATTTGTTATTCAGATGTGTACAACCATGTGAAATTGCTTTTTACTTTTGCTTTTGTTTGTTTTTTTTTTTTTTTAAATCACCAAAGTATTAGTTACCTGTGTTTTGCTTTGTCATATAATAAAACTAATCACAAAACACTATCATAAAAGTGTTTTGGCCTAATGCCAAAAAATAATTTTCTTTTCACAAAGTGTAGTGTCACAAAATATTTTTATGTGTTTTAGGTTATTAATGCATCACATCCGAGACTGCTTACCTGAGTTGAAGACAAGGATCAATGTTCTAGCTGCCCAGTATCAGTCCCTGCTTAGTAGTTATGGTGAGCCTGTAGAGGATAAGAGTGCAACATTGCTGCAGCTTATTACAAAATTTGCCACAGAATACTGCAATACTATTGAAGGCACTGCGAAATACATTGAGACATCAGAACTGTAAGTACTTTGTGGGAAGTTCCTTACTATAACAATTAGGTTACAGTTAAACACAACAGTATAATTGTAATTCAAGATCAAGGAAACTGTCATACTATATGTACATAGTACAGTAAAATCCTTCCTTGTGTGTCTTCTCAGAACATTAACTGTAATACAATACCAACAAATTAGCATATGCACATATTCCAAAAAATTACATAACATGCATAATGTACATAGTTGTGTTTATATGTTCTGTATACATGTGTCTGTGTATGTATGTATATATTTATGTACAGTATACACATGTAATGTAGATATATATATATAGAGAGAGAGAGTGCACAGGATTTCACAAATAAGACCACTGAGTGACTGCTTTTAATGAAGCAACACAAAAGGAAATGTCTGTGCATAAGGGCACAACAAAAATATTAGCCACAATAGCTCAAAAACTCAATTCCAGTATGGGAAAGATTCATTGCAAGATTGCATAGGAAGTCCATCTTCATAAAGGATCAAGTCCAATATGAGACCTTATCTTCCAGGGACGTCCATTTTTATGGAGCCCCAACAGTGCATTGACTGGGCACCATTGCCAGAGTTAGGTGCCCTCACTGGGCATCTTCTTGGAGCTGTTAGTGGAAGAGCATCCTGGATAGGTACTATTGGTACTACTTTATCCCAAAAGGTGGTCCTGAGGCACATAGGTGTGACAATAAATATACTGTCAGCATGTGTTTTATATCGTTCCATGCAAATGTTTGGACAAATTACATATTTGGTTGACATTTGAAGTAAAAAAAAAATAGTAAATACAACTTTGACAGCAAGTAAATGAAAACAATGGCATTTTTATGAAAATGTTAATGTACAGTTAGATTTATTTGTGAAAAAATGTAAAATAAGTAAAAGTCAGCTGAAAAAGTATGGCCATACTTTCAGTTGCAAGGTCTTAAAATTTATTCGATCATTAGTCTGGTTTGGTTTAGTTTATTAGTTGTTTAATGTCTGGTCAAGAATTGTTATTAGGAATTGTTAGTTAATGGCTTTTTATTTTTTACAATTTTTGTAACTTTGTCCTTGGTTATCTTTAACTATTTCAATTAGCCGACATTTTGCGTTTTTTTACACCTTTCTCTTGTGGCAGTCATGGTAGGTGGACCAGTTGTTCGAAGATTAACAGTGGTCACAAACTTTTTCCATTTTTCAATTTGGACGCTATAAATTGAAATGTAATTTAGTAAAGGCATAAAGAGTTATGGGAGGTATTTTCTGCAAAAATTAAAATGCAATTTCTCTTTTGCAATTTCATTTTCAAAGTCTGTACACAAAAATGCTGCAAAAAGGAAAAGAAATAACCCCAATATAATAATCACGTGAATTAAACACAGTTGAAGTGAGAAGTATTCTGTTGATCAAAGTGGCTCTACAGTTATAAAGGATAAAGAATTGGGGGCAATTGAGGTATAAAGCCCCGTCCATTGACCCGCGCTATGTGCATATTGAGAATTTGAAAATGAAAATACTGTACAAAGTGGAAATGCATTTTACTTTTCATTTTTGCAACTTCATTGAGGTTCAGGCTGAAAATGAAGTTGCAAATGTGGTTGTTTCATTTTAATTTTTGCAGCATTCTTCCACGCAGACTTTGAAAATGAAATTGCAAAAGAGAGGTTTCATTTTCATTTCACCCCTAGAGAGTTACTTAGAAATGGCTTTGCAACCCTTCCAGAGTGATAAATGTCAACAAATATTTATGAATTTCATCAAATATTTGTTAATTTTTTTTCAATCATGACATTTGCCTCCAGAACCTTGCGTTGACAGCTTAACTCTTATGGTGCAGGCAAATACAATACAATACAATACAGTTTATTTTTGTATAGCCCAAAATCACACAGGAAGTGCCACAATGGGCTTTAACAGGCCCTGCCTCTTGACAGCCCCCCAGCCTTGACTCTCTGAAAGACTAGGGAAAATGGAAGAAACCTTGGGAAAGGCAGTTCAAAGAGAGACCCCTTTCCAGGTAGGTTGGGCGTGCAGTGTGTGTCAAAAGAAGGGGGTCAATACAACACAATACACAGAACAGCATCCTTAATACAGCATAATAATAAAAATTTTAGAAGTAGGGAGCAGAATTTAACAGTAGATGATATCACATAATAAGATTTGGATATTTTTAGAGTTCTGGAGACCTCATCCATCAAGCTGCCTCCCCATTTGGCCATTCCACAGCTGAAACGTTGCTCCAATGAAAGGACCCCTCTTTCCCATGATTCCTGTGATCCTCCATCAGGGATGACTTTACCATAGGCAGGAAAACAACTTGGCAGGTGGGCCATGGCACCAATTGCCACATTTGGGTACCGAGAACAGAAACAGAATAGGTGAGGGTTAGTATTCAATTCTAACTATCATGTTACTTATGTTTTAGTGCTAATAACTAACAACAGAGATGCAGTATGTACAGTTAATCAGCAGCTCTAGTCAGGATATGCTAAACTGAAGTAGTGAGTCTTCAGCCGGGATTTAAAGGCTGAGACTGAAGGGGCATCTCTTATAAAAGCAGGAAGACCATTCCACAGTTTAGGGGCCCTGTAACTAAAAGCTCGACCTCCCACTGTTATTTTATTAATCCTTGGAATCCTAAGCAGACAGGCATCTTGAGATCTTAATGTGTGCTCAGGTTTGTAAGTCATGATAAGTTCAGACAAGTAAGCCGGACCTTGGCCATTTAATTCTTTATATGTTAAAAGGAGGATTTTGAAATCGGCCCTAAACTTAACCGGGAGCCATTGTAAGGATTTAAGAACTGGAGTTATGTGTTCATATTTTCTTGTTCTTGTAATAATTCTTGCAGCCGCATTTTGGATTAACAGGAGGCTTTATAAAGAACAATTTGAACAGCCAGTGAACACCGCATTGCAGTAGTCAATCCTACTAGAGATAAATGCATGAATTAATTTCTCAGAATCCTGTTTATTTAGATAGCGCCTTAATTTCCTAACATTTTTAAGATGGCGCAAACATTAGTTATGTTTATATTGGGTGGAGTTAATTGTTACCTGGAGTATTCAAACAGATGACTACAATTATCTGTTTAATTGGGTTAATTTCATGGCTTTTTATTCCATACTTGATTGTATTTCACATCAACCAAATGAAAGAGTCATCTGGCCTTGGTGACTTTTTTCTACCCTTCTTTAACACTACTCTCTATGCTACTACTACTACAACTACAACCAAAAATGTTTTGAGGAAATTCACCGTGAACAATATACAAAAACAAAAAATCCGAAAGGGCAAATAATCTATACTAATAAAAGGCAAAGCCCTCATTGACTGACTGACTCACTCACTGACTCATCACTAATTCTCCAACTTCCCGTGTAGGTAGAAGGCTGGAATTTGGCAGGCTCATTCCTTACAGCTTCCTTACAAAAGTTGGGCAGGTTTAATTTCGAAATTCTACGCGTAATGGTCATAACTGGAAGCTATTTTTCTGCATATACTGTAATGGAGTTGAGCTCGAAAGCCGTGGGGGGCAGAGTTTCGTGTGACATCATCACGCCTCCCACGTAATCACGCAGTACGTAGAAAACCAGGAAGAGCTCCAAAAACCGCTGAAGAAAACATACATTATATAATTAAGAAGGCAGCGAAACAATTGGAAGCGAGTGAGTGACATATAAAACTATATTCAGTGGCTCACGTGAACTGACGCAGTGCGCAGACAAAAAGCAACAGTTCCAAAGAGTGCTGAACAAAAACCGAATTACACTGCTATGCTCAAATAGACAAACCATACGCCGTGGCGCAATAGTAGAGGCTTCGCCTCTAGCGCCAGCGTCTGAGGTTCCATTCCCGAGAGGGGATGCACTGAGTATGTATGCGCACTTCCCAATTCATTTTAGCCTCGCATCCCCTTGGTTTGAGACGTATGAAAAAATATGCGGTTAACGCAGAAAGACAGATCACCAATTGAAGCTTTATGAATAATGGATACTTTATTCGCGATCAATGATTGTTTTGGTAAAGCCATACTCAGTGTATTCATTAGATGAACAGTAAAAAAGTAAGAGCGAGGGGAGGGTAACTTATTGAGGCACGCAGGCAAAAACACAATAGCATGCAGGCTCGATGTACTGTAGTGCGCGTCAACTCGATCTGAATTGCGCGATCACATTTGAAAAAATATATCTTTTCAAGTTCAAGTTATTGCGAAGCCAGCCCACACGCTGCCAAAGAGAAAAGGTGATTCTGAACATAGAGCCTTTAAAAACCAATGGGAGGCTGAGTATATGTTTACTGACATTGCCGGTAAACCCGTGTGTCTCATTTGTGGAGCTAGTGTGGCTGTAATTGCAGAATTTAATCTAAGACGGCAGTATGAGACAAAACATCAAGATAACCTGAAAGACCTGAATGCAATGCACAAGATACAGAAAGCAGAAGAGTTAAAGAAGAATCTGACACTTCGGCAGACGTTTTTACCCGTGCAAAATCACAATGTGATTTCAAGTGAAGCTACTTTTATGGGAGACACAAATGCACCAGTGCAACTTGCCCCACTTTCCCTGTTGCCAAGTAATGTTGAACCAAGTCGGCACTACGGTGTTCCCAAATACACACTTTGCTGATAAACTGAGCGCACGGCGCTTTGGTGACTTTGAAGAACAAAAAAAGAATTTTGAGTTGTTTCGCAACCCATTTGCCATCAATGTGGAAACTGCACCTGTGCAGATTCAGATGGAGGTGATTGAGCTGTAGTGTAATGGCACACTGAAGGCAAAGTACGATACTGCACGGCCCGCACAGTTTATTCACTCCGTTCCTGAAAAAATGCTCCAGCTCCGTCTACATGAGGCTCGAACCTTGTGCATGTTTGGTACCACATATCTGTGTGAGAAGCTCTTCACAGTCATGAGGCCTAACAAAACGGCACACAGGGATCGCCTCACTGATGAGCACCTGCAGTCCATCCTGAGAATCTCCACAACAAAGAACCTCACACCAAACATAAACAAACTTGTTGCTAAAAAAAGATGCCAGGCGTCCAGCTCTGATAAAATGACATATGAGCAAAGACAACTGAATGATTTGATTTGTTATTGCTGAAAAGAAAAAATTTTATTTATATTTCCAGGTTTTGTTATGCACCATGTTCATATTTGAATTTGTATAATTTTGACAGGATATATTTTTATGGAGAGCAAAATCTTTTGGGATATTTAAAATTGAAGTTTATTTTTTATATAAAATTACATAAGAGTAAAGAAATTTGAATGTTTGTTCTTTTAATGTTTACTTTATTTCTAACTTGTATAATTTAGACAGGATATATTTTTATGGAGAGCAAAATATTATAAGTTATTTAAAGTTTGAGTTGATTTATTCCGGAATAATATTCTGTCGACTAAATAAAAATTCCTTCTATTTAAAATTTAAATAGAACTTGAACAGAAACGATAGTTCATAATATCCACGCAGATTTGCACGTAAGAGCGGGAGTCATCCGTTTTAACAAGCAGTGTATTGCACTGATACGAAATAGCCTGCCCATTTAATTATTTAGGAATGGATAAATAAATTAAGATTTTGTGCAAATAATGTTTTTCATTTTTCTTCCTTCATGGATTCTGGCACCCCCAGCAACAGTTGCTCGCACCCCAAAGACTGTATATACAGCGGTGTGAAAAACTATTTGCCCCCTTCCTGATTTCTTATTCTTTTGCATGTTTGTCACACAAAATGTTTCTGATCATCAAACACATTTAACCATTAGTCAAATATAATACAAGTAAACACAAAATGCAGTTTTTAAATGATGGTTTTTATTATTTAGGGAGAAAAAAAAAATCCAAACCTACATGGCCCTGTGTGAAAAAGTAATTGCCCTCTGAACCTAATAACTGGTTGGGCCACCCTTAGCAGCAATAACTGCAATCAAGCATTTGCGATAACTTGCAATGAGTCTTTTACAGCGCTCTGGAGGAATTTTGGCCCACTCATCTTTGCAGAATTGTTGTAATTCAGCTTTATTTGAGGCTTTTCTAGCAAGAACCGCCTTTTTAAGGTCATGCCATAGCATCTCAATTGGATTCAGGTCAGGACTTTGACTAGGCCACTCCAAAGTCTTCATTTTGTTTTTCTTCAGCCATTCAGAGGTTGATTTGCTGGTGTGTTTTGGGTCATTGTCCTGTTGCAGCACCCAAGATCGCTTCAGCTTGAGTTGACGAACAGATGGCCGGACATTCTCCTTCAGGATTTTTTGGTAGACAGTAGAATTCATGGTTCCATCTATCACAGCAAGCCTTCCAGGTCCTGCAGCAAAACAACCCCAGACCATCACACTACCACCACCATATTTTACTGTTGGTATGATGTTCTTTTTCTGAAATGCTGTGTTCCTTTTACGCCAGATGTAACGGGACATTTGCCTTCCAAAAAGTTCAACTTTTGTCTCATCAGTCCACAAGGTATTTTTCCAAAAGTCTTGGCAATCATTGAGATGTTTCTTAGCAAAATTGAGACGAGCCCTAATGTTCTTTTTGCTTAACAGTGGTAGAAATGGCTTTATAACCTTTACCAGACTGATAGATCTCAATTACTTCTGTTGTCATTTGTTCCTGAATTTCTTTCAATCTTGGCATGATGTCTAGCTTTTGAGGTGCTTTTGGTCTACTTCTCTGTGTCAAGCAGCTCCTATTTACGTGATTTCTTGATTGAAACAGGTGTGGAAGTAATCAGGCCTGGGGGTGGCTATGGAAATTGAACTCAGGTGTGATACACCACAGTTAGGTTATTTTTTAACAAGGGGCCAATTACTTTTTCACACAGGGTCATGTAGGTTTGGATTTTTTCTCCCTAAATAATAAAAACCATCATTTAAAAACTGCATTTTGTGTTTACTTGTGTTATATTTGACTAATGGTTTAATGTATTTGATGATCAGAAACATTTTGTGTAACAAACATGCAAAAGAATAAGAAATCAAGAAGGGGGCAAACAGTTTTTCACACCACTGTGTGTATATATATATGTATATACATACACACATATACACATATATATACAGACGCTCGCCATCAAGCCCCATCTCCAGGCCTGGCTCCAGAGGGGGGCCCCCGGTGACCCACGTCCAGGCGAGGGAAAACACCGTCCAAAATTTTTATTCTTCATAGGAGGTTTGATTAACCGCTCTTTGTCTCATCCCTCACCTAGGACCAGTTTGCCTTGGGTGATCCCTCTAGCTTTGTCTGGGTGAGAATGCGCCCATTGGAGCAGATGGATAATTGCAACCTCCAATCCAGTCTTTGTCCAATTGGTAAACAATGGGCTCAGTTATTCTATCTCATGAAGACTCATATAGTCCAAGACCATCTTCTTAAAGGTCTTCATAGTATAAGATGCAAGTGTCACTGGTCTGTAGTCATTGGGTGAAGTGGTGCCTGCCTTCTATGGAATAAAAACAATGCAGAATGTTTGTTTTCCATAGTAGTGGCACTTACAGGAGCCTTAGGGACACACTGAAAAGGTGACAGAGGGTACCATATCTACAGCCATGAATTGTGTGATTTGATTTAGTGTTTCTGGTTTTACTTTACTGTTTCCATATGTTTTTAATAGTAAATCTATTAATTTTTTAGCTTTATTTTTTTCGCCCTCGTATAGCAATTGATGTTTAAAAAAAAAAAAAAAAAAGTTGCCCACTTATCTCTATAACTCCTTATTTTAGGTGTGGTGGAGCCCGTATTTGTTACATATTTCATGAAACGTTTGGTCGTACACTGGAGTGTGTAGATCCTTTGGGTGGCCTCACAACTATTGATATTCTGACAGCTATCAGAAATGCTACTGTAAGTATGAAATATATCTAAAGATATAAATCACAAATGTGGCTGTTATTAACAACATAAGTGTAGGATAATGATGCCATTTTGACACCGATAAAAAGTGATTTAAAATTATTTACTAAGCTGTGCTTAGATAGATAGATAGATAGATAGTTGTCCTTGAATGAAAATTAGAGTAGAAAAAAATCACTTTATACCTTTATTATATAGCTAATGCTAATAAGAAAACAATTAAATGCAGCCCCTTTAGTACAAAAAAGCTAAACACAGAAATTAAACAAGTTAAAAAATGTTACATTTTTAAATCTGTAAAGAACAGCAAAGAAGTTAATTATGATGTGAATAGTAGAGAAAAAAAAAATAACATTTCTAGGTCCACAACTGTTACATTAAGATGGGTAAAAGATTGAAAACATGTAGCCCTTTTCCCCCAGTGCCCTATCTCCTTGATATAGTAACACAGCATAACTTTCTCAGACCCACATAATCCAGTACAGTGTCTGGATTGTAGCCCTACTCAACAGCAGAAATCATTCCTAGACAAGGATCTGGTCCATCACAGGTCATACGAATTCACAAACTGGCAATCTCACAGTGAAGCCACAAATTGAGTTCATTATTTAGCCTAACATGCATGACTTTGAGCATATGTACAGGTTACGTTCTACATACACAACAACTTGGTGGAGGTATACAACACAGGATGTTGTGTCCATGAATACTTACTAGCATAAGAAGTTTAACAAACAAGCATGAGTCCATTAGGCGTATTTGATTAGCCAGTAGTTAAATTGTCCTAATATAATTCAACTACACATCACCTGCATGACTTGGTAGCTTGTTCTAAATTCCCATGGCTCTTTGCATAAAGAATTACATGCTGGATTAAATCTTAAATGCAATTCTTGCTTTACATCATTCTCTTGTTATTAATCAAAAACAAAAGAATTCTGCTGTATCGGCTTTATTGATAAGGTGACTTACAACATTTCAGATATAACTGATTCTACTTCCTTTGTTTTTGCAATTGGAGCACATACAGGTGAAGTGACCTCTTCATGGTCACACATAGTCAGCATCAAGATTTGAACTCAGAACCTCATGGATTAATGTCCAAAGCCTTAACCACTACACCACATTACCTGCCAAACACAATCCCACACAGTAGTAACAGCTTTAACATACTTGTATACTCAGGAAGATGTTACCCAACTATCATTTAAGTAAACTAGTATTGGCATTCATAAATATCCAAATACAATGCAGGGCTTGAATTTTAATGTTTCGCAAATACAATGCAGGGCTTGAATTTTAATGTGTCATGGGCATGGCGATCCTCTCATTGTAACAAAAATGCAAGACATTCTGTAATTTTGGGGATTTCAGCATAGGATTTATAAAAATGCTATTAATGTGAACTACATAATTTATTTTACCATGTGCACATTTTAGATTTTTTCTCATCAGTAACTGAAAAATACTGCTTACCAAACATACAGATTCATTCATTATGATATCAGAACTGTTGAATTAGTGAATTCCAAGACAATACCGTATATTTTAATTAAAACTCTTTAAACCTGATTTTGTAACAGCATGCTTTTAAAGTCTGGTTTGTCAGAGAATCACTTGCAAGCATTTGAATCATCTGCTGGTTAAAACTAAATTAAAGAGTAACAGATGAGTCAAATTGGTTCAATTTTCAAATGGCACGAAATCCTGTTTCTTTAACTTTCCATATCTATCTCTCTTTTTATTTTTTATTTTCACATTTGTCTAAACTTTGGTTTCTTGAGTGAAATCCAACTTGTCAGCTTTACATTAATTTGTTATTTCAAAACTCCTGTAAAACACCCATTGTTGTGCTGTTTTCAAAGTATCTTATATGACTGATCAGACTTTGTTACTGTTTAGTCTGTCTACTAGTCCAGAAGTAAAATATTAATTTGACCTAAAGTTTTAACTGGTAAGACTGCATTAAACTCATCAAAGTACCTTTCAAACACAAGATATATGTGTTTTTACTATTTTGGTTACATTTTGGAGATTATATGAATAGACGTTAGTTTGGCTTGAAAAACTAAAGAAATGGCACAAATTTTGCATTTGTATCTCTTTATTTAGCAACGAAGTGTATCATTTTGCCCTTCCTGCTGACTGGTATAATTACAGTGCTTTTAAGCACTAATTATGTATATAGCTGTGTTTACCAAAAATTACCAAAGTACTGCAGGTTTACTTTGCTTCATCGGATTCTATCAATAGCTTGACGTGTTGAAATTATTCCACAGACAAAAATATTTGTGTTTAAAAGCTTTAATAAAAATTCAAAGTAAAACAGTTCACACAAAAATAGAGAAAAGTTCTGTTTAAAGCGTATATATCTTGTTTCATTCTTTAAGTTTGCTCATACAGTTGAACCATTTCTTAATGGTCATAAAACTGTATGCCTATCTCATTTACATGCTATAAATAAGACTTTCAGTCCATGCTATCAATGGGACTATTTCAAAGCAGAAACAGACTTAATTAACACACTGTATTACAGATATAGCTAAGAAAGTTCTATCTCATGTTTATTTACAGGGGTTAAAAGGTTATACCATAATCTATAGTTATGAAAGACAATATATTTCTATTCAAATTAAGCAAACGCTAATATGAGTTTAACTTAAAGTACTAACTTTCCAAGACTGGGTCTTACAATATAATTAGCAAAGGAAGCAGCTTATTTCATCGCCCACGTAGGCAAGCCAAATAGCCACTTTGCCTAAAACTTGCCTTGACTTTTACTTGCTAAAGCTGTTCAAGCTTGCACTGTGCACAGTGGTACATGCACCATGCACTGTTACACATATAACACTACCAAACAACTATGTATAAACCAGTTAGATAGATGGAAGCAGAAACACACATCTGTGGACGTGTTTGATGTAATCCTAGAATGAGTGCAATGGTTCAGTTCCTTTGTAAGGTCTGTATAGGACACATTATTAAAAAATAAAATCATCATGCCATTATTTTGTCTCCTCTTACAACACTATGACACTACAATTTGAACTATTAAAGCTCACATCTAATCAGTCCCATCACCGAGCTCAGAAAGCGCTCATGAAGCTATTTATGTATTGACCCCATAAAGGGATAAAAGTGTTAATAATGAAAGCCTGTGTGTGTATTTTGACTCTCTTAAAAATAATAATAAGCACATTTACTGTAGTTACACACTGAAATTCCTCTGTTTTGAAGACAAAGTATTTCTAGACATGACTTCTGTTTTTCTTTTTGACATGTGGTGATGAGGTGCTGTATCATAATTTTTATATGTAGTTTTCATCACGTTTTTTCCCACCGATTCTGAAAAAAGCCAAAGACCATTATGCTTTTAAAACATTGGTGTCAACTGGTATTGGTTCTTATGACTTTCCTAGTTGTAACAAGTACTGCACATGGTACTTATATGTGGCCTCACCAGTACATTATACAGTCTGAGCATAACATCCTTTGTTTTATATTCAATAGTTTTTACAGTGTGATTTTGTTGTCTTTTTTAATTGCTTTTTTGCATTGCCAAGATGATAAGAATATTCCATCAATTTAAATCCCTAAATTCTTTTTTTAGAGCCTGCTTCCCATAGGACAGTGTTTCAAGCATATTTATACAGTCATGGCCGAAATTATCGGCACCCCTGGAATTTTCCCAGAAAAATACACCATTTCTCCCAGAAAATTGTTGCAATTACAAATGTTTTGGTATACCCGTTTATTTCCTTTATGTGTATGAAAAAAAAGCCAAATCTGACATCATGCCACACAGAACTCCAAAAATGGGCCGGACAAAATTTCTGGCACCCTCAACTTAATATTTGGTTGCATGCCCTTATTTTGCTGGTATAGGCCCCAGCCCCTGCGACCATACTCGGGATTAAGCAGGCTTAGAAAATGATATGCTATGGATGCAACTGCAATTAAGACAAAACAAATAAAATTTAAATAGATTTTTGTTAGTTAAATATTAACAATTATTTCATTGCATAAGACCAAACACACAAGAATCCCTGTAATTCTCAGACCGCCAGGCTATTGTTTTGATGCTTAACAGTAGAGTTTGCTTCATGAGGCTGCATACCCCACCTCTCTCCACTGCACTTCCTAAGCCTTCTTTACTAATAGAACCATTGCACAGTTCATTTAATGTACTTTTTTGCACTAGAATTCTTGAATAGTCAGAAAATATAGCCTGGAGTTGCACTTAAAACTAAACTAGACAAAACATTATTGTAAATATTTTAGGGTAAGGTGATCATTGTTGGGACCTCAATTGGGTTCTCGGGTAAAAGTTTGATTGTTTCTTACGCATCACCAAAGTCAAACTGACCTGAACTCTAAGCTTACCCATTATACCAGGGGTGGGCAAAGTCAGTCCTGGAGGTCCGCAGTGGCTGCAGGTTTTTGTTCCAACCCAGTTGCTTAATTAGAAAATGAGCCTTGCCAATAATTAAATTTAATTGCTTAGTTAGTGCTTTAACTCTGCCATGTCATGATTTGTGGCCTTAAATGGATGAGTAATTCTCAGTCCTTCACTTTTTTCTCTTCACTTTCCTTCCAAGTATTTAATTAAACCAATTAGTGCACGATAAATACACATAGGTGTAAATGGAAACAAGCTAAATGGGGAACTGCTGGTTTATTTTGTCATTTGTTCTTATTGCTAATAAGGAGCAATTAAAAACCAAGAACACAGCTGTTTAAGACTAAAATAAGCAATAAGGGTTCAAAATCTTAACAAGTGAGACATCTAAAATGAAGCAGAAGTGTAACTTGAGTGATAAGTGCTTCTTATTAAGCAATTGGGTTGGAACAAAAACCTGCACCTACTGCGGCCCTCCAGGAACGACTTTGCCCACTCCTGCGCTATACCATCTAGTCGCATAAGGAAATACTGTGATTTCATCAAACCAAGTTTATTGTGACAACATACAGTTAAACACAATGAAATTTATTTTAGGAATACTTTTTTTTTTTTTTTTAATTTTTATTTATTAATTTTATTACAATCAATACATAGCAATCAAGTTTTTACAAAAAAAAGAATTATGTTATTATTTTAGGAATACTAAGGGCATTTAGCAGCATGCTGTTTTCAGGGTGTTCATGCTTAGGAGGAGTCTGAATGCCCTGAGGTAAGGACGATGACAGATGGTAACTTATTGCAGACATATTGGACATAGCAGCAGGCACAATGTTAGCTAATATTGTATTATAATTTTTACTGTTATTAATCTGCAAACTTTACATTGATTTTCAGGCTTTTTTAACGTAAAATTGATACATTTTGCAGATACTTTATCTTATAGTGTCACATTACCTTATGGCATCCTGCTGTACTACATTTTTAACAGGTCCTCTGGTGCTAGGCTACATGTGCCATATTCCTAATCTTGGAGCTTAAACTAAGTACTCAGTGCAAGCTCATAGCATTAATGTGATGATCTGTTTCTGTTTTTAACATTACTTAATAATAGAGTACGTCTGTCATTTGCATGATTGTACTTAAACATGCCAAAGCATCATAACATAACGGTAAAAGTCACTGTACCTCTTTTTTATTATTTATGCTTTTTAATTTTAGCATGTTACAAGAATTATTAAACTGTCCACAAACTTAGACCTTTAAAGTAAATTATCCTGGTGAATAGTGAATGTGTTTTTCAACTCATACAGTATGATTGCGCTAATCAGATTTTTAAACGCCTGTACCGATCACCAATTTCATGTTATTTGTTCGTCCAATTCCATTTTTTTCTTTATTCCTTTAAAAAATGTTTTACACTAATCTCCTGCATAACCAGAAAAATAGAAGTCTTATGTCCTATATTAAAGTGTATTTTTATAATTAAACTATGGACCACAGGTGTTAACTGTTCATTTTATGTTAAGAAAATGAAATTCTGTAGGCTTATTGTTCAATGACAATAAAATGTTAAAATAAAATTTTCAAAATTTGTCTGACAAAAAATACATTAATAAAACTGTTGCGTTGGGAGTGTGTGTTTTTTATATATATATACAGAGAAATTACAAGAAGAGGGGAACAGACTGAAGCTTAAGGTATCAGAAAACCCAGTTCTCCTCTAAGAAAGAATACATATGGTTCTCCTCATTAATATACATATTTATAGAAAGATTTTTCAGAGATATTAGGACAAAAACATTCTTTTCTGCAAATAACCCCAAAAGATTCACAATAACATTAGCATTAATTTAAGACCAAACATGCCTATGAAGATATTATACATGCCATAGGTTGGGAGCATGTGCTGATTACAGTGTGTTGCCATACCCATTACAACCTGCCAAAGAAATTCTTAAATTAATTCTGGCGATTTAATATCCTATACAACTGATTAACTGATTATTTGGCAGAGTTGCGGAAGATTTTCAAGAGCTGGGTTCTTCAGAAAAAAAAAGTCCCATCTTTTTTTGGAATAAAACAGTTCTCTTGAGGTAAAAGGGACTTTTTCTTTTCTGGAAACAATTAGCAGTTTTTTGCTAATGCAGATGTAATTTCCTTACACTACTTGTTCCAGTTTCCTACAATAGGAATACATACAGTAGATTTGTTTTTATATATCATATATCTTAAAGTTTTTGCTTTTTCACTTGTCTCATTATGACTCAGTACCAAGAATTATACTGTATAAAAAAAGATTTTGCATGATTTTTTTTTTTAGCAGGTATTCTTAATTAATAAAAAAAATTCTGTCAGTTTTAACTGTTTTTAAAATATCCAATAGGAATTTCCACACAATAATTGACTTTTTAAGGTTAATAAAGTAGATGAGTAGGTGGATAGATGATTCCCTATTATGATGATGTTAGCATCACTAAAAATGAAAATTGTATATATCCTATGAGAATACATACTCCAAAAGAATTAAATACACAATATAGTACATTATCAGCTTGTAAAGGTCACTGCTATACCAGAAAAAATCACCATGGTCTCATTGACCATTAAAAAGTGGGTTCTGCAGTGGTTAGCACTGCTGCCTCACAGATTCAGAATGCTGGAATTAAATCCCAGATTGATTACTGAGTGGAGTTAGGACATTCTCCATGGTATTGCTTTTTTTTCTCTCTTACCAAGTGCTCTGATTTTTTTTCCACATGTCAGACATGTATGTTCCAGCAATTTTGCCCATCATTTCTTAGGATGATATTAATGCCCCAGAAAATGGCAAGTATAAATCCCATGTAACGGGGTACATGTTTTTTTGTACAGGGTCCACGTCCTGCATTATTTGTTCCAGAAGTTTCCTTTGAGCTACTAGTAAAGCGTCAAGTTAAGCGATTGGAGGAACCTAGCTTACGCTGCGTTGAACTTGTTCACGAGGAGATGCAACGAATAATTCAACACTGCAGCAATTACAGCACCCAGGTATATTTTGGAAAAAAAAAATACTCTAAACTTGATTAAATATTTTTAGGAATTGAAAAGATTTAGTTTTACTCTGTCTATGAAAGGTATTTACCCCCTTGGAAGTTTTAACATTTTATTATTTTACAACATTGAATCACAGTGGTGTTAGTTTGACTTTTTTGACATTGAATAATAGGCTTTCATGTCAAAGTAAAAACAGATCTGTGCAAAGTGATCTAAATACATACAAATATAAAACACAAAATAATAAAACAAATGTATTCATCCCTTCAAGTTAATATTTAGGGCAGCACGGTGGTGCAGTGTTAGCACTGCTGCCTCACAGTTAGGAGACCCGGGTTCGCTTCCCGGGTGCTCCCTACATGGAGTTTGCATGTTCTCCCCGTGTCTGTGTGGGTTTTCTCTGGGCGCTCCGGTTTCCTCCCACAGTCCAAAGACATGCTGGTTAGGTGGATTGGCGATTCTAAATTGGCCCTAGTGTGTGCTTGGTGTGTTTGTGTGTGTCCTGCCCAGGATTGGTTCCTGCCTTGTGCCCTGTGTTGGCTGGGATTGGCTGCAGGTGACCCTGTGTTCGGATTTAGCGGGTTGGAAAATGGATGGATGGATGGAAGTTAGTATTTAGTTGATGCACTTTTGGCAACAATGCCAGCCTTGAGTCTTGTGTGAATAGTTCACTTATGAGCTTTTCCCATCTGGTCACTGCAATTTTTCCCTATTCTTCTTTGCAAACCTCCACTTCAGGATATTAACATTGTTTTTAAGCCATTCCTGGGTAGCTTTTGCAGTATTCTTAGGGCCGTTATCTTGTTGGGAAAACAAATTTTTGCAAAAACAAATTTTGGTTTTACTTGCTCCATTTATTTTACTCTTTGCCCGTACAAGCCTTACAGGGCCCACTGAAGATGCTGCAACCATTATTTTTGTTAATATGCCATGCTTGGCTTGTACCGAATGTGGTGTTTAGTCTGATGGACAAAAATCTCAATTTTGGTGTCATCAGATCATAGAACATTCTTCCAGCAGACTATAGAGTCTTCCATATGCCTTCTGACAAACTCTAGCTGAGATTTCATGTGTATTTTTAAAACTGTGCTCCTTGCCACTGTCCCATAAAGCTGTGATGTTTGAGCTACTCTAGCAACAGTTATTATATGCACAGCCCCGACAATCTTAGCTGCGGTAACTGATCAGGCCTGATTGTTTATTTAATTATCTGAACAGCTGAACCCAATTTCAACTAAATTGTTCTTGTTTTTTAGGGTTGTAACAATGTGTCACTATCATTAAATGCTTCCACTTACTGTATATAGACATTGCATGTGGTTATTTGTATTATGTTGCATAGCACTACACATTCAAGTCGTATATGTCAACTTTTGTTGTTATTTGACCTTGCACATATGTTCTAATGCATTTGCATTTTTGTGAATAGACAAATAAACAATAATACTGTGCAGATTTGGGTTTTTTATGTTTGATTTATTTACTTAAAATGGCAGCCACTACATATTTTTAAGGCAACAGTTTGTTTTTTTTTATTCTTCTTACAGGAGTTGCTGAGGTTCCCAAAACTCCACGATGCTATTGTTGAA
This sequence comes from Polypterus senegalus, assembly GCF_016835505.1. Lineage (NCBI taxonomy): Eukaryota > Metazoa > Chordata > Cladistia > Polypteriformes > Polypteridae > Polypterus > Polypterus senegalus. Next base: position 152,281,227 of record NC_053164.1, on the reverse strand, counting down.
GTTGTCACTTCTCTACTTCGAAAGAGGTTACCAGTTACTAACGAAATGGTATTTGTTTGTTTGTTAGCAGCTTTATTGCTTATTTGTTTGTGTTGTATTGTTATGAAACCACATAAATAGACAATACCATTGGCATTCAGCCTTGAAGTATGGTCAAAAATGGTTTTAAGGAGAACAAACTGTTCATCCCAACACAGCTTGTCATTATTTTATCATTAAAATAAATTATTCAATCCTTTTATATAAATTGTTTTCCTTGATATGACAATGTCTCTGTGGGTTTGACTGATTTACTCCCCACATCCCAAACTGAGTGTTGCCTTCCTGTCATGTGACAGAGGTGTACTATACATTAAGCACAGTTATAACTTAAAGAAGCAGGAGTGAAACCTGTAATAAACTACAAGATAAAATTACTGGAAGCCGCGTATCATCCAGTTCAAAGTTGTGGGAATTGTTTTCTTCTGGCAAAAGGCAGAAAACCAACCATGACAGTGGAATTTCAATGTAATTCAGGTGTATGACTATCTATTAAGAGAGAATAGAGTTTTTTTTTTTTTTTAAGATGGAAAAAGAAAAATAAAAAAATCAAAAACCTTTAGGACCAATATAGTGTGTGCTTAAGTCCCAAGTAATGATATTAAGATGGACAGACCTTTACTACTACTAGTGATCAGACTTCAGATATGCTGAACAATTATCTGAATGCACTTTTTGTTCTTTTTCTCTTTAGAATTAATTTATATATTATACTACTTAACTACCTCTTGTAGGAGTTGTAGACTGAGATGCCTTGTTTATGATTTTTTAGTGTTCACCACATATTCCAGAATGGGAATAGAAATATATGATATTCTACATAGGAAAAGAAATGGCTGATGTGAAAATCTGAAAGTAAAGCTTTTTTTTTTTTTGAGGTACATATCACCTGTTATCTTTAACCCTTCTGCCACATACTTTAAACCTCCTCCTACTCCACACATACATTTAAATATTGTCAGAAGTAACCGTACCATCACTGCAGCTCCTGCCGTACACTACTTCTCCATACATTTGTTCAAACAAATGTCTGAAATGTTACACGTAACTTTGTAACAATCACACTTGGAATACAGTAAGTTACACACTCTGCCTGTCCTGGAGTAAATTCCAGGCTCAACTACACCCATCCATATTTACCCTTCAATTTCTTCCCCTTCCTCCGCTCAAGCTCCACAGTCGACAGACAAAACATATAAATGAGTCAAAGATAAAGTTTAAGTAAACATTATAGCCACAAGAGGCTTCTCTTGCCGCCCATACCCCGACACAGACAGATGCTGTCTCAAGTTCAACACACACCCTTTTATTTTTCCTCATTGGAAATGCTTTCCCTTATTTCCCACCTTCACAGCACAGTTCCCAGCACACACACAGTATAAAAAGAACATTTCTTCTTTTCTTTCTCTCTCTCACTTGTCTTCTCCTCTATCTACCTCCATTCCTTCTGACAAGCTTCGTCCTCCACCTCCCAACTCTGGCTCCTGGATAGTGGCATCTGGCATTCATTTATAAGGCACCCAGAAGTGCGCCAATTGACCTTTTTAGCCACAATGTAAAAATGAATATATTAGAAAGAGATGAAAATATTACACATGTACGCTCAATTTCCCCAATTCTGATTTAGATGCAAAAATGTACAGTGATATATAAGAAATACATGAAATGGACCCCAAACTCCCTTGTCTTAGCTATGAAACATATATAAATTACAAAATACAAATATCCATATACATACAGAGTCCAATTTAAAAATACATAACTGCATAGATAGAGAAATGGATGGAAGCTGGCAAAGTCTCAAAAAGATGAAATGACAACAGAGATACAGTTCAAACAAGGCTTTTCTAAATCATGAACCAAAACAGTCTTAGCAGTGAGTCCAGATACCAGTCTGACTGTCATGGGTGATGGATATTGAAAAATCCGAAACACCTTACTGATGTGTGTAACTGGATGGAAAATGATGATCTGTTATTCTTTTCAATGAAATGATAGTGGTGTTTCTTGTGATAAATCTCATATTTTTTTGCAGTTTGCAGAAGAATGAAACACTTCTTCAGGTATATACATTGGTATTCATTAAGATCTTTTCAAATTCTATTTGACTTAATCACTTTACACAACCATAAACACATTAAAAGACAATTGCATACTGCACAATGTATTTTGCATTGCAATTGGAGTGGACATTAGGAGAAGTTGTGCTTAAGATGCACAGATGTTTGGTCACCATTTTAAAGAAATGATTTACCAACAGTAGAGAGTATCCAGAAAAAGACAGGTTAGCACTATATTGGAAGAATTTAACCGTATAATCTTTTTAGCTTAAATAAATGGAAGGCTTAACAGAAGTCTTTAAAACTGAAAAATTTAATGAAGGAGTAAAGGACTAGAATATATTATTTAATTGTATGGGAAAACGATATTTTTATGGTAGTGTTCCTTAATTTAGGAATTCTTCAAGCATTTGGTTTTAATTAGTCATTCCAGTCTTGCACCCAGTGTTTCCAGGATTGACCCTCCTCTTGACAGTCTCACAACTGAACTAAAAGAATTAAGAAAATTAATGCTCTAAACTTATTTTTTTCAAGTGCATTATATACCCAAGCTGAATTTAAACAAAGTATATTTTTACCTTTATCTGTGGTATTCTCTATAATCAACATTCCCAATTGAATATAAAATTATCTGTCTGATATAATGATATGAGCAAGGCCTGTTTTAGAACTTAACCTTTTTGGTTAATGCTATTTATTTAAGTCAGCGTTGATTTAAATATTAGTAATAAGCTTTAATTATAAAATACCCTACACATGTAAACAAGCAAGCAATATGATCAGCCCTCCCACCTACTGAGCAAACATAAGCTATAGGCTGAAAACCTCAAACAGAGTGCGCTTGTGATTTTTTGTTTACTCTCTCCTCATACCATTGGATGGCAACAACTATGACATCTCCAATGATACGTACATGTCCATATATATGGGCATAATGAGACACAGCTCAGCGCGTGCATAATGAAAAAATGTAGTAGTGCTATGTGATTTAATGTTGTCGTAAATGTATTTTGTGCTGAGTCCCGTCTTTCATAGCGTCGTCCTGTTTACATGGTGTGTCTATATGTAAATATGTTTGCCTGAAAACAATGTGGGGAAGGATAACACTGTGGAACCGTGGTCCCTAACGATAATTGGTCCTGTCAATTCCATCACCTGCATCTGATCATTTGCTATTTAAACAGAAGGACAGAAAAGAAAAGAGAAAATCTCTTTCTACTAGATCACCCTTTCATTACAGAGACAGGAGAAAACACAGATTCAAATCATTCACACCTTTGTCTACCTGTCACTCTCTAACTTCTGACAACAACTTCTTTGCAGTGCAAAACCCCAGGGTTCTGGATTAGCCACGTACAGGGGACAAGCACGGTGAGACTGCTTCTTGTTGTTTGGGGAGAGGAGCGAGCCATCATTTTTATCCATGTAATTTCCTTAGGACTATTTTTCCAGCTGAACCAGGTTCACAAACATCCATTTTCTGTTAAATCTTCTGGACTTTTATGTGCGTTTCGTGCTTTCTGTGTATCTTATTGAGTTCGTGTTCAGTGTGGAGTCAAGGGAGGGTTTGTATTGTATATAAACTTTGTGCTGCATTTTTCTTTTTATTATTACTTTCCGCTGGACACTTTTGGGGTTGAATGTTATTTCGGGGTTGGTTGGGGTATGATATATATATTGTTTGTTTGTTCATTTCTTTATCAATATATACTCACTTTATTATTTTATGTACTGTTTGTTTTTTGGCTTATTTTTGATTGTCGATTGGGGGACATTTATTTGGAAGAAGTACAGTTTGTCAGGTCTAATGTCCTCAACTTGCCAGGCCACGAGTCTTGGTGGTGTAGCTGCTGGTTTTGGAGAGGAGTCAGCCGTTACAAAAATACACTATTTGAAGTAGGAGCAAACAATGTAAATAGTTTAATGTAAATCTGTAGGTGAGATGGGGTGCGGGGGGTTTAGGGTACTTGAGTGTATTAGTGAATGGGGTTCAGAGTTTTTATACGATTTACTGCTTTATGGGCAATAAAATTGTTCTGAACCTGGATCCTTGTTTGGAGAGGTTTTGGATATGGCACCAATGCTGTAACTATTTCTTTGCATTATCAACATGAAATTTTAGACAATTACAGTTGACATGTCTGGGGATACCTCAAAGTTGTAACAGCTGCCCTGACATTATCTGTACATGAGATATACTGTATCAGAAAACAAACATTTGAAAACATTATTTTTTTGCCCTAGTTTAGCAGCAGTTTCTAAGTAAACAAATATTTACATTTGGCACAAACACAGATTCTGTGACGTTTTCAGAAGTTATATGTCAGGTTTTAGTGATAAATTGACTGTCCTGTCTTTACTTTTTGGAATAATAATGCTTTATTTTGGGGTATACCCCAGGTGGAGACTGCTGAAAAATGCCTTCCGGGTGTAAGGGGTTTTAAAAAGGAAGGACAGGAATGGATCAAAAATTACTAATGACTGTTGAATCCATATTTATTTTTGTCAGTAATGGTTTACCATAACAATCTTAAAACCATTCGAAAAATCTCCTTTAACACTAGAATCCCTGAAGCCTACAAAAAAATTCAATCCCATGGCACCTTAAATTCCTTCGCACCGCCCCATTATTGTCAAACAGCAAGCAGCCTGCTATCCCATCCCTCTACCGTTGCAGTTCAAGACACGCTGATGATTCTCGCAGCTCAAGTCTGTTTATCTAAGTGTGAGGTGCCTGAAGTTATATAGGTTAAATAATACAGTAGATTGTTATTTGGAATGCATATGTTTCATGCGTGTTCCGTGTCTACAACGATCTATGTAAATGGAGAATGATAGGAAATGCTAGGCAAGAATTGTTAAACACATAACTAAAAGAGACACTTATATTCATGCTTTAGTAATAATTGACAAAATATAGACATGATGTGTATAATATGTAAAGACTGGAGTCCAAATATCAAATACAGTAATCCCTCGCTATATCGCACTGCAACTTTCGCAGCTTCACTCTATTGCGGATTTTATATGTAAGCATATCTAATTATATAATGCAGATTTTTCGCTGCTTTGCAGGTTCTGCGGACAATGGGTCTTTTTACTTCCTGTACATGCTACCTCAGTTGGTTTGCCCAGTTGATTTCTTACAAGGGACGCTATTGGCTGATGGTTGAGAAGCTAACCAATCAGAGCACGCAGTTAAGTTCCTGTGTGCTGAATGGCTCAGTGACGGAGCGCTGAATTCGATTCTGCAGCGTTAACCAGGAAGTCTCGTCTCGCTCATTCAGCATCAACGTGTTTTGCTGTGTAAAGAGTTAACTTTTGTGCTCTTTTGTGTTTATCTTTGTGCATCCTACTACTGCTTCAGGGGCCGTGCCCAAGCGCCAACGGAAGATGTTAACGATTGCCGAAAAGATAAATATTTTGGATATGTTGAAGCAAAGGAAAAGCTACACCACTGTAGGACGCCATTACAGCATCAATGAGGCTACGATTCTTTTTATTTAAAAAGTAGGAAAGGAATATAAGATCTACGGCTGCAGTGTCCTTTTAACCAGGGTGCAAAATGAGTTGTAAGTGGATGTAATAAGGCAGTAGTCTGGATGGAATCTGCTTTAGGGATTTGGATTGAAGGCTGCCGGTTAGAAGAACAATGGCAGTGCTACATAGTTGCCTGAAGAGTCTCCTTTAGAAGAGCTGTAACGCTCTCCTTTGTTGTGCAGTAAAACTAAACTCATCATTATCGGAAAAGTCATCATGTCATTGTTGTTGAGTAACCATAATTAATTTTCTACTTACAGTACTTAGTACATGTACATATGTTTAGTGTCACTGTACACACATTTACTGTATACAGTTTTTCTTGCATTGTACGTATTTATTGCTGGTGGCCTGTCTATCGTAATGGCTATAAACATATGTGATATCGGAGACACTCGATATCTTTAAAATAATATTTAGGTTTTACTGTATATAAACAGTGTGTTTACATACATAATTTCAATGAATCTTGCCTAATATCTAAGGGAATACAAAGGGTTTATGCTGTATAACTGTGCAGGGAATATTTATAAACTGTATGGGAGAGTTTATAAGGGCTTAAAATATATAAAAATAACCATACGAACATATGGTTTCTACTTTGCGGATTTTCACCTATCGCGGGTTCTGGAACGGAACCCCCACGATCAAGGAGGGATTACTGTAAACACTTTCACAAAAGGTACAAGTATAACAAACCAATTGCGCTTTTATTCAAGAATATAACCGAAGAAAAAGAAATCCGGTTAGGGTACAATGCTGATGCGAACACAAACAATGGCAGATTTGCTGGCAGGATGACACCCGACCTGTTGCTGCATCCAAACGGTGAGAATAAAACTGAATAGTAAAAAAAAAACACTAACTTTTACAAGTAATAATAATAATAATAAATTTTATTTATATTGCACTTCATATTTTAGAAATCTCGAAGTGCTACAGAGTAAAAATAATAAAACAAGAAAATCTATTTATACTTTAAAAAATATTTTTCTAAAAAGATGAGTTTTTAGATTCCGTTTAAAAACATCAGTCGACTGTGGGGCTCACAGGTAGTCAGGGAGGGCTCCACAGTCTTGGCACCACAGATAAAAAAGCCCTATCACCCATACTGCGAAGCTTGGTTCTAGGGACTTGGAGAGTATTAGTGTGTACAGAACGAAGAGTGCGTGAGGAGGTATGAGGGGTAAGGACTTCCTGTAAGTAAAAGGGGGCATGTCCATAGATGCACTGATGGGTGAGGAGAATGACCTTGTACTCAATTCTGAGTGGGACAGGGAGCCAGTGAAGGGTTTTCAGGATTGGGGTGATATGGTCATGCTTTCGCACCCTCATCAGAATCCTGGCAGCGTAATTTTGAATATACTGGAGTCTCTGAATACTCTTGCCAGGAATCCCGATGACGAGCGCATTACAGTAATCCAGCCTGGAGGAGACAAAGGCATGGACGAGCTTCTCTGCATATTCCAGGGTGAGAGTTGGTCAGAGTTTAGCGATATTCTTGAGGTGGTAGAAAGAAGACTTACAGAGGTGTTTGATATGGGTGTCAAAGGTGAGTTAAGGGTCCATTTTAACACCCAAATTGGTGACAGAAGTGGAAAGGGGAATGTTTTGGCCAGTGAAAGTGATACTGGTGATGGTAGAAGAGCGGAGATGGTGTGATGTGCCAACTAAGATGGCTTGTGTTTTGGATCTGTTTAACTGAAGAAAATTGAGCCTCATCCACGCCTCTATCTCCTCCAGGCAGGTAGTCAATGTAGATATTGGCAGAGGAGCAGTAGAGGAGGTGGGGGTAGTCCTGAGGTAAAGCTGAGTGTCATCAGCATAGCAATGAAAAGATAAACCATGTCTGCTAATGACATTTCCAAGAGGGAGCATGTAGATTGTAAAAAGGATGGGGCCTAGCACAGAGCCCTGTGGGACACCATAGGTGATGTTGTGGGTATGAGATTTTGCGCTGCCCAGGGCGACATGTTCAGTTCTGCCGGTCAGGTAAGATGTGAACCAATTATGAACATTTCCTGAGAGTCCAATGGTGTATTTCAGGCGGTGAAGGAGATTGTTGTGGTCTATTGTGTCAAAAGCAGCTGTCAGGTCAAGGAGGATGAGTAAAGAAGGGGAACCAGTATCTGCTGTTATCAGAAAATCACTTGTAACCCTGACCAGGGCTGTTTCGGTGCTGTGGCCAGGGCGGAAACCAGACTAAAACTTTTCAAACAGATTATTGTTTTAGGTGATCGTGAAGTTGTGTTGCAACTGTTTTTTCCAGATCTTTAGAGAGAAATGGAAGATTGGAGATGGGCTTATAATTGGAGAGAACTTCAGAATCCAGGGTGGGTTTTTTCAGTAGAGGTCTGATGACAGCAGTTTTTAGTGAAGAAGGAATATGACCAGCCAAGAAGGACTGGTGTATGATCCTGGTGATAAGTGGAGAGACGGCAGAGTCGTTGGCCCTCATTAAAGCTGAGGGGAAAGGGTCCAGGGAACTGGTAGACAGTTTCATTTTCCTGATGTTGTCCTCCACCTCCTCCCGTGTGGCAACAGAGAAGGAGCAAAGGGGCTGGACAGTCTCAGACAGTTGGGGAGGGCAGGATATCCATGGTGGAGAGGTGTAAGCAGATGTTATCAACTTTTTGTTTGAAGAAATTGATGTGCATATTGCACCTCTCATCAGTGGCCTCAGAGTGGGCAGGTGAAGGAGGTTTGAGAAGGTGATTTATAGTTGAAAAAAGTTTTTTAGGGTTCCTGGAGCTGTTGCTAATGATAGTGGAATAGAATCTTGACCGTGCAACCTTCAGAGTGTCTGCATACGCCGTCTTGTGTTCCCTGTAAGCCTGTTTGTGGACAGTCAGCCCAGAGGCCTTGAGCCGCCGCTCAAGGACACGCCCAGCCATCTTCATTTTTCGCAGTTCGCAGGTGTACCAAGGTGCTGAGCACGAGAATGAGACGGACCTGGATGTTAACGGGTGTGGAAGTCCAGGAGACTGCTCAGGGACTGGTTGTAAAAACCCACACAACCAAGAGGGAGCTGATAGGGTCAGAGGAGAGAAGTTTAAGGTCCTGAGCCAAGGCATCCACATTGATGTTCTTCAGATTTCTGAAATGTTTGGTATGGGGGAATAAAAAGGGCAGCTCAATTGACACTATTTTGTGGTCTGAAATACCAAGATTATATACCTGTAGGTTACTGATTAAGGCATAATTTGAAATGACCAGGTGAAGTGTGTGACCCCAGGAATGTGTGGGGACATCAACATGTTGTTGTAGATTGAGAGAATCTAGTAGCTCAAAGAAATCAGCAGTGAGATAACCTGTGGGATTGTCAACATGAATATTTATATCTCCTAGAATTATGATGTTTGCAGAGGTAGCACAGAGTGTTGTGAGAAGATCGGTCATTTCCGGGATGAAGGCAGATTTGGATTTTGGAGGTCAGTAGATAAGGAGAACAGTCATGGGAAAAGGAGGCTTACATTTAAATGCAAGGCACTCGCAGGAAGATGTTGCAGGTATCAAGATACGGGGCAACCCCAAATCCTGACGGTGGATGATAGCTAAGTCACCACCACGACCAGTGCTGCGAGCTGCCTCCAAGTAACTGTACCCAGGAGGACAGGCTTCATTTAGGGCAAAGTAAACCTCTGACTGGTGTCATGTTTCTGTCAGACACATGAAGTCAAGTCCTTTCTCCCTGATGTGTTCTTCAATCAGTGTGGCTTTATTGCAGATGGATTGAGAGTTAAACAGTTCAAATTTGACCAATGACTGTGGGGTAAATCTCTGTACTGGTCACAAAACATTAAAATCCACTCCACGCAGCTTAGAATCGACTCGACAAAATAAATCCAGCCAGGGATGTGAGAATCTTGCGGTGTTTTTCTCAATAGCTCGGGTGTTTCCCATGCTGGAGTGCAGAGATCTCATGATACTTTCAGAGTTGATAGTAGTTGGAACGACGGTGCTCTGATGACGCCTGAAACGTGCGACAGGTGACCAGAAAGATGGAATATTGGGAACAGAGCACTTTGGCCGGTTATGGAAGATAAACTTCCGACCGGAGCCTCTATGAGTGTAACGAGGACGGCGAAAGAGTCCAAGTGCTTTTATGATGGGGATGTTAATTTCAGGAGTGGTTGCAGGATTAAGTCGGCAGAGTTGTGAGCTGGAATAACTGAACTCCATTCTGACCGAAGAAGAAGGGAGAGATGCTATCCAGACAGCGCCGTAAAATCCAAAGCAGACGGTAAAACAGAAAATTCGGGCATCAGGTGAGTAAAAGCAAAAACTTGATAAAATCCGTAAAATCCACGGCAGAAGGTTAAACAGTATATCCGGGCAACAGTGAGTAGTCAGCTAAAACTTAATAAAACTTGGTAAAATCCATAAAAACCCACGGCAGACGATGAAACAGTACAAACAGTACAGTGCCAGACGTCACGTTTGGAGGAAACCAGGCACCGCTCATCACCAGGCCAATACCATCCCTACAGTGAAGCATGGTGGTGGCAGGAACTGGGAGGCTAGTCAGGATAAAGGGAAAGATGACTGCAGCAATGCACAGAGACATCCTGGATGAAACCTGTTCCAGAACGCTCTTGACCTCAGACTGGGGCGACGGTTCATCTTTCAGCAGGACAACGACCCTAAGCACACAGCCAAGATATCAAAGGAGTGGCTTCAGGACAACTCTGTGAATGTCCTTGAGTGGCCCAGCCAGAACCCAGACTTGAATCCGATTGAACATCTCTGAAGAGATCTTAAAATGGCTGTGCACCGACGCTTCCCATCCAACCTGATGGAGCTTCAGAGGTGATGCAAAGAGGAATGAGCGAAACTGGCCAAGGATAGGTGTGCCAAGCTTGTGGCATCATATTCAAAAATACTCGAGGCTGTAATTGCTGCCAAAGGTGCATCGACAAAGTATTGAACAAAGGCTGTGAATACTTATGTACATGTGATTTCTCAGTTTTTATTTTTAATAAATTTGCAAAAACCTCAAGTAAACTTTTTTCACGTTGTCATTATGGGGTGTTGTGTGTAGAATTCTGAGGAAAAAAGTGAATTTAATCCATTTTGGAATAAGGCTGTAACATAACAAAATGTGGAAAAAGTGATGCGCTGTGAATACTTTCCGGATGCACTGTATTTGGACTTCAGTCTTCACACATTATACACTTCATGTCTACATTTTGTTAATAATTACAAGAACATGAAAATTGTTTCTGTTTTAGTTATGTGTTCAACAATTCCTGCCTCGCATTTCCTGTCATCCTAGATTTAAATAGATCTTTGTAGACATGGAACACACATGAAATGTATGTATTCCAAATGATGATATATTATTTACCCATTACAATTCCAGGTACCTTACACCCACATAAACAGACAGGAGCTCTGAGAATCTTCTGTGTTATTTGAGCTGCTTTGGTAAGGGGATGGGATAGCTGGTTGCTTGCTACCTGTGCTGCTTGACACATTTGGAAAACAAAGGAGCTGATGGCGATGTACAAAGGAATTTATGGTGGCCTGGGATTACAAGTTTTTTTCGTAGGCTTCAAGGATTCTTGTGTTAATCAGAGAAGAATTCACAATAGCCTAGATATCATGTGTCACATTATCCACACCTCTTAAAAATAAGATGGGAATGGGATTAATATCACATGTATATGACTTATGTTTGCCAGTTACTGTTATTAAAATATCTTCATTTACAATGCAAAACAATCTAAGGCAGCAGGTGACTGATTTAGGCAATTATAGTATTGTGGTATATCTGTCTGAAATACATTCTGTTTGTTCCTGTTTACTTTATCCTGGTAACAAATTGCAAACATCACAATTATGTGAAAAGGGACAGCTACTATTTAAAGGTTTCGGATTAATCGATCAGCCTGTAGTGGAAAGCAGTATTTTGATATTATTTTTATGCTTATTTATAATGCTGGAAAATAAGATTATTTAGTCTACTTATAACAGTGGTGTAAGAAATATTACATTTGTTGCATTTGTTGACCTGAGTGTTATCAGACTGACAAAGTCTAGAATCCTTGAAGGAATTATTTTTCTTGTGTAGTGTTATATTTTAACATAATATACATTCTCAAACCATTTTAACATGCCTTGGGCACAAACTTGGCGAAACTATTACAAGAACTAACTGATTGTTTTCTCTTCCATACAGGTTCACAATTTAGTTGCAATTGAGCTTGCGTATATTAACACTAAACATCCAGACTTTGCAGATGCCTGTGGACTTATGAACAATAATATAGAGGTAATCTTTTTTTATACAAATGAAGAGGGCTGAATTTTTTAACATTTTTTGTCAAAGACATTGTTTGAAAGCTTGATTTTTCTTTTAAAGTTTAATAATCATTTTTCTTTTTGCCAAATGGATATTTTGTTTTATATTTTACCCATTGAAAATTTTAAAACATATTCATAAATCTATTGACCTTTCACTACTGTCCATTATTTATTTAGCCATCCTCTTTATTTCTCTGTAATATGAACTGTTTCTTGCAGTATTGTCTGTTTTACTATGCATTGAACTCCTACTTGGTCTCATATGGTAAAAGTATTGTAAGCATAATTTTAATAAGACTGAGTCCATTCATACTAACAGGTTTTCAGTATTCTTATGCAATATTTCTTTTAGGGCTATGCAGTTCTTGCATCTCTTATATTAAAAGATTATAAATGTAGAAAAGTGTCGGGAATGAGGTTACCTATGGACACAACCATTTTTTCCTTTTTGGGGCACTTGAAAATATTGGCAAGACTTTAAGAAGCAGGTAACCAATTTAAACCCAGAGAGTGAAGAGAACATGTTTTTGTATGTACATTCTATGAATTCACCTAAACAACAATCAATTTACAATGACAAATTATTCCTCATTAACATGCGGGTGACAAATTTTGTTGAATGAAAATGAAAATACCTATTATTTTTAGTGGAAAATTGCATTACTCGTCAACAGAATTTGTTTTGGTATATTTGAGGATATGACATAGTTACATGCATTTTACAGTTAAATGTCCATAAAATAATAATAGTGATAGTACACAGTTTGATAGAGCATTCCTGCTGTGTGTCTTGGTTCATATTATTAAGCACAATATTATTAAACACAACTCTTCCTATCATCTTACTGCTGCAATAGAGATAATTGTATGTTAAAAATAATAATAAAAATATATTTAGTATCATTCAATACAGAACTAGTAGAACTACACAGAAATAGAGGTAAGTAATGCATCCATAAAAGATAACGAGTTGACTAAATAAAAGAGAGGCTTGTACTGAACAAAGCAGTCTGAGTTAACATTGTTTTATTTTTTACATTGCTGAGAATAATATAAGATACAGATTATAATTATAGTCAGAACAAAAAGTATATTGACTATGACACAATTTTCATAATTTTGGTTCTGTACGCCACCACAGTGAATATGACATTAAGCAATCATTATGTGATTGAAGTGTAAACATTGAGCTTTAATTTAAGAGGTTTACCAAAAATATCGTATGAGGCAATGACAGCTGTTTTTCTGCATAGCCCCCCGACCCGTTGAAAAGTATATGGACATTTCACTGACAATCTGTTCCATTGCCAAGTGGGAGTAGTTCCCTCATTATTTCATTAACTATTAAGTATGTATAAGGTCTGGAACTGATTCCAAGTGTGGAGTTTGCATTTGGAAGTTACTGTATCACTGTGAACTCTCAATATGAAGTCCAAAGTAAAATAGTCCATCATTTGGCTGAGAAAACAAAACAAACCCTTTAGAGGGAGAGCAGAAAAATAAGGAGTGATCATATCAACCATTTGGTACATTCTTTAAAAGAAGTAAACACGCTGGTGAACTTGGCAACACCAGACGGTCTGGAAGACCACAGAAGACAGCTGTGCTGGATGATTGCAGAATTCTATCCTTGGTGCAGAAGAACCCCTTCACAACAATTAGCCATACCAAGAACACTCTTCAGGAGGTAGGCCTATTATTGCCAAAGTCTACAATCAAGAGAAAACTTGCTAAACACAGAGGGTTTACCACAAGGTGCAAGCCACTGGTATACTTCAAGCATAGGAATGACAGATTTGTCTTTTCCAGAAAACATTTTTAAAAGTAGTACCAGTTCTGGAATAATTTTCTTTGAACAAAAGAAACAAGATCAATGTATACCAGAATGTTGGAAAGAGAAGAATACGGAGAAGAGAACAAAAAACTGCTCATGATCCAATGAATACCACATCATCTGTGAAACCTGGTGGAGGTAGTTTCATGGTATGATCATTTATGGCTGTGAATGGACATCAGTCACTAATATTTATTGATGATATGACTGCTCACCAAAGTGGCAGAATTAATTCTGAAGTGTATAGGGCTACACTATCTGCTCAGATTCAGCCAGTTGCTGCAAAATTAATAGGATGGTAAACCAAGTGCTTTTCATCACAAAGAAATGGATTTGTTGAGTGGTTAACATAAAGCCCACAACTGGCACACATTTGTACACAGAAAACCATCTCTTGAAAAATGTTGTGACTATGAAGCAAAAATAAGTTTGTTTATAGTATATTAAGCGTCTTACGTGCTGGTAATCTTGAGTCATAACATAACATTCCCCGTTCTCACCTACAGTCATATGAAAAAGTTTGGAAACCCCTCTTAATTCTTTGGATTTTTGTTTATCATTGGCTGAGCTTTCAAAGTAGCAACTTCCTTTTAATATATGACATGCCTTATAGAAACAGTAGTATTTCAGCAGTGACATTAAGTTTATTGGATTAACAGAATATATGCAATATGCATCATAACAAGATTAGGCAGGTGCATAAATTTGGGCACCCCAACAGAGGTATTACATCAATACTTAGTTGAGCCTCTTTTTGCAAATATAACAGCCTCTAGATGCCTCCTATAGCCTTTGATGAGTGTCTGGATTCTGGATGGAGGTATTTTTGACCATTCTTCCATACAAAATTTCTCCATTTCAGTTAAATTTGATGGCTGCCGAGCATGGACAGACTGCTTCAATTCATCCCATAGATTTTCAATGATATTCAAGTCAGGGGACTGTGACAGCAATTCCAGAACATTGTACTTCTACCTCTGCATGAGTGCCTTTGTAGATTTTGAACTGTGTTTTGGGTCATTGTCTTGTTAGAATATCCAACCCCTGTGTAACTTCAACTTTGTGACTGATGCTTGAACATTATCCTGAAGAATTTGTTGATATTGTGTTCAATTCATCCGACCCTCGACTTTAACAAGGGCCCCAGTCCCTGAACTAGCCACACAGCCCCACAGTATGATGAAACCTCCACCAAATGTGATAGTAGGTAGCAGGTGTTTTTCTTGGAATGAGGTGTTCTTCTTCTGCCATGCAAAGCACTTTTTGTTATGACCAAATAACTCAATTTTTGTCTCATCAATCCAAAGCACTTTGTTCCAAAATGAATCTGGCTTGTCTAAATGAGAATATGCATACAACAGGCGACTCTGTTTGTGGCGTGAGTGCAGAAAGGGCTTCTTTCTCATCACCCTGCCATACAGATGTTCTTTGTGCAAATTGCACTGAATTGTAGAACGATGTACAGATATACCATCTGCAGCAAGATGTTCTTGCAGGTCTTGGCCTGCCAGACCTGGGTTTAATAGCAACTGTGCCTGTGGCCTTACATTTCCTGATTACATTCCTTACAGTTTAAACCTCTGAGATAGCTTTTTGTAGCCTTCCCCTAAACCATGATACTGAAAAATCTATGTTTTCAGATCTTTTGAGAGTTGCTTTGAGGATCCCATGCTGTCACTCTTCAGAGGAGAGTCAAAGGGAAGCACAACTTGCAATTGACCACCTTTAATACCTTTTCTCATGACTGGACAAACCTGTCTATGAAGTTCAAGGCTTAACGAGCTAGTCCAATTAATTTGGTGTTGCAAGTAATCAGTACGGAGTAGTTACATTCATTCAAATCAGCAAAATTACAAGGGGGCCCAGATTTTTGCACAGCCAGTTTTTCACATTTGATTTAATTTCATACAACTAAATACTGCATCACTAACAATCTTTGTTCGGAAAAAACCCCAGTACCCAGATGATTCTAGGAAATGAAAGACATACCACTGTTATCATTTTTGCACAAGGAGTGCCTCAAGAGGTGTAACCGGTATGACCCTTTCAAGAGCAACACAAGGGAAGGTGCAGGCCATGCTAGATAGATTATGTTAACTTGGACAGTCGGGGAATTACCCAGAAGAAGCTGCTAGACATCTGAAAAGAGCTATGGCGGTCTGGTATGATTAACTACTCCAGGAAAAGGTCATGGAACAAAGGGTATGTTCTAATTGTTAGTTAAGTAAAGTTTCTGTGGCTGTACACTAAATGACTTATAAGCAGTGACACTGCAGCATATACAAAGGTCAACTTAATTAAGACTAATGAAGGATGGAACACTCAATTTATTGTAATAATAAGGTTCAGTTTGGAATCGTTGTTTTTGTAAACCACGATGAGATGACAGATAAACTGATTGTCTGGTAGCTTAGAAAATATTTAATTATACAACATAACATGCTTTAGAATAGTTTGTGTTAAGGTACAGTGGTACTTTTGGCAATATTGTGGTATGCACCAAGTTTCTTTTGTTGCCTATTTACAGTATAATCCAAAAATGAATTTAGTGAATATTTAATGCTAATGGACATAGGAGAAAAAGAGCTTAGACAGTCACTGCATAGCCTGGCTGCAAGTATTTAAAACTTAATGGCACCTTTGTTTTTCTTCATCACACATTTTAGATATGTTAAGCAAGATTTCATGTCACTGCATTTAGTGGCCTTAGGAAATCCAGGCATAATCTAAGAGGAATTTAAATGATAGAAAGAAAGAAAGAAAGAAAGAAAGAAAGAAAGAAAGAAAGAAAGAAAGAAAAAGGTGAAATAAAGTACCCACTAGAATAGACTTTCATTCCAGTTTCATAATTGCTTATAAGAATAAAACCATTAAAAATTCAGTAGGTTCCAATTCTTGAGTTACAAGCCCCTTTATAAAAGAGAACATTAAATTACAATAGGAGTATTAAATGTTATATATTTTAATTTATCAAACTATGTTGCGAAAATAGAAAAACATTGCAGTGGGGAAGGTTCAACAATAACTAATTCCTGCTTGAAATATGGAGCAATAAAGACCAACTATCTTCACTATAAATTTAATTTGCTCAGTATGTACAGCCTTATACATTGTTTTAATACTTTATATTTCCACTTACCTATGTGTTATAATAGGAACAGAGACGCAACAGAATGAGAGATCTTCCACAAGCAGTACCTCGTGATAAGGTAAGGAAAAAGAAATTTTACATTTTGAATCAGTGTTTTTCATTTAATTATTTTATAAATCTAATGATAGGAAGATAACTGGATGATGTAAAGGTTTAAATATCTTTTCATTCATCCATTGTTTTTTTTTTATTTTTATGCCGTTAAGAATCACAGGAAGCCTATATTGCATAGTGCATTTTGCAATTAATTTAATTTCAAAATATCTGTTTAAATGTGCTTCATAAATAAAATATATTATTTTTATTGAAGATTACTTCTTATGTATAACTAAGGTCTTGTGGTTTGTTTTAGTGAAAATCATTTTGTCTTTGGTATCAAGGTGTATTGATGAGGCACATTTTTCTAATGAGTTCAGAACTACCGGACTGTAATATATATCTTTTTTTTTTGCAATGCAGGTTGTAAATGAGTTCACTATGGTCCACTTATAATATATTTTTTCTATTTAAAATTTAAAACGGTACATATTGCAAACTTGCATTTAAAATTGACACTAATTTGAGTCAGAAGTGTTTTCCCTATGGTACCTGAGAAACTGCCAAAAATGGTTCACAAGAGCATTGTGTACAGCAAATGCCAATATTCAGATAGAGTATACCTGAAATATAAAAGTAGCATATATGCTGGTTTTCCAAAACTGTTGCTGATTGTTTTGTTATGTTGTGTTTTTCATTATGAGCATTTTTTTGTTATTTTGGATGGATTTAACTAGTGCATTTGGCTGTTGAGCTAATTCTTAAATGCAAAATAACATGAAGTGCACATATGTATATTCTTGAATTACAGCAGCATATATGAACCCTGAATCTAAAAACTACAGCAAAATATTTGTTTTACCACCAAACATAATTACATGGAACACTGATGAAGTGCCAAGAAGAATGTGGATAATGGAATTAACAGTTCTTTTTCACAAGTATTTTCACTTTTTTAGATCTGCCTTTTAAGACCACTTATTCCAATATTCTTCTTATTTCAGGTGCCTTTAGGATCCTGGCTAACTATTCTGTTTTTATTATTTTTCATTGTTTTTATTTACTTAATTATAGACCAAGGTACCACGTTTTTCCTTATTAAATATTTTTTGCAGCATTGACTTATATCGAACAAAACTGGTAATAGAATGTAAATAAATGTATTAATATAGTACATGAAACACTGTACATTTGTGTATTGTTTTAAAATATCATGTAGTAAAAACAGAGCACACATAACCTTGTTTTTTAGCTGCAATTGCTTTCATAAACATCAAATTCCAACTGAAGTGGTGTAAAAACTGCATTGACTGATGTACTGTAGTTGGTTTTGAAGGGTTTATGGCTAATTGCCATTAGCATTTCTTAAGTGTAAAATTTGTAAAAAAAAAAAAATGTCCATGTCCACATTTCAGTAACTTGTATTGAGGATTTTTTTTGCCATCAGAGGCAGCTCCCTGTTGTGCTATCTGATAGCAAAACCTTACTATTACCGTGTTAATCAGAACATCTATGACATGCAAGGTACCATCTAACATCTTTAGTTTTTTTTCAAAATGGGGATAGGAGGAGATGTCAAAACTAGTTATACAAATCTTATCTGTAACTTCTTAACTGTCTCACTGTCCACATTGCACCCCACATGTAGCTGTATCTTTTCTAGGTTCCCAAAATCAAACAGCTACTAAGTTAGCAAGGTAGGATCCAGCATGAGACAAAATGTGTAACAAAAGAAATTTCTTAGTCCAATAAAGTTTGTGTTAAAAAGGTTTATTGACAATTTTAAAAGGAATAAATCGCCAAAATATACACACAGAATAAAAGGCAAAAAGCAAAAAGGGTTTCTTCTCCCTTTTACTACAATCTTAGCTTTCAGTTACTTTCTATACTTAAAAGTGGTGTTATTTTTCTGTGGTAAACTTAATTGCTTCAAAAAATTTTCATTCATAGTAGTCAGCAATAATAGTAATCAATAATCAGAGACCCTGAGTTTAAGCTTTTACTTGAAAATTACAGTATATTTGCATAATAACCAATAACCGCAAATAAAGGGAATACAAAGAATTATACAACCTGGGTGGATTCATGCAGTCTTCATTCAGTTACAGATGACATTTCCCAGATCAGTACTTACATATTATATATACACTTCTTCACAAAATAAAAAGAAAGATTTCTTGCCAAAGAGTGAAACATCTTTCCCAAGTGTCCAGTAGATAAATAATGGATAGAAAGCATTTTTGCAAAGCACCAAATTAATTTAACTAAAAACATTAAGTAAACTCTTTTCATAAAAAGTTGAATAAAGGGCAAACCACCATTTCCCTTTTTACCCATCTTAAATGCACACACCTAAATTTTTTTCCACTAGAAAACGGACACTTTCTCAGAAAACTGAAAATAGCTGTCACACAAGCTAAATGTCAGTTCCCTTGGGAATCAAATGCTACTCAAAGCCGCAAACAGACTGGCTGTGCAAAACTTTCTAAGGTTGTGCTTTGTGCTTCAGCTTTCACAAAATACTCTGCACTCATGTTCAGCTTGACAAGTCTTTCAGGCTTACAGTCTGTTACCTCAAATCTGTCAGAAAGCTAAAGCATCTATCATACAATCTTTCTCAAAGTTTGAATTTCATGTGAATTCACCTAATAAAATATGGAAAGATTTAAATTGCATTTTATTCATTCTTGTGATTTTAAGTTGACTTTCTTCATGACAATAATATATACCCTAAAGTATAAGTATAGTATTATAAGTTAAAAAAAGAGTAAATCATTTTCAGCTTCAGAAGGAGAATTTTAAAGCTCAGGTTTAATTATATGGTCTTACTTCATAGTACTCATTATTATCCATGTTTTAAATTAAATCTAGAATAATAAATGATTGATGATTGAAATAGCTTGATCATAAAGCATTAAAATAGGCAGCTCTGCTTAAAACAAAAAACAACTTAGCATTTGAAGATACTGTGGGTTAATGGATAAGTTTGCAAATTTTTTATGTCAGTTATTCTGTTAGAATTGTGGGAAACATTCATTTGCCCTGAAAGCTTATGAATACAGTAATGCTTCCGTTAACAACACTCAAAATAATGCATCATCTTTCAGCAGCATCAAAATGGTGGTCTTTAGAAAAAACATGAAACAAATGTTTATAATTTACAAATATGTCCATTTCAAACAGACAGCGGTTCCATAGTTCCTTCTGTAGTTCTTCATGTGATTGAATAACATTTTTTAATCTAAAATAAAATGAAAGAATTGAGTGTCCATGGTTTCTATTGACCCTCTTACTGTAGAATTTACATTAGATGTAAGCACATCTTATTTGAAGCTGAAACCCCTACATAAGAACTTCACGTTGGCAACTGGAGTATGAGGTATCAAAATCAGGCAATGTGCACCTGCAGAAAATAAAATGAATAAACTTTTAGACTTATAACTTATAAAGGACTTATTCAGTCCTACCAGCTTTAATTGTTTCTTCCAATTTCATTTTGGAAAATTAAACAATGTGTCTAGAATAGTGTGATTGATGGCAAGTGGAAAATCATTTTGATCAGTGACATTATTGAAAAAAGCAGGCCTATAATAATTGAGCCTAGTTAGTTAGGTCTATCTCTATTTCAAAATTATCTTCACTTTCTAAGGTACCTGAAAAGGAAGCAGTGGTGCATTTATAGAAATTACAGTACTAAATAGCTCTTATGTTTAAGTCTTATAGACTTCCAGTTAACTGTAGACCTAATTTCAGAAACGTCCTTATTGCATATAAATCTTTAATTGGTATAGGCCCAATTTTTTATCTGATTATATCCATATGTACATATCATAGTGAATTATATGTTACAATCTCAAGATGCCAGTCTATTGAAGATTTCAAAGTTTATTAGAACAACAGAGGGAGATGTCTAGCTTTAAGGATAAGGACCCTGAATCTATGAAATAATCTGTTGGCTTGTGTAAGGAATGGTCCCACCAGTTTTAAGGTTAAGGCACATTTCTTTATTCTCGCATATCTTAAAACGCTGATTAGCTATTCATATTTCAGCTTAGTTTTTAATTATTTTCACTATGATAAAAACATGAAAATAATTATGAACTGTCACTGACATTCCTCTGTTTCATTTCTCTTCTCTGTATCCCACTGTAGTACTTGGTGTTGGTACTTGGTACTGGTTTTTTGCCAAGCTTCTACTCTTGACCATATGAAGTGACATTAGGGATATCGGAAATGTAGAAATCTAAACATAATAGCCTTTTTATTAGGCTCACTAGCAGTATGTGATTCTAACCCTTTGCGACTTCTCAAGAAGTCACTGGGTATTTCTGTCTGTAAAAGTACAGAGACTAAAATATTAAATAAAGTGATTTATGTCATTTGATTCAGGACAAGTGTACTTTTCTAGTCTTGGTGGTTATTAACAGTGCTTGACAAACTATGAGACTAGTGAGTAAAAAAAGAAAAATAATGCCAAAAAATACATTTTTATTAAAAGAACAAAATGTGCCAAGTGACACAAAATGAATGAAAAAATGCCCTCTTGTAACTCCTAAGAAGGTAAGGAAGGATCAATCATGAGTGAAATGCATACCAAAAGAATTTTCTTAGTCCAAAAATTTTTGTTTTAATAAAGGTTTAGTGAAAATTCAAAGCAAAAAGTTCACACAACAGTAGAAAAAAAGGTTATTACACATGCAGAATTAAAGGCAAAAAGTAAAAACTTTCTACTTTTAAATGTAACTTTTTCTTGTTAAACTTCAGTTGTTTTCTGTACTCAAAGATAGGCTATTTCTCTGTGCTTTACTTAACACTAGAATCCCAGGCCACCTTCCTTTGCAACTCCTCATCAGCGTCTTTGTCTTGCTATCCCATCCCCTGCCGATGCAGCTGAAGTTCTCCCAGCTCAATTCTCTTTATCTGGGTGTGAGGTGTCTAGAGTTGTATAGGGTAAATAATATATTGTTACTTGGAATACATACATTTCATGTGTGTTCCCTGTCTACAGTGATCTGGGTAAATCTAGGATATATTACTTTTTCATGTTATAGTAATAATGACGTGAAGTGTATAATGTGTGAAGAATTTTGTCCAAATATCAAATAACCAAAGAAAAAAATCATTCCGTTTACATGTTGCTGTCAATCGACAGAAAGTTGATATGTCTTCTTGGATGGTGCAGAGGTAAGAACTGCTGTCTTATAATCAAAAGGTTGCGGGTTCGAGCCCGGGTACTCCTCATTTTGAGTAGTGAGCTGCTGTTTTTCTTACTATAATATACTAAAAACATACATTTGATTTGAGTCTGTAACACCCAGTATAAATTTTGGCTACTTGTATAAGGTAGCTCTTTTCTTTTTATTAAGTTTTATTCTGTTAGTGATGTTCACATGGTAGAACGAACTTGACTCTCCCTCTCTGAGATGATGGCGTTTATCTCTGTTCTTTTCACAAGAGAAGCAATGACCACATTTGGTGCTGTGGTCATCACTGCTTTTGTGAAAAGAATGGAGATAAACACTATCAACTCAGAGAGGGAGAGGCAAGTTTATTGTACCACTTGAATGTCATGGATAAAATAAAACTGAACAATAAAAAAAAGCACTAACTTTTACAAGTGGCCAATATTTACACCAGGTGTAACAGACTCAAATCAAATGTATGTTTTTATTATATTATAGTAATAGCAGAATACCCGCGCTTGGCAGCGGAGAACTAGTGTGTTAAAGAAGTTATGAAAAAGAAAAGGAAAAATTTTAAAAATAATGTAACATGATTGTTAATGTAATTGTTTTGTCATTGATATGAGTGTTGTGCTGTTATATATATATATATATATATATATATATATATATATATATATATATATATATATATATATATATATATATATATATATATATATATATATATATACATATACACACATATATATACACACACACATATAAACATATATATATATATATATATATATATATATATATATATATATATATATACTGTAAGATATGGCGGCCATGTACCCGCCAATACCCCTAAGCCGCCAGGTGGAGCCCTCCTTGCAGCATGGAGGTCCCCAGAAGACCAGCATGGAATTATGGACCATGTAGTTTTTGTGCACCGCCCTGCTGGAGGCCATGGGGCCACGAGAGGGAGCTGCAGGGAGGACCAAGAATTCTTCATGCCCTATGACCCGGAAGTTCATCATAGGAAGAGCGTCGGGCTTCCGGGGTGAGAAACATTATTTACCCTGACCCGGAAGGAATAAGGACTTGTGGACTGTTGGGAAGGAACACCTCCGGGTCAGGGAATATAAAAGGACTGTGGGAGCTCCCAGACGAGGAGCTGAGTTGGGAGGCAGGGTGGCTAAGCGTCTGGGAGTGGAGGATTTGTTATTGGTTATTGTTTATTGGAGTATTTGGGAGTAGAGGGTGCTTTGTGCACTTTATTATAAAATAAATATAATTATTGGACTTTTACCTAGTGTCTGACGTGGTGTCTGAGGGTGCAAGGGTGCGAGAAGCATCATATTTTGTCACAGTTGGCGTAGCTCGGCAGGATTCTCTGGCCGTCAGTTTGGCAGAGGACCTGGAAAAATTTTACTGTGGACAGAATACCCCGGGAAGACAGCGTCACACCACACACAGGAAAATCGCCAGAAACCTCACCTTTTTTCAAGTCTGTAATGGGAAAAAGAAGACAAAACAGGGCAACAGCACCAGCGAAGTTCCATGTTCGTCATGGCCGACACTCGGGATGAGCGACAGGGCTTACTACACGGATCGGAGAGGACTCGGACGAAGAAACCTACAACGAGGTATGTGCTGCAAATGTAGATAATCTATTTAAAATTACTCATTTCGTACCATGCACATACCTCGGAAAAGATCATCCGGAAGTTCTGCGGGATGCAGGAGAATCTCCCGAAGATAGTGTGGCGCTTTTGTACGGGCAGACGGACAACGAAAAGGACTTCCGCATTACGGGTGCCGGCGAGGGACACGGGAAGTACCACGAAGGATTCCAGAAAGGTGACGTTCCGTGTCCAGCTGTTTATGACTTCGCCAAGAAAAGACGGACTTGATTTTTCCGAAGGAGAAAGGGGTGGTGAGCGGCACTGCTCAACCCAAAAGAAGGTAAGGAGGGCCGGGAAATGGCTGGTCGATCTGCCGACAAATTAATAAAGGCAGGTCGCAGTCAACCAAAGATGGCGGCCCGGTCCTCGTCTGTAGAGAACTCCAATTCCCAGAAACCCGCAGAACCCGCCAGAACACGCCGACAGCGGCGAAGTTCATTGGCTCCCGCCGGACGGTATGGCAAACCAGGAAGTAAGCCAAACCCGCCGAATTAACTAACTATTTTGACGGCGGGAACTCAAAAATTAATCGAGCCCGCGGAGTATTTTGCAGACTTTAGAGGCGATTAAGAAGATCGTTGAGATCTGGGAGCGCGGCGGCGCCTTTAAGAAGAGTACGTGAGTACCTGCGGCGATTAGACCGAGAGCCTCCCGTGTTATGATTTGGCGGTACAGACAGGTAATGTCGGTACCGTATATAATGTAATAGGGACGCAGTGTGATCCGGGCCCGCTTTTAATCCATAGCGGTGCCAAATGGATGTGTGCCCTACAAGAGAGGCCGAACGCTTACGGAGCGGCCGGGGAAGGACCGATCGAGCCAGAGCAGCTGGTTGGTGCTGTCTCTTGGAGCGATTCGATCCTAAAGACCCCGACCCATGTTGTTTATAAATCAAAGGGCGTGCAGACAGTAAAAGGGCTCTCTTTCACTAATAGAGAGACCCAAACTGTGGACAAGCCCCAGAGTAAACTGGAGATCCTTAGAATAAAGAGGGGGTCTCCTGACAAAGTTGAGCAGCAAGCTGAGAGCTCAGGGGCGGCCGTGGAACCCTCCTCAGTGGACAAAGGGCGGAGCGAAGTTTCCGACTGTTTCCAGACTCGCAGAGGGATACACACTGGAGGAAGGCGGCTGTGTTATGAGTGCGCCGACCGGGACATGGATGGCGGTTGTCCTGGGAGGACGTGGAATACAAATCCTTTTTATTTAATATTCCCCAAGGTTCTCCCGAAATTTTCTGGACTTCGCCAGGACCAACAACAACTCCTCCTGAGGAAGACATCCCTCTGGCTGGCGCTCCAATCATGATTCGCCACTGGGGAGTACTGTAAGATATGGCCGGCCATGTACCCGCCAATACCCCAAGCCGCCAGGTGGAGCCCTCCTTGCAGCATGGAGGTCCCCAGAAGACCAGCAGGGAATTATGGACCATGTAGTTTTTGTGCACCGCCCTGCTGGATGCCATGGGGGCCACGAGAGGGAGATGCAGGGAGGACCGAAGAATTCTTCATGCCCTATGACCCGGAAGTTCATCATAGGAAGAGCGTCGGGCTTCCGGGGTGAGAAACATTATTTACCCTCACACGGAAGGAATAAGGACTTGTGGACTGTTGGGAAGGAACACCTCCGGGTCAGGGAATATAAAAGGACTGTGGGAGCTCCCAGACGAGGAGCTGAGTTGGGAGGCAGGGTGGCTAAGCGCCTGGGAGTGGAGGATTTGTTATTGGTTATTGTTTATTGGAGTATTTGGGAGTAGAGGGTGCTTTGTGCACTTTATTATAAAATAAATATAATTATTGGACTTTTACCTAGTGTCTGACGTGGTGTCTGAGGGTGCAAGGGTGCGAGAAGCATCATATTTTGTCACAATACATATACACATATATATACACACACACATATATACATACATATATACACATACATCCACATATATATATATATATATATATATGTCAATGTAATTGTTTTGTCACTGTTGAGTGATGAGTGTTGTTGTCATATATATATATATATATATATATATATATATATATTTACACACACACATAAACATATATGTATACATATCTATACATATACACATACAGTATATATACACACACACATATATACACACAAATACATATACAGTGTATATATATATATATATATATATACATACACACAAACATATATAAACATATATATACATATACATACATATCTACATATATACACACACAGCTATTTCGTATGAGTGCAATACGCTGCTTGTTAAAACGGATAACTCCCACTCTTACGTGCAAGTCTGCGTGGATATTATGAACTATCAGATTTGTTCAAGTTCTATTTAAATTTTAAATAGAAGGAATTTTTATTTAGTCGACAGAAATATCTTTGGTAGAATGGTAAAACAGACAGGAATATTATTCCTGAATAAATCAACTCAAACCTTAAACAACTTATAATATTTTGTTCTCCATAAAAATATATCCTGTCTAAATTATACAAGTTAGAAATAAAGTAAACGTTAAAAGAACAAACATTCAAATTTCTTTACTCTTATGTAATTTTATATAAAAATAAACTTAGATTTTAAATATCCCAAAAGATTTTGCTCTCCATAAAAATATATCCTGTCAAAATTATACAAATTCAAATATGAACATGCTGGATAACAAAACCTGGAAATATAAATAAAATGTGTTCCTTTCAGCAATAACAAATCAAATCATTCAGTTGTCTTTGCTCATATGTCATTTTAGAGCTGGACGCCTGGCATCTTTTTTGGCAACAAGTTCGTTTATGTTTGGTGTGAGGTTCTGTGTTGTGGAGATTCTCAGGATGGATTGCAGGTGCTCATCAGTGAGGCGACTCCTGTGTGCTGTTTTGTTAGTCTTTATCACTGAGAAGAGCTTCTCACACAGATATGTGCTACCAAACATGCACAAGGTTCGAGCTGCATGTAGACAGACTTTTTGTTCTTCAAAGTCACCAAAGCGCGCGGCAAACTCAGTGCGCCAGTTTATCAGCAAAGTGCGATTTGGGAACACCGTAGTGACGACTTGGTTCAACATTACTTGGCAACAGGGAAAGTGGGGCAAGGTGAACTGGTGCATTTGTGTCTCCCATAAAAGCAGCTTCACTTGAAATCACTTTGTGATTATGCATGGGTAAAAACGTCCGCTAAAGTGTCAGATTCTTATTTAATTCTTCTGCTTTCCGTATCTTCTGCATTGCAATCAGGTCTTTCAGGTTACCCTGATGTTTTGTCTCATAGTGCCGTCTTAGATTAAATTCTGTAATTACAGCCACATTAGCTCCACAAATGACACACAC
This sequence comes from Polypterus senegalus, assembly GCF_016835505.1. Classification (NCBI taxonomy): domain Eukaryota; kingdom Metazoa; phylum Chordata; class Cladistia; order Polypteriformes; family Polypteridae; genus Polypterus; species Polypterus senegalus. The sequence continues at coordinate 152,254,084 of NC_053164.1, read as the reverse complement.
GGGTTCAGTAAACATATACTCAGCCTCCCATCGGTTTTTAAAGGCTCTATTTTCAGAATCAACTTTTCTCTTCAGCATCGTGTGAGCTAGCTTCGCAATAACTTGCAGCATCATAAGCTAGACTTGATTAACGCGTAAGTGTCGCAAGGCAGCTGAAGCGCTGCATTATGGGATCTGTAGTTTATTGTGTTACCAGCGCTTCATATACCCAGGCCATTAATAACAATAATACAGTATATAAAATGATCTCGGATCGGATATAATTACACGGGCCGGATGTGGCCCGGCCCTTGAGTTTGACACATATGGACTAAATAGAACTTGAAAAGATATATTTTTTCAAATGTGATCGCAATTCAGATAGAGTTGACGCAAGACTACAGCCTGCATGCCTCAATAAGTCATCCTCCTCGCTCTTACTTTTTACCGCTCATCTAATGAATACACTGAGTATGGCTTTACCAAAACAATCATTGATGGCGAATAAAGTATCCATTATTCGAGAATGTAGATCGGGATATATATATATACATATATATACCCACGTATCGCAGCAGAGAAGTAGTGTGTTAAAGAAGCTATGAAAAAGAAAAGGGAACATTTTAAAAATAACGTAACATGACTGTCAATATACAGTATTTGTTTTGTGAGTGTTGCTGTCATCAAGGATTTGATTATCATTATTTCTTTCAATCAGGTTCGTATTTGTAGGATGTGTTGTGTTCAAGTTACATTCCGTGTTTGTCAATCGCTGTAAAGATGACAGGTTTCATTCATCGATTCGTTTCTTACTGCATCAATAAACAGCTCGTCTTCTTTATCTGAGACCTGACACACTGCATGCACGGGTTTTTTTACACTGTCTTCCTTTAGCGGGACATTGACTTTTTCCACAGTGTGCTTTGTTTCCGCAGTAGCTGGATTTATGAATATGCTTGTATTGTATCAGACGCTTCATATTTTTTGCTGCCTTTTCAATTGTGTAATTCGGTTTTGTTCAGCTCTTTGGAACTGTTGCTTTTGGCTGTGCACTGCGCCAGTTCACGGAGCCGCCGTGTACATGCATCGAAGGTTCCCAGCTGTGCTGGTGCCATCTCGTGCTATGTCCATGGCTGTATTTAATGTTACCTTAGTCCTGGCACTTAACACTTTCTCTCGCAGTTTCGCTGAGTTTGTACCAAACACTGGATTGCCGCTGACGGACGGCCTTATATGGGCAGGCACTAAATTACAAACGCCAGCAGCAGCCTGTCTATGAACTTAAAGTGTAGGTTTACATCGTGCTTTGTTTCCGAAGTAGCAGAACTCATGAATATGGTTTTATATGTCACTTGCTCGCTTCTAATTGTTTCGCTCCCTTCTTAATTATATAATGCATGTTTTCTTCAGCGCTTTTTGGAGCTCTTCCTGGTTTTCTACGTACTGCATGATTACGTGGGAGGCGTGATGATGTTACATGAAACTCCACCCCCCACGGCTTTCGAGCTCAACTCCATTACAGTAAATGGAGAAAAATAGCTTCTAGTTATGACCATTATGTGTAGAATTTCGAAATGAAACCTGCCCAACTTTTGTAAGGAAGCTGTAAGGAATGAGCCTGCCAAATTTCAGCCTTCTACGTATATGGGAAGTTGGAGAATTAGTGATGAGTCAGTGAGTGAGTCAGTCAGTCAGTGAGTGAGGGCTTTGCCTTTTATTAGTACAGATAACCAGTAACGGTGTAGTGCACGATAACGTGCAATGAATACACTTATAGTTTTCATACTCTTTCTCTGTACGTTCAGCATTCGTTTGCTCAGAGGTTGATGCGCTTGGTGCTTCCTGATCAGCTCTTGTTTTCTCCACTCTAGCAGCCCGCTTCTTCTCTTCTTCCATCGGCATCTTTTCATGTTAAAACTGATTAAGTCAGTGTTTATGTGTTGCAATTGCTTAATATGTTTTCTTTCATTTTTCACGTAAGCTGGCACTTAAGTGTTCAATCTTCCTCAGGAATGATTTAAGATATGAAGAAGTAGAGGAAGTGAAGATGGTAGGGATGAGAATAGTGCCCATATGCATGCGCAGCACGGCCACCCTGCTGGCCGCTGCCGAGAGTTGATTCTACAATAAAAAAAAATAAAAAGAGTAATAAAAATCATCACCCCGAAAGCGGATAGTAGATGTCACATAATATATGTGTAGAAAATTTCAGCTCAATAGGTCAAACGGTTTGCAAGCTACAGGTGATTTAAAATCCTGGACAGACAAAACGGACAGCCATGGTAGCATATTATATAAGAAGATAATAGCAACTTACTACTCAAAACGAGCAGCACCCAGACTCCAGCCCGCAATCTTTTGATTATAAGACAGCAGTTCTTACCTCTTCCTCTGAGGAGACATGCCAACTTTTTGTCGATTGACATTTAAGCTTGGGTTTTTAACTCATTGACAGCAACATGTAAATTGAATTGTTGTATTCTTGAATAAAAATGTACATGTTTATTTGATATTTGAACTAAAGTCTTCACACATTATACAAGTCACATCATTATTACATTAGAAAACAAAATGATAAAAAAAAGTAAAACAATAAACAAAATAATATGGTGTTTTGTTGTTAAGGGTCCAATGTGACTTTATTTTTCCTTTTTATGCTGTCTATTTTGCACACCTTACCAAAATGCCTCAAATTCCACACACTTACCACTCTGTGGTTAGATACTGTACCTTTGCACTTTCTCCACCCCTTATCTATAACCTTAGGTAATTACATAGATTAAAGGAACAGGCAGTAGTTAAGTTACAGATTTAATTATTTATTATTGATAATATGTCCAATAATATTAAAAAGCAGTGTATAATGTTGGTGAACCATACCATTACAGCCTAAGTAGCAATGCTTCTTGTATCCGTAGATGGCATTCAGCTTATCTTCAGTCTAGCTTACTTTGCTACCACATCGCCTTTGAATGGAGTGCTGAAACAGGCCACATGACTGTCTCATTATGGCTACCTAGATAGAGTTGTCTTCATCATAGCCTTCTCTTCATTATGATATGGTTAAAGAAAGGTAAGGCAAGGTAGCCAAATTTATACCATTTTACCACAATGAATTTTAAATGAAACAACTCAGATGCAGTTGATGTGCAGACTTTCAGCTTTAATTCAGTGGGGTGAACAAAACGATTGCATAAAAATGTGAGGCAACTAAAGCATTTTTTAACACAATCCCTTCATTTCAGGAGCTCAAAAGTAATTGGACAAATTAAATAACTGGAAATAAAATGTTCATTTCTAATACTTGGTTGAAAACCCTTTGCTGGCAGTGACAGCCTGAAGTCTTGAACTCATGGACATCACCAGATGCTGGGTTTCCTCCTTTTTAATGCTCTGCCAGGCCTTTACTGCAGTGGCTTTCAGTTGCTGTTTGTTTGTGGGCCTTTCTGTCCAAAGTTTAGTCTTCAACAAGTGAAAAGGCATGCTCAATTGGGTTAAGATCAGATGACTGACTTGGCCATTCAAGAATTTTCCACTTCTTTGCTTTAATAAACTCCTGGGTTACTTTAGCTGTATGTTTTGGGCCATTGTCCATCTGTATCATGAAACGCCACCCAATCAATTTGACTGCATTTAGCTGGATTTGAGCAGACAGTATGTCTCTGAACACCTCAGAATTCATTTGATTGCTTCTGTCCTGTGTCACATCATCAATAAACACTAGTGTCCCAGTGCCACTGGCAGCCATGCACGCCCAAGCCATCACACTGCCTCCACCGTGTTTTACAGATGATGTGGTATGCTTTGGATAATGAGCTGTTCCATGCCTTCTCCATACTTCTTTTCTTGCCATCATTCTGGTAGAGGTTGATCTTGATTTCATCTGTCCAAAGAATGTTTTTTCAGAACTGTGCTGGCTTTTTTAGATGTTCTTTAGCAAAGTCCAATCTAGCCTTTCTATTCTTGAGGCTTATGAATGGCTTGCACCTTGAAGTGCACCCTATGTATTTACTTTCATGCAGTCTTGTCTTTATGGTAGACTTGGATATCGATACGCCTACCCCCTGGAGAGTGTTGTTCACTTAGTTGGCTGTTGTGAAGGGGTTTCTCTTCACCATGGAAATGATTCTGCGATCATCCACCACTGTTGTCTTCCGTGGATGTCCAGGTCTTTTTGCGTATGCGGAGTTCACCAGTGCTTGCTTTCTTTCTCAGGATGCACCAAACTGTAGATTTTGCCACTCGTAATATTGTAGCAATTTCTTGGATGGGTTTTTTCTGTTTTTGCAGCTTAAGGATGGCTTCTTTCACCTGCATGGAGAGCTCCTTTGACCGCATGTTGTCTGTTCACAGCAAAATCTTCTACATGCAAGCACTACACCTCAAATCAACTCCAGGCCTTTTATCTGCTTAATTGATAATGACATAACAATGGACTTGCCCACACCTGCCCATGAAATAGCCTTTGAGTCAATTGTCCAATTACTTTTGAGCTCCTGAAATGAAGGGATTGTGTTAAAAAAATGCTTTAGTTGCCTCACATTTTTATGCAATCTTTTTGTTCAACCCATTGAACTAAAGCTGAAAGTCTGCACTTCAACTGCATCTGAGTTGTTTCATTTAAAATTCATTGTGGTAATGCACAGAACCAAAATTAGAAAAAAGTAGTCTCTGTCCAAATATTTATGAACCTATCTGTATGTGCCTCTGCATAAACTAATCACAAACAAACCCTTTATAGCCATTCTTCACTTGTTTGGGGTTAACCTCATTGCCTTTTGTGCTTTTTCATTCATGTTGTAACTCTTGACAGCCATCAGCTTTTATCAGTATAGACTGGCATTACCACCATGTGCACCATATGTTTTACTTTCCAACAAAAACAACATTATTGCTTTCCGACCCTTGTCATTCCCCCTGCAGGCCACCTTTAGGGTTGTTTGATAAATTTGTGTATATCCATTGTGCTAAACACCTCGATTCAAAATTGGTCCACTTGTCCTGCGCTTTTACTACAACTGACAACTGCAGCAGAGTGTTTGTGTTTTTCCCCCAATTACACTATATCTAACCATAAGAGCCCATATAACTTCTAACTGTACTAGCTGCATCTGCTTATTTGAATGGTTTACCAATTTTTTCAGTGTATCCTTTCTTTAATAATAGTTTTAATTATATTTGTTGGCCAATTAGTAAATTGGTTCAAGAATCTGTGCTTTGTGAGCTCAAACCTATTGCTCTTACCTTTGGTAGTCTTAACAGGTTTGCACAGTTTGCATCTCTTGAAATGCAAATTTGCTTCAGTTGCCTTGTGCTCAGATACACTAGATCCCTAGCTTATGTTTTAAATCTGTTATGACTTGTCTCATTATTGCATGACTTGTGGACTTGTTCACTTAAACCCCATTAAGTATTATTTTTCTTCTATCTCTTCAGTTCTTCCGCATGTCTTTGACTTCAGTCTTTCTCTTTGGTCTTTTTGTTTTTCTTTGTCATTATTCCGTTGTGTGTTTAGGACTGCAGAATGTCAAGTGACACAGTCATCTTGGTTGTAGGCCTGATGCCAACACTCAAACTTTACTTCCAGGAACTTATTGGAACAGTTTGGCCAGTATTGATGCTCCGATCCAGTGCTTTAGTTGTAATAACTCTTTCTGTCTGTCACCCTCACTATTACCTGCACCAACTCAAAATTCAAAAAAAAAAAAAACTAAAATAGAAGTAGCATTGTTACAAAGCTCAGGGAAAGGGAAAAAAAAAATTAGAAATAACTTTTTCACTTTCTTATCTTCTTACATATCATTCCATTTTTCTTTTAATGCCTGTCTATCCTTTTCGTTTTTATGTTAATCTGTGACCTTGAAATGTGGGCTAAAAACTCCCAAATTCCAAGTACCAATTCTAATATCATTCCTAAGCCGCCCTTTGTTCTTTGTTCAGAGTCTTCTCATTTATCTCCCTTTTAATTGCAGTGACTTTTACAGGCTGCTGCTTCCCTGACAAAGAGGCCCATTTCAAACATTCTTTCAACTTGACTATACCATCCCCCACAGCACACACCTTCAGACCTTTTCTAACTTTTTCTCTTGTCCTGTTTCATTCAAACTAACTGCTGCAAAACTTTCACACACCTTGTATTTATTTCATGTCCACAGTCTTGTGTTTTAATTCCACATTTTCTTCACTCATTTCCTGAGCTCTGTTATTTAGATCTGTAGTCAAAAATAGCCATTCAAACTCCCCAGCTTCTATTTGATTTTCTTTTCCTAAATCAAATTTAAATGCAGCATTGGTTACCTTTCCTAACAGTTGCAAAACCGCTGTTAGTGTAGCATGTTCTTTAAATACCGGATGAACCATGCTCTTTTTCCATCCTTTCAGCCCTCTCCTTTTGTTCACACTTGCCTTTCTACTCTTTATCTGAGCTCTCTTTGGTCTCAGGTAAGTCAACCACCCATTTATTCCATTAAGGTCTCATTACTAAAGCTCCAGAGGTTACTATGGGTGGCTTTCACTTTTTTCCCCCACGTTTTTCAACTTTCTACTTTAGCAGTGGGTGTTCTACATGCTCACACCTCACGTCTTTTATGCCATCTGTAACATGCCTCAGATAGCAACGTTAAACATTCACTCATTGCCATGCTGTCACTTTGTGCTGCTTTCCTATTTTATTCCTCATACTGTCCTTCCTTATTACCAATAATACAAGTCAGTAAACTTGATCTCTGTTTTCCTACTTTTAATCTTTCCAGCCCCCTTCCATTTTGTGGCATGCCCAGCTCAGCCTCTGTTTTCTATACCTGCAGGAAATGGGCTTCCATTTCCTATCATTAGCCTACTTGCCTCTGCCACTCCACAGGAATATGCCTAGCTTTAATATGAATTTAGACATCTCTGAATTTACATATGCTAATCTAACATTATTTGGCAAATCTGTTATGGGCTGGCCTACATTTGCAACTGTAAATAAACACACACACACTTCCCCTCTCTACGTTCACGCACATGCGCATGGGAGGCAGCTAAAGGTCCTGAATGAGAGTAATTCCACGCCAGACCAGCGGGTGGCGGAGTACCCTGACTCTTTATTTCACTTCTCTGCAGACCAGTTACAGGAAATTCAGCCTGGCCCTGACAATGCCACTTCTGGTTATGTCCCATTAATGACGTCACTTCCGGTTCCAGGCCCTGATGACACCACTTCCAGTTTCAACCCCATTGATGTCACTTCCTCTGCTTCCCTTTAAAACCGCCATCTTGACAATCTCAAATAAGTTCTGTGTTTGATTTAAACCTGTACACATCTGTACCATTATTTATCTATTTGCAGCCAGGAATATTATACTGGTGGCTGCCACAAACCTTTTTTTTTTTTTTGGCTCCTTTTTTCTGTCATTGACACTATCTAAGCAAAAGATATGGGTGGTGCCTACACTGCCAGTCATTCATTAATAGTTTGCATAGGACTCCATACATGTTGGTGATGCGTGATGCTTGTTGCTCCCCAGTACTCCTCTTACACTTATACACAGAGAAATTGTTATTTCATACCAAGATTCAAGTGATGCCCAATTGCCAGTCAACCGTAATATTTTACATAGGATCCACTACCCTTAAGTATGTATAGAAATGATGCAAAATGAACGTCCAACTTAGTACTTTTACTGTACATAACATATGCACCTGCACACACTCACAGCCAAGGTACAAAAAATGGTTACCCCAAAATCCTGATGACTATGGCAAATGTTTTGTTGTATATGGTACAGTTTGATCCTATTTTTTCTTTTTATACTCTTTATTGTGAGGACATTGCCAAAATACCTTAAATCTCATACACTGTGATCAAGTACTATACTATAGCACTTTCTTCCCCCTTCCCTTCTTTATCTGTAGCCTCAGTCAATTAGAGTATGGGAACAGTAGTTAAGCTATACATTTAATTATGCATTTTCAAATGATATGCCAGAAATATTAAGAAAGCAGAGTACAATATATGTTAGCAAAACATAGAATTGCAACCTAAGTACAAGTGCATTTGGTATCTGTAGGTAGCTTTTGGCTTATCTTTAGTCTAGCTTTCTTTGCTACTACCATATGGCCTTTGAATAGCATTGAAACAGGCCACATGACTATTTCATAATGGCTGCTGAGACAGTTGTCTTCAGCATTGTCTTCTCTTCATGGCCAGATGATTAAATACAGGTAAAGGCAAGGTGACCAGTTTCATACCATTCTGATCACAAATCACGACCCAATGGGTCATCATAATACAGAATGGACTATGATTCTAAACCAAACACAAACAGAAATACTTCAGATAAATGGAACACAAAGAAAACATAACCAAGTTTGTTTTTATCCAGTTAGAAGTGTAATTTGTTGATTTAAAGTTAAATGGTTTTTTTTCTTTGAAATTAGGATCTATATTTACTTTTAAGTATTTTAATTCTATCTTTCTTACTTCTTCTGATTTCCATTTCTTACCTTCTCTTAGTCCTTGAAAGCTCCTGATGGGCTTCCTCGTGTCCCTGTGGAGTCAGCTTCTGCTGCTGAGGTGCAGGGCTTCACCTCAAAGGTCTGTCATTAAAGCATGCTGTAAAGAATTTTTAAGTGTTGCATATTTTTATTTTTGATTTTCTGTTTTTTTATATATTTGGAGCCTTCATTTTATTTTGTAATTGTAAATGTGCAGTCAGTCTATTAGGAAAATGGGATCCTGCACCTTTAAGTGCACCTTGTGGTTAATGGTGCCATTTTAATTGGAGTTCATTCTGTAAAACTCAAAGAAGTAAGGTGCAGTAAATGGGATGTGCTTCTTCATTTAAACAGATATTTCCAAGCTAAGAAACACAATTTATCAGTGTTCCAAGAAACTGCATAGAAGACGTATGAGTGCTTACAAGGAGCAACTACCATTAGTTAAAGGCAGGAGTTCTGTCCAAGAACCTAATTATCAGAACTTGTAGGATGTAAATGTTTCATTGTGGAGAAGTTGATTTTGTGACACTATCTCCTTTGATATGAATTACTTCACAAAATCTCATCACCTTTTCAATAACTTTTTTCTTTTTTTTTTACTAATTACATTACTAATCTTAAGAATGAGAGAGAACTCATTCACTAGCCACACAGCCCCACAGCATGATGAAACCTCCACCAAATTTGACAGTAGGTAGCAGGTGTTTTTCTTGGGATGCAGTGTTCTTTTTTCGCCATGCAAAGCGCTTTTTGTCATGACCAAATAACTCAATTTTTGTTTCATCAGTCCAAAGCACTTTGTTCCAAAATGAATCTGGCTTGTCTAAATGAGCATTTGCATACAACAAGTGACTGTTTGTAGCGCGCGTGCAGAAAGGGCTTCTTTCTCATCACCCTGCCATACAGATGTTTTTTGTGCAAATTGCACTGAATTGTAGAACGATGTACAGATATACCATCTGCAGCAAGATGTTCTTGCAGGTCTTTGGAGGTGATCTGTGGATTGTCTGTAACCACTCTCACAATCCCACGCATATGCCAAACCTGTATTTTTCTTGGCCTGCCAGACCTGGGTTTAACAGAAACTGTCCCTGTGGCCTTCCATTTCCTGATTACATTCCTTAAAGTTGAACTGACAGTTTAAACCTCTGAGATAGCTTTTTGTAGCCTTCCCCTAAACCATGATACTAAATCATCTTTGTTTTCACATCTTTTGAGAGTTGCTTTGAGGATCCCGTGGTATCACTCTTCAGAGGAGAGTCAAAAGATAGCACAACTTGCAACTGACCATCTTAAATACCTTTTCTCATGATTGGACACACCTGTCTATGAAGTTCAAGGCTTAATGAGCTAATCCAACCAATTTGGAGTTGCAAGTAATCCATATTGAGCAGTTACATGCATTCAAATCAGCAAAATTACAAGGGGACCCAAATTTTTGCAGAGCCAGTTTTTCACATTTGATTTAATTTCATACAACTAAATGCTGCATCAGTAAAAATCTTTGTTCGGAAAACACCCCAGTACTCAGATGTTTCTAGGAAATGAAAGACATACCACTGTTATCTTTTTTTGTTGAAAGTAGAGTAAATTATTATGCAGGCTGAGAGGGGTTCCCAAAGTTTTTCATATGACTGTATGTAGAGGAAAGATGCTGGGTATATTGGGAAAAGGATGCTAAAGACAGAGCTGCCCGGCAAGAAGAATGCTTAAGAGAAGGTTTATGGATGTGGTGAGAGAGGACATACAGGTGATGGGTATAACAGAGCAAGATACAGAGGACAGGAAGATATGGAAAAAGATGATCCGCTATGACAACTCCTAACGGAAGCAGCTGAAAGAAGAATTACATGCTAATCTTAAACTTGCTTCTGCTGTGAAAACTTAAGAACCAGTTAAATAAAGTTTCTAAATATGAGGTCTCATGGCAAATATAGCCACACTCCTCAGAGCTGTACTCGAAGGTGTCAGTTTGAAGCATAAATAACTGTAAGGGTTAGATACACACAGAAACACAAATGCAAGGACCTTATGTGACTGAGAGGGCAGTTAGTCTTTTTCCCCTTGCGTTCCAAGTATCCTTGCCTTCTATGTGCTTATCTAACTCTCTTCCTCCTTTTGCCTCTCTTCTCTAAATACCTGAGAGCCTTTCCTTCTTGGAGGTATGTGTTGTCATTTTTCTTCCAGCTCTGAACTCATCTGCTACGGCAGAAGGGTGGCCATTGTAAACTTCTGGTGTTGACTTTCCTGCCTCTCCTCAAAATCTCCTTCAGAGTCTGTTCATTGTAGTTTTTTAAGAGCCAAGCACCCTGTGCGAATCCTGGGATACCTCTCATTAAGGAGATGGGTCCCAGTAGTTGTTCCACTGCCACATAGGGTTTTTATTTTCTTTTTATTATGTTCCTGTACTATTGTGTTTGTTTTGCCATTCTGTAGTGCATTTTTGGAGGATCCATGGAAGCTCAGTGAAGAAGGTAATAGCTTGGGATGGCCCTTTAATGGCAATGCTTAAGGACTGAAAGAGAACTTATTTAAAGATTGCTAGTTCTACTGGAAGGTTTTACAAGGACATAAGGTTTGTTTTCTCTGATCACCAAACCAAAGCATTATTGAAAATGTTGTAATCAGTGCAGCAACTTCCTAAGGTTATTTTCATGTGTACATAGTATGCATAGTACAGTGAAATTCTTACTTGCATGTCTCCTTACAACAGTTAACAATAACACAGTATCAACAATATGTTATAATATTTTGTGGAATATTTGTTATTATGACTGGCTGTTTATTAACTTTACACCCTGAGTATAGAAACTATCTCTGGATCTGATGGTGCAAGTGCCAGTGACCCTGTATCATTTGTCAGAGCAAAAGAGTGAGAAAGTAAATGTGCTGGTTTGTCGCTTGTCATTCTAAAGCCCACATCACATTACACGGTTTTTGTCTGACAGCAAACTTAACAACTAAAACTGCTGGACATCATCACTCTATTCTGCATTTAATGAAACTCACCAAGTTAAATATGGGTTAACCTACTCTTGCGCACTAAACTTTACACACGCTGTCCCTATCGACTTAAGTACTTACTGTGAATGATTTCTGCACAGCCTATCCCACTTCAGTACTTCACATATGAACTCACTAGCTTTTAGCATGAAATTATCATTGGTGTTCTTCGATATAACTTAGATGCTAAAAGACTGATATACTGTAGCTTGATCCTCAACAATAGCTTAGACACATAGGGGCTGGCATACCTTCACGGTGTTCCTGGATATAACCTAGATATTAAAAGGTTGACACACCTTTGTCCCTGAGAAAATTCTACATTTAAAAGCAAAGCAGTATTTATTAAAATAGAATAATAGCAAATACTGTGGACTAAATTATACAAATGATGTAAAATAATGAATATTTTAGGAAAGTGAGCATTTGAAATCCTAATAAAATTTCTCCCTTGCTTCATAGGAAATATTCTTAAACAAATCTTCCTCTTCATCTTTTCTTACTTCTGTGTAGGCTAGATGTACCTCATCAATCCTTTCCATGCAGCTCAGTGATGAATTTCCTTCCCATTCAAACCCTTGTAGTTTATATCTTCTTTTACTTTATCCATCCACCTTCATTTCAGCTTCCTTCACTTTCTCTTCCCCTGTCCTTTACTTCCACTTCCATCACTCCTTTACCCATGTCTCTCTTCATCACATGACAATAGTACACTCGTCTACTTTCCTGTGCTTTCTTACATATCTGTCACACCTTTGTTGTTCTACTGATTGTCTTATTTCTTATTCTGTCCCTTTTTGTAATTCCTCACATCCATCTTATTCTAAACACATACAACTTCTTCTCCTGCACTTCAATTTCTGCCCATGTCTCAGCTCCATACAGTATTATTGGTGTTACCAATGTCTTTAAAATATTCCCTTTAACCTTTGCATTAATTTTTTCTATCATCCAGTACAGCTGATACCTTCTTCCAATTGTCCTATCCACATTGCACTATGTCAGTTGTCTCAGCATATAATACTAAATGTTGAGCTACCATTGATGCTAAATATTTAAACTTAGTTAGAACTTTGCACCTTTATTTGTCTTCTTCTTTCAGCTGCTCCTGTTAGGGTTTGTCACAGCGGATCATTTTCTTCCATATCTTTCTGTCCTCTGCATCTTGTTCTTTTACACCCATCTTCTACGGCCAATAGTAGGCCAATTTCCGGCAGCACCCTGTTGGCTAACAGTACTGGTTGCGGTCGTTGTTAATCCGGGGCTCGACCGATCCAGTATTGAAATTTGTATTGTTGTCCGCATATTGATTTGGCAAAATTTTACACAGGATGCCCTTCCTGACGTAACCCTCCCCATTTATCTGGGCTTGGGACCGGCATGAAGAAACACACTGGTTTGTGCATCCCCTGTGGCTGGGTTGCACCTTTATTTGTCAAAAAGGGGAAATTTGCTATTTAAATAAATGAGCAAACAGATAGATACACACACTATAGTCTGAACATATGCCAGAATAACTAAAAAGGAATAAAATTAAAAAGAAAGAAAAACTTCTTACTTTACAGTGCCAGTCACAGTGAGGCATTATGTAGGCATATTGCTGTTTGTATGAAGGAGCCCCAGTAATGTTTCTTGACACACTTTTTTGTGAATATTTTGTTAGCTGACAGTACTCCTTGTTAGTCTGTCAGAGAGATGATTTACAACATTGTTCAGAATGGCATTCATTTTTGTTTTCATTTCCTACTTTGCTACAGGGGGTACAGAGTGCATCTCATAACTAAGCCTGCCTATTTAATTAGCTTGTTGATTCAGTGGGCCTCTCTTGAAGTGAAGTTACCATCCCAACACACCACAGCATAAAAAATCACACTGACCATCACACAGTTGTACAAGATATGAAAGATGTCACTGCCCACATTAAAGGATCACAGTCTCCTAAGAAAAAAGAGTGTACTTTGCCCTTTCTTATATGGTTACTCTGTGTTACAAGACCAGTCCATTGGTGTGGACCCCCCAAGTACTTATAGAAGTGCACTACCTCTACATTCACTGCCTAAATAGTGAGTGGACATAAGGGCACTTTGGTGCAGCAAAAATCAATAACCAGTTCCTTGCCTTATATTATGATGCAGACAGTTCTTTCTGCACCATGAGATAAAGTACTCTGTCTCATCCCCATTATAAATACACCACATAAGTGCAGAGTCATTTGAGAATTTCTCTAAGTGACATGACCTAAAGTTATTTTAATAGTCTAAGGTGTATACAGTAAACAGAAAAGGAAAGAACTTTTCCTTGTGGTGTTCCAGTGTTGCTCACATCCTTATTAGAAACACAGTCCTTGAATCTCAGACTATCTGTCTGTGGCAGACCACAGTTTCTATTGTCTAGGATGCGATAGGCTCATTCACCTGCATATTTCTGAGTTTCCTCCTTAACAGGGATGATTGGATGGTACCAAAGGCACCGGAGATGTAAAATAAATAAACATAATCCTGACAGTGCTGCTAGCCTTATCCAGGTGAGAAAAGGCCTTATGGAGCAGATGGATAATTGCATCCTCTACTCCAGTCCATGTTCAGTAAGCAAACTGTAGTGTGTCTAAGAAGTCTTCCACAAGAGGACTCATATAGTCCAGAACTAGCCTCTCAAAGGTCTTCATGATGTGAGATGTAAGTCCCACTGATCTTACACAATAATTAGGCACAGAGACATATACCTTGTTCCACAGCAGCTGCACTTTCTGGAAATTTAAGGACAAACTAAACAGGTGGCACAGGATACCAAAATGTTAGTCAGCATAGACCTCAAGAACTGAAGAACTGACTCCATCTCATTCCTCACCTTTACCTGTGTGTAGCTTTCTCGGTTTTTTCTTTACTTGGTCTTCAGTTATGGAGAGCTCATACTGATGGTTAGAGGTACAGTCATCACTGGCCATTCCAGTTGACACAGTAGGAATTGTTGATGTAACAGAGAAAATTTTGGGGATGCTGGTCATTGGAAGAAGGTGACAGTGAGGGGAACATGTATTTAAAAATTGTTTCACAATGTTAGCTTTGTTTACATCCTTTTCTAGTTCCTGAGCCCTGGTTGCTTGAGTCTAGTAAATGTACCCAGTATTTTCCAGACATCCTTCATATTATTCTCAGTGAGTTCCCTTTCTATTTTAGCTTTGTATGCTTCCTTTCTTTCACTCAGCTACATCTTTAGCACTACTGTTCATCTTTCAGAGCCTATTTGCCAAGTTTTTAATTCTTTCTTGTTCTCCTTCAGTAGACCTTTTAACTCCTTAATAACCGAGAGCTTGTTGTTTGGAAGACAATGCACTGTCTTTGAAGGGTACCACAGTGTCGATGGAGAGGTTAATATAGTTTCTGATGCAGTGGCTGAGTCCTTCATTGCCATCCCCATGTGACTCGCACATCATTTCCGAGTTTGTCATTTGGAAGCAGTCATTAAGAAATATTTCAGTTTCCAGGATTCACTTCTTCAATATCCTGGTGTTAACAGGTTGCCTTCTAATAACAAGCTTGCAGCTAGTGTGGCATGCGGCTGGGGGTGGGACCCAGCCAGGATGCCCAGGAGGACTGGAGGAGGGCTTGCGCCTCCTCCAGACCACGAGGGGGTGACCTCCCTGGCTGCTTTGGGGACCACGGATTGAGAGCATTGAAGCTCAGCCCTGTAGGGGCCCGTGGTCACCACCAGGGGTCGCGCCAATGCCTACAGAGCCCTGGACCTCAGCACTTCCGCCACACCTGGAAGTGCTGGGGGGAAGAGGATTGGGGACACCCGGAGTGCTTCCGGGTATGCAGCCGGCACTTCAGCCACACTGGGGAGTGTTGGTGGAAGATTGCTGGAAAGCACCTGGAGCACATCCGGGTGAATATAAAAGGGGCCGCCTCCCTTCATTCAAGGCTGGAGTTGGGTGAAGAGGAGGACAGAGCTTGGTGGAGAGGAGTGGAGGCGGCCTGAAGACTAAAGGCATTGAGTGTGAGGCCTGGACTTTGGGGGAGTTCTGGGGGTATGTGTTGCACTTATAATTGTAAATAGTAGTGTAAATAAACATGTGGTGGTGCATTTAAACATGTCTGCCTGTCTGTGTCCGGGATCCATTCCACACTAGGAATAAGAAGAATCGGGTTGTGGTCAGATCAGCCCAAAGGGTTCCAGTAGTTTATACTTAAAGACATCTTTAACATATAAATAGAGCAGGTCTAGTTTGCTGTTTCTTATTTAAGTTTAACAAGACACAAACTGATGGAATTTTGTCATAGTTCCAAAGTCACATGATTGAAGGCACTACATATTATTATACCTGCAAGGTCAGAATGAGGTGTAATTAACTAATCACTCGTTTCAGTAGCTCTACTGTTTTTCCTGATGCAAAGACTGCAACAGTTGTTCATCTCCCCGGCATAAAACTAATTGTGTCTATGCTTATGTATGTCTCTTCCACCATCCTTCTTTTTATAACCCTTTCACAAATTTTCATTGTGCGTGACATCAGCTTTATCCCTCTTTAGTTAGTTACTCCAGTAGCAGTCACAGTGCCGTTAAGATTAGAGATAAGATAAGATCTTAGAGATGGTAATTTATTTATTTTTTTGGTGGGGACCCTAGGAATACACTCGGTCTTGGCCCAACTTGCACTCACTCACAGAGACATGGTTACATAGCAGATTAAAGCAATAATAAAGTGATATATGAAATGTAAATGTAAATAATAATTAAAGTTAACCCTCCCTTCTCCTCAGGCTATATTGATTACTTAATATCCTGCAAAATCAATGTGTGGCCCTGGGATTAGGAATTGGCAAATTTGTTTACAGCTTGGGAAAGGAAGAAATGCCAGACATACTTAAAAGATCAAAAACTTTAAGCAATATTAACCGCCAGACAATCAAATGTGTATAACATCACATATTCCAGAATCCCACATAGAATTTTTAAATAAATGTAGCATATCTGTGAGACAAAAGGCACTGCAATGTTGGAAGAAGAAACAGAGATGACCAGAGGGTGACATCAGGAGAGGGCAAGAGATGTTCAACTGTTTTCATCTGATCATCTCATGAACAATATCAATTGCTAGATCAAAAGCCACCCAAGGACATTAAGCTTTTTCCAAAGGATATATATATCCAGACTTTGCTACCTACATTTTCTTTTATACTATCCCTTACTTTAATAAATACCAAGTTGCTTTTAACTTTCTATACTTTGTCCTTATATTGTAATAAGTTCCACATAACACAGAAAGAAGTTTGGGGGCAGCCAAGGTTATGGTTCAATGTTACAGATTTCAGTCCAGAACAAGAACAAAGCAAACAGGCAAACATGATGGTTATATAGTGGGAAACGGGAAATTATGTCATCAGACAGGAACCAGAAGTGACGTCCTTGGGGCCGTGGCTGGGACTAGAAGGGAGATCCTCAGGGCCGGAACCAGAAGTGCCATCATCGGACCCAAGCGGAATTTCCCATGATTGGTCGGTCACTGGAAAAGAATAAGGGTTAGTGTACTCTGCCATCCCCTGGTTTGGCGAAGAATTACCATCTTATGAACCTTTTAGCTGCCTCCCATGCTCACATGTGTGATAATATCTAGAGTGACTGAAGTAATAAGGTAAATATTTAGAGCACCTGGAGCAGTAAGGGAATGCCATATGATCCAAACTGTGAGGTTTATCGGCTGAGGATGAAAACTTCTGTCTAATAGTGAACAGTGCGTTAAAATTAAGACATCAGTGGTTGATAAATAGCCTATAGCCAAGGATGTTGATCCTTTGTATGTTTAAATATATTCTTGGAGACCAAGGTAATATTTAGTTCTGAGAGATATCTAAAACATTCTGCATTGTTTGTGACAATAATAAGTAAGTATCTTTAATTGCTAGAGAGTGGAGCCTCATTAATTTGGCATTAATATGTGGTTAAAGTACTAGGGTGGTGTATACATCATTCATACAGTACTTTTGTGGTTAGGGTCTGTGTGTACAGTATATGTATATCTATGTATGTGTATGTTAATCTAAAGGTGTGAGAGTAGACGAACCCAGTAATGAACCTGGTGAGTCCACTTATCCCTGAAGATAATAAGTAGAGGGGAATACCATGATAATTCATCACTCATTGATTGTAAACTCTTGTACACACATAATTTTGCCACTGTGAGTGAAAACAAAATTTCTCGGCAAGATGCAGACTGGTCTGACTGGTCTTTCTGGTGGTGTCAAACTATAGAATTGGCAATCACTGAAGTACTCTGAAACTTGCTAAGGATAAGGCTATGTCTGAAAATTGCTGGTAGAGTTGTGGCATTTAGATGGTGAGTGTTGTATATGACCTGAACAGAAGGCAGCTGGATACAGATAAATACTCTTTGTCAAATTTTATCCACCCTCGGCAGGTCTTTACTATCCTGAGGCAAGCAGGTGCTGCTTCAGGATATTTTGTTGCCAATGAGGGTATATTCTAAAACTGTGAACCTATAGAAGTTCACTGTATGTGAATTGCATCCACCAAGGAAAGTGGCTACCATGAAGATTACTAAGACATGGGTTAATGAATGGCAAATTGCTGGAACAATGGGAGAGAAAGTTTCCTACACCTTCGTTATCTTGGACTAAATTTGGGAGGTTTTTTCCCCATATATTTTTGTTGGCTTGAATCAACCACTTTTATTGCAGCTACTATAAAGACTGAACTATTTACATTTTATAGTTCTATATTTTATTGCCATTTCTGTATGTACACATGGCATTCATTGTATAAATTGTTAAAGTATCTAGTAATTCATAAATACCCAAATGTTTTTATATACCGGTAGTTGTATTTTTGGGAATGACTGACAATAGTGCTTTATGTTTCTCATGGATTGTGTTTTTCTTTATTTTTTCAGTACTACACCCAAATAATGTTCTTATACTGTATTATTACATTGAGATCCTCATGTTGTTCATTTTTGGTAGATAGTGGAATTAAAGGTTTTGAATGAAAAATGGTTTTGGCCTTCCATTGTGAACTTTTCTCACCATCAAATTTCACTTGGTGAAGTTTAGCTAGTTACCACATGCGGATGGCCTTTGTTACATAGTGCCCACCTAGGATGCCATCCTGCCAGTGCTCTGTTTAGAATTTGTGTCTGGGCTTCCTGGAGGCCTTTGGCATGCCATACCAAATGGCATTCTGCCTTAAGCTTCACGTTCTATGGTCTAGAGTAGAAATCAAAGTAAATGGGTATCTGTCTTCACACACAAGTCACACAACAACATGGAAAGCCTCTGTTATGGCAGTTTCTTACTAAGGTCAATTAGTTAAGGATCTGTCTTCCCTGGCATGGCCTCCTCCTTCAGGATGGCAGCCCATCTATTGGATGTCATCAAGAAAAGTATATTGTATCAACTTTCTTCCTTTAAAAAGTCCAGGATATCTTCAGATATGTTGTTTTTGCCTAATTAGAAGAATGTGATTTACAGTGCATCCAGAAAGTATTCACAGCACATCACTTTTTCCACATTTTGTTATGTTACCGCCTTAATCCAAAATGGATTAAATTCCTTTTTTTTCCTCAGAATTCTACACCCAACACCCCATAATGACAACGTGAAAAAAGTTTACTTGAGGTCTTTGCAAATTTATTAAAAATAAGAAAACTGAGAAATCACATATACATAAGTATTCACAGCCTTTGCTCAATACTTTGTCGAGGCACCTTTGGCAGCAATTGCAGCCTCAAGTCTTTTTGAATATGATGCCACAAGCTTGGCACACCTATCCCTGGCCAGTTTCACCCATTCCTCTTTGCAGCACCTCTCAAGCTCCATCAGGTTGGATGGGAAGTGTCGGTGCACAGCCATTTTAAGATCTTTCCAGAGATGTTCAATTGGATTCAAGTCTGGGTTCTGGCTGGGCCACTCAAGGACATTCACAGAGTTGTCCTGTAGCCACTCCTTTGATATCTTGGCTGTGTGCTTAGGGTCGTTGTCCTGCTGAAAGATGAACCGTCGCCCCAGTCTGAGGTCAAGAGCGTTCTGGAACAGGTTTCATCCAGGATGTCTCTGTGCATTGCTGCAGTCATCTTTCCCTTTATCCTGACTAGCCTCCCAGTTCCTGCCGCTGAAAAACATGCCTACAGCATGATGCTGCCACCACCATGCTTCACTGTAGGGATGGTATTGGCCTGGTGATGAGCAGTGCCTGGTTTCCTCCAAACGTAACGCCTGGCATTCACACCAAAGAGTTCAGTCTTCATCTCATCAGACCAGAGAATTTTGTTTCTCATGGTCTAAGAGTCCTTCAGATGCCTTTTGGCAAACTCCAGGTGGGCTGCCATGTGCCTTTTACTAAGGAGTGGCTTCTGTCTGACCACTCTACCATACAGGCCTGATTGGTGGATTGCTGCAGAGATGGTTGTCCTTCTGGAAGGTTCTCCTCTCTCTACAGAGGACCTCTGGAGCTCTGACAGAGTGACCATCGGGTTCTTGGTCACCTCCCTGGCTAAGGCCCTTCTCCCCCGATCAGTCAGTTTAGATGGCCAGCCAGCTCTAGGAAGAGTCCTTGTGGTTTTGAACTTCTTCCACCTACGGATGATGGAGGCCACTGTGCTCTTTGGGACCTTCAAAGCAGCAGAAATGTTTCTGTAGCCTTCCTCAGATTTGTGCGTCGAGACAATCCTGTCTCGGAAGTCTACAGATAATTCCTTTGACTTCATGCTCGGTTTGTGCTCTGACATGAACTGTCAACTGTGGGACCTTATATAGACAGGTGTGTGCCTTTCCAAATCATGTCCAATCAACTGAATTTACCACAGGTGCACTTCAATTAAGCTGCAGAAACATCTCAAGGATGATCAGGGGAAATACTATGCACCTGAGGTCAATTTTTAGCTTCATGGCAAAGGCTGCAAATACTTATGTACATGTGATTTCTCATGTTTTTTTTTTTTGTTTTTAATAAATTTGCAAAAACCTCAAGTAAACTTTTTTTCACATTGTAATTATGGGGTGTTGTGTGTAGAATTCGGAGAAAAAAAATTAATTTAATCCATTTTGGAATAAGGCTGTAACATAACAAAATGTGGAAAAAGTGATGCGCTGTATATTAGGAAAATATATCATAGCATTTACTATATGCAATTTAGAGACTTTCCTAGCTTTTAATTACTGTCTGATCTTGATAATAAACAATTTCTCTTTGACATAAAGTACAAGTTATATAATGTGAATGGAACCTTTTTAGTTAGATTTACTTTTATTTATCTGAAAGCCCTCCAAAAATAATTTGTAGCCTTTTTTCTTCAACTGCTCATGAAGAGATTCACCTAGTAGTCAAGAATGGTATTTGCCAAGTTTTAATGCAAGTCTGTTTTGAGTCAATTTATTTATGTATAGTGTTTTTCAATAATTAGAATCCCAAAGCCCTATATAGATAAAATAGTGGTTTGCTCTCTGTAAGTTATGCTTAAATAGTCACTGTATAGGTGGTCATTTGATTTGGTAACAGCTTTGTATATTGATGGCAGTTTTGCAGAATTTCGATAAGACCCTGGTGGTGAAGCAGGGAGCTAAGTCCACAGATAACCCTTTCCATTTCACTGTCAGTCTCATTGTTCTGAAGAATGAGGTCATAAAATTTGAGAGTACTGGGCCAAAATGAGATTCCTGTGCCGTCTTTCCAGGCTCACTTCACATGACGTGGTCAACAGCTCAACAATATGAGATTTACTTGGAGCTAATCTGCTGCTTCATTGCATTTAAAGGAGACAATTTAGGTATTTTACATATTTTGCTAGGATGCTCCCAGTGTGA
Organism: Polypterus senegalus; assembly: GCF_016835505.1. Taxonomy (NCBI): domain Eukaryota; kingdom Metazoa; phylum Chordata; class Cladistia; order Polypteriformes; family Polypteridae; genus Polypterus; species Polypterus senegalus. The sequence continues at coordinate 152,232,806 of NC_053164.1, read as the reverse complement.
TCCTAAAGGAAGTTTGCTGGACAAGGCCTACTTGGAGATTTTTGGTAGAGCTTACCCGGAAGCATCCCAGAATCTCCCTGATATGCTTGAAAGTGTTGCTGAGAATAGTGTGACCTGAAATTTTCATTTCAGTATGTTGCTACTGCAGCCCTATTTTTTATTTTATTTATTTTTTTTAACAAAGCTTTCCTTCTAGCATTTTCCAGTTTGCTATTCCATTTATGTTGTATTATGTATAAACATGTTTAGTATTTTGTGCAAAATAATTATTGGGCTTTTTCAATGTAGTACTATTTTATGGATACTTTGTATTGGTCTTCTTTTTATTGCTCCAAAACCTATGCTCCTCCACTCTTGGCTTCATTTATATATGTATTCCCCTCTATTCAGGGTGGTATTGCTGGATCACAAGGTGATATTGCTCTGGAAGCAAGTGCCAATACCACAAATTGGAGGGGAATGCTAAAGGCTTCAAAAACAGAGGATACATCTTCTGAAGATAAAAATAAAGCTGTGCCTTCAGTCCTAGCTAGCCCACAAAAGGGCCATGCTGTAAATCTTTTGGATGTGGTAAGTCATTCCTGTTATACAGAACCTTTTTGAATTGCATATACTTTTCATCAGTATTTAAAAAAGCTACATTTCCAGGTTTTTATTTTATTTGGTCTAACAGTGTTGTGTTGTTATACAGACTATATACATATGAAATTAAAAAAACAGAACGCTAACCAATTATAATATAACAGCTTATAGTATGAATTTTCTTTGAAAATTAGAATTGACTGGTGAGTCGTGAAGATTGACTTATTGGCTGCTAGTGGAATGAGAAAACAAACAAGGATTTGAGTCACTACCTTAGAAGCAGCAAGGAGAGGTGAACAATACTTAATGTGCTAGATGGAAGAAAAGCATTGGCTAGATATTCTGGGAGTTCTTGGAGTTATGAGTTGAAGCAACTCAAGTCAGTAGAGATGGTGGCAAGATATACAAGTATTGACAGGAAGATCATGTGGTTTATAATGTTATAAACTCAACAGAGTTAGGGTATATATAGACTATAGTCATTGAACAGACAATAGTGTAAAGAAGGTGAGTGTAGATAAGGTCAGTATTTGTTACGTTCTGAATACTTTGTGGACTGTTAAAGATTTGTGTCACTTTCATATTAAAAATAATTTTGAAGTCTTATAGAGTGATAGCCAAGGGATTAGAAATGGAGATGTGCGGGTTGAGGATAGTGAATTGTATTTAAGGGTGCTATATTTTGCAAAAGTCAGTTTCCTATAGTAACTGATAAATCAACTTATTTTTTGTATAGTGCTCTTCAGTGAGTGTAGGCGCTGAGCAAAATAAACAATTCTCACTTAAAATCCAAGTATAGATTATACTGATAATAAATACAGAACTCATACATATATAAATGCAGATTTATTAAAACAAACAAAGAACAAGGCAGAAACTTGAACTTGAAGCCAGCAATATCTGTAAATAAATGATGAACTATGGCCAGTTGACAGTGGTGAAGAGTAAAATTGTAAAAAAGAAAGTGAAAAATAAAGTCACAGTCCTGGAGACCTCTGCCAGCTGGGCTCCTGTGTAATGAGCTTAACATATTATGTAAGTGGCAAGTTCTTTCCAGTGTTTTCATTATTTTCAACCCATGCTTCAAACAGGTTGGTTTTCTTAGCATGCAGTATGTTTGTGATCCAATGACAAAAGTATGGCTATGTCATACCAACTTGTATAAAAGATGACAGGGCAGCAATGGTGACATTCATTGGTAATATAATAGTAGGTACTGTAATGTAAAGTAAAATCTTATAGAGGAAATTGATATTATTGTCCAAGGTTGTCTTGGGAGCTAATTCATGGGAGAGAAGATGGGTAAAGAGTGAGGTGCAAAAGACAACAAGAAATAGTACATACGGTATTTATTGATCTGATTGTGTGTCAAGAGTTGGACCAATTGTGCGTAAAAATAAAAACAACTCGTTGCCATTCGTGTGAGTAGCAGAAGAGTTTGCAGCTCTTAGGAATAGGGACTATAGTGTTGCAGTAAGCGCATAATCTATATGCTGTGAGTGTGAAGATTGAAATCACCTAGCAGAATCAGATTAAGCCTTCACGTATACCTGAAGAGTGCAACATTGGTCAGCCCATCTATTGTTTAGTTTTGCTGGTTGAAAGCAAAAATGTGGCCTTTAAAGAAGGGAGTTAAATTAGGTGTGAGGAGCAGCGTATCTATTTGCTCAAGATATAATTCGAGGACTGAGGTTTGGTCTCAGTTTCTGAACAAACTAACTTTTTGAACAGAGGAACGAGACTTGTTTGTTTTTCTTGTCTATAGGATATATCAAGATCTCCTCTCAAATTTTGTCAAGTGAAAGCCTTAATAATAGTGTACTGGAAACTCTGTAATCCAAAAATGAAATATTGTGTCATTATATTAGACAGCCCATCGCAAATGTACTATAGAATGTCCAGGATGGGGTGGGTAGCCAGTTGGCCTACATCTGCAGGAATATGTTTGACTTGTCCTTTGACTTTATAAACCATGGACTCACCAAAACGTTTATTTTTCCAGGGATGCCCCTGATTTGGGTTTCTGTTTTCTTCTCCTCCTTTAAACTGGTTATATCTGAACAATATTACTAATGGTCATATATTTCTAGGATACTACCAACATAATTCAGTTTAACATTGCTTTAGTTTAAAATGGGTTTTAACTAATCTGTATTTTATGTGTGTGTAGCATATGAGAAATTTGTATAGTTTGTAATTGTAATTTGCCTGTAAACTTGTTTCAGAACTCTGAGCCTGCACTTAGTGTCCTATACAACATAAACATTTAAATTTAGCTGCATAGTACAATGTAAATCCTATTTAAAACAGATGTGTTTTAATTGAAGTCAGTGTATTAGCTAAATATAAATGAGTAAAGGTAAATTAAATCTGAAAATTCAGGAATAATGATAGTTTTATTTATAATTTAAAAAGAGTAATTAAAAATTAGAACATGTATGGTATTTTTATTTTTTATATACCAAAATTCTGTCTGGTTTAATATGCATCCGTGGAGAGAAACAGTATTAGAAGAAATGAAAGAGCTATTGTCCTTATTTACAAAACAGTAAATTAATCTGATCTTCCATTTTATTTGGTGGACAAACTGAATAAAGAAGTTTACAACAAGTAAATTTGACTGGTCAGATCAATTCCCTTGACCACGTTTTACAGACTGTGTCCATCATCAAAATTGTATTTGGCTATTTTATCAATCACGTAATGGTTTTATCTTGAATTGTTTAGTTTTACTCTGTACACACCATATATACTGTAACTTGTATTATGTACTGTTGATAGTTTTTGAAAGCATGTTATAGAGGCGACATGGGCCATGTACTTTTGTTGGTCGGAAAGGGCCAAAAGATTAAATAAAACACAAAAAACAAATCAAGGCATACTAGGTCTAGTTTGCTGACCAATACTAAACTACTGAAGTTTTTATGTACACCTCTAGTTAATGGAAAAGGTTGATGAAGGGGCTGGCAAATGTTTCTTCATTGTGTGAGTGTACCTCAACTTTCTTTAAGAAACTAAATACAGGATAAGCAGTAAGATATAGTCTAGAATAGAGATTGCTTTGACAAATTTGATGAAAACGAAAAATCTGAATGAGACAAAGAACTAAAGATTATAAATTATGTCAAGAAGAGGACCTAATATAACATCTTGGATGAAGTTGCATAATAAATGTGCACTTCATCAGAAGTGGGGATTGGCTGGCAGTGCTTATTGTCATCAAACAGCAGTTGCTAACAGACTGTTGCTTACAGCTTCTCACAAATACTGTTGGTGAATGTAGCTAAGCCTAAGTTAAGATAAATAGATGGCCAAGAGACATCGTTGTATAATCAGACAAATCTAAAACAATTCAGTCCACCTATAAAAACTTACAATGAAGAGCAATAGATAACATTAAAACATTTTTATTTAGTAGGAGTGAGAGTGATTTAACTTGTCCACCCTAGGATATAAAAGTATGCAGGTAATGAGGTGTAGGATCTCTGTTTCACCTTCCAGCCAGAATGCCATAAATATTACAAGATGTGTACAATTTATGAACAAAGTTTAGAAATTGACAAAAGTCTACAATAATACTTTGACTTTTTCTGTTGTGATTCATAGACAAAGACTTGCTTTCACAAATAACCCAGACATGCATGGTATTAATGTATTCATTTTAACATTTACTTATAAAATAAGGAAAACAGAGGATGGATATGTGCAAATATATATAGATCTATCAACACAAATCATAAAATTACGAAAGCTTAGTTTAACTATTTCTCACAGCAAAAGACACATAACTTATGTATTCTATGTTTGTCTTAGAACTTTTCTCTATTATGAAAAATGCACATAGCTTATCAGTTCAGATTTCTAATTCATGTGTTCAAGTTGGATAAATTCTTTGGCAGGTTGTAATCTTCTATCTACAAGTGGCATTTATTTGCTCACAGTAGGTAGCCTCAGCTTGGGCTTATCACCAACCTCCACCCATAAAAAAACAGAGCTCAATCTCTCTGTGTGTCTCTGTGTGTGACTGGGAGAAAGAGCATCTGTGTGTTTATGTAAAATGCTTCTATGCTTTCTGACTGGGTTTGGGAAGAAACTTATAACACAATTCCAGAACTCTTCCAGTCTAGCACTAGCCAAATTAGGGCCAGGTTAAGGTGTAGCATACTGAGAGAAGAGCAGTTAGCTAGGGTATTACAAGGGTTTTTTATGGGGAGGAATAGATATCTTCTTGGGTGCACATAATCCCATCCTCTTAGTTCACTCATTGTGCAAAGTTCTGTCCTTCATTGTTACTCATCCTTGATTTATGGTCCTTTGTTCAGAACTTAAGTCCATTTCATGCCTCCGAAAGAGGTGTCCTTGGCTGTTACATGGTCTGGTATCAACAATATTGTCATATAAGACTGGGGATACCGCATTCCAGAAGGAGGCTATTCCGGCAAAGTGAGCGTTTGCATTTGGCAGCAGTTTGCTAAGCCAGGATTTAGGTTCCAGTCTGGCAAAATCGATAGTGCCAGTCTGTTCTACAATTTCTGTAGCACATTTTCTTATACGGATGTAGCTAATAATACTTTACAAGAAATAAAACATTTTTAAGAAAACAAAAACAAATTAAGATAAGAAAAGAAGATAACAACAACAACAACATTTATTTATATAGCACATTTTCATACAAAAAGTAGCTCAAAGTGCTTTACATAATGAAGAATAGAAAAGTAAGAAAATAAAAATAAGTCAACATTGATTAACTTAGAATTAGAGTAAGGTCCAATGGCTAGGGTGGACAGAAAAAACAAAAAAAAAACTCCAGACGGCTGGAGAAAAAAATAAAATCTGTAGGGATTCCAGACCATTAGACTGCCCAGTCCCCTCTGGGCATTCTGCCTAACATAAATGAAACAGTCCTCTTTGGATTTAGGGTTCTAACGGATGTTCTTGATGATGATGGTCACGTAGACTTCTGGCTTTTAATCCATCCATCATTGTTGGAGCATCATGATGCTTTGAGTAGGTGGTGCACCACCACCACAAAGAAACTAGAAAAAGAAACAGAAGAGAGAGTAGGGGTCAGTACGGATTTTAGAGCCACCATGAATAGTTATTATGATGAATTGAACATACAGTGTATCAGGATTAAGTTAAAGTGAAGTTATGAAAAGGCCATGTTAAAGTAATGTGTTTTCAGCAGTGTTTTAAAGTGCTCTATTGTATTAGCCTGGCAAATTCCTATTGGCAGGCTATTCCAGATTTTAGGTGCATAGCAGCAGAAGGCCTCCTCACCACTTCTTTTAAGTTTTGTTCTTGGAATTCTAAGGAGATACTCATTTGAGGATCTAAGGTTACGATTTGGAATATAAGGTGTCAGACATTCTGATATATAAGATGGGGCGAGATTATTTAAGGCTTTATAAACCATAAGCAGAATTTTAAAGTCAATCCTGAATGACACAGGTAACCAGTGTAGTGACATCAAAACTGGTGAAATGAGTTCGGATTTTCTTTTCCTAGTTAGGATTCTAGCAGCTGCATTCTGCACTAGTTGCAAACGATTTATGTCTTTTTTGGGTAGTCCTGAGAGGAGTGCGTTACAGTAATCTAGTCGACTGAAAACAAACGCGTGAACTAATTTCTCAGCATCTTTCAGTGATATAAGAGGTCTAACTTTAGCTATGTTTCTTAAGTGAAAAAATGCTGTCCTAGTGATCTGATTAATATGCGATTTATAATTCAGATTACAGTCAACAATTACCTCTAAGCTTTTTACCTCCATCTTGACTTTTAATTCTAATGTATCCAATTTATTTCTAATAGCCTCATTGTATCCATTATTGCCAATCACTAAGATTTCAGTTTTCTCTTTATTTAACTTGAGAAAGTTACTATTCATCCATTCTGAGATACAAGTCAGACATTATGGTAGTGAATCAAGAGAATTGGGTTCATCAGGTGCTATTGATAAGTACAGCTGTGTGTCATCAGCATAGCTGTGGTAGCTCACGTTGTGCCCTGAGATAATCTGACCTAATGGAAGCATATAGATTGAGAATAACAGCGGACCCAGGATAGAGCCTTGTGGAACACCATATTGGATATCATGTGTCTTTGAGTTGTAATTACCACAACTAACAAAGCATTTTCTTCCTGTCAGGTAGGATTCAAACCAATTTAAGACACTGCCAGAGAGGCCCACCCATTGACTAAGGTCGATTTCTAAGAATATTATGATCAATGGTGTCAAAGGCAGCACTCAGATCTAAGAGGATGAGAACATAACTTAAGAGAACTTAAGAAAGGCAGGTTAGAGATGGGTCTAAAATTTTCAAGAGCCGAGGGGTCGAGATTATGTTTCTTAAGTAGGGGTTTAACTACAGCAGTCTTAAGACAGTCTGGGAAGACCCCCGTATCTAATGATGAATTTACTATGTCAAGAACATTATCACTTAGCACGCCCGATACTTCTTTGAAATAATTTGTTGATATTGGGTCAAGGACGCAGGTGGAGGGTTTTAATTGAGATATTATTTTTTGTAAATCAGGTAAATCTATCTTAGTGAAAGAGTTTTATTTGTTTATAACAGAATGCTGGGGTTTAGGAGGATCCTTAGTGTTGGGGAGATATACTATGTTATTTCTAATATCATTAATTTTTTGATTGAAAAATACAGCGATAGCCTCACAGGTTTTACTGGAAGTACTTAGGAGGCATTCCTTTGAGTTACCTGGGTTTAGCAGACGATCAATCGTAGAGAATGAGACTCTGGGATTACTAGCATCGTTATTTATAATCTTAGAGAAATAGCAGCGCCTCTCAAGACAGACAGGGTTATTGTATTCTGTTATTTTAACTTTTAATATTTCATAGTGGATAGTTAGTTTAGTCTTCCTCCATTTACGCTCAGCTCTACGGCATGTTCTCTTTAAATCCGACACTCTTTGGGTCTTCCATGGTATAACAATGCTAGAAGATTTTTTCACTGTCTTTTCAGGTGCAACTATGTCAACAGCAGCTCTCACTTTAGTATTAAATCTTTCCACCTTACTATTTACATTATCCATGCTATTATAGTTACACATTATGTACATACCTAAAATAGTAAATATGAATAAATCAATGCACATATGACACAGATCTACAAGTAATAGGTAAAGCAGAGTTGTTATCTACGGTCAGATGGCCAATCAAAAACAGAAAAAAACATTTTTGTGGGCAAAATCCTGGAGGAAAAAACAAAATCTGCAGGGATTCCAAGGCCAAAAGACCACCCTGCCCCACTGGGCATTCTACCTAGCATAAATGTACTTACGGTGTTTCTTATTGTTTTTTAAGCTTCATACTAAAATGTTTGATGCAGTTGCTTTCATCAACAGCAGGAGGACCTGCTTTCATTCAAACATTACAAATGACTGCCCAGCCCTTTGATTAGATGGACAACTGGAAAAAGAAAATTGAAAAGTACAGATTAAAAATAATTATAAATTGCACAGAATTAAGAAAAATGGAAAAAATTCAACCTTGTTGTACGTCATGTTTCAGCCAGCTGAGTTAATTTTGTTGAATTGGGGCTATACATAGGTTAGGTATTTAATACCTGACATAAACTAATTCAATCTAACTTTAAAGCAAAATCTACAAAGGAGACAGTCTTAAGTGTACTTTTTGAAAGCTAGGTAAAAGCAACCATGAAACAACTAAAGAAATGCAAATTTACAACTTGTCTGCTCAAGCTATAAGCATATGTAAATTCACTTTTGTTGATTTAAAGTATATGTTTGTACCTTTGAGTTTTTGTTCCTTATGGTGTGGCTGATCAATATAACAATTTTTTAATTATTTCTCAGCCTGTCCCAGTGGCCAGAAAACTCTCCGCCAGAGAGCAGCGTGATTGCGAGGTTATTGAGAGACTCATCAAGTCTTATTTCCTGATTGTCAGGAAAAATATACAGGACAGGTATGTTTAAAAATTACCTGTAAGTGTGTTAAGTGCATTAATTAGTTTTTTGCACTGCTTATTTCAACTACTAGCTTTTCTTCTGTTAGTTAAATATCTTCTTTTTATCATATTATTATAGTCCAAAAGAGACTTGTTTTATTCAATGTTATTTCACAGTCATCATTTTCTAGAATCAATGAATATCATGTACATGAAGTAAAAAATGACATTGTTTGAATAAACTGGGAAGTGAGTATTTCTAAAGCTGGTCACATTATAGTACCCAAAAAGTATGTTCAACCACTGCACAAACTACAGGACACAATAGTTGGGTAACCTGAATTAAAATCTTAGTGTACACAATAAATGGGCTGTTAGCAAACAATTCAGATCGTTATACTGTATATTGTACATATAAGTTTCAGTTGTGTTTCACATTAGTATTCATAGCATTTTTCACTTTTAAAACTGTGAAATGTTAGCTTTCTGTATATGTGTAATCAGGATAAGAACATTGCTAGGATGACATTGTTCTGCCATACTATAATTTTTTTTTATTTTATTTTTTTTTATTTTTGGCTATTTAAATTTGGTTTTTTTATGTTGTGTAGCGTTCCAAAGGCCGTGATGCATTTTCTTGTCAACCATGTCAAGGATAACCTCCAGAGTGAGCTGGTGGGAAAGCTATACAAGTCTATGTTACTGAATGACCTTTTAACTGAATCTGAAGACATGGCTCAGCGCCGTAATGAGGCAGCCGACATGTTGAAGGTAATTTTAAAGTTGAAAAAATAAGTTGTTTTCATAAAGCAAGGACAGGAGAGAAAATACTTAATCCTAAGAGTTTTGTTCCTTTACATTTGTATTATTAAAATACAATTAAAAAAATATTAATGTAATTATTATCTATTATCATTGAAACAGTGTGTCTAGTTAATAAGAATATTCACAATGCAAACTTGAAATTAATAAGAGAATTGTTATTAAGAATGAAAGGGATGAAAACACATAAATCACCAGGTTCAAACAATATTTATACTAAAACCTTGTATCAAATTAGTGATTACTTATACAATCCCTTAACATATATTCTTTGTATTCAATGCAAACCAATGGGAAATATTCAATTTATACCATAGTCTGTAAAAGACAATCTTTAATACCCTAGTTATTGAATGCAATAGACAAATTAACAGAAGCAACAGTAAAAGACTAGATTGAAAAGCAGTAGTGCAGTATGGATGTGATTGTAAATAGTCTGAATAGGTATAGTCAAGTTGACAAAATTACAAAAAGTAAAGTAGCTAAATATAAAGTACACATTTTGTGGGAAGAAAAAGATTGAATATAATTACTAGTGTTGTCAAAAAAAAAATACATTTTAGCTGTATAGAGCCTTTCCAATGCTCAAAGCACTTCACAAAAATTCAAATGAGAACAACATGGAAAAAGCAAATAATATACATCAATTACACAATATATGGATACATAATAATATCAGCATAAAATGCTACGTTGAAGATAAATACAGGAAAAACAAAGAAATAAGTGACAATGTTCCCCATTGTGGACAGTTGAAAAATCATGCTTGACAATAGCAAATACTACACAGAGATCTAATAGAATTAATATAGTATATTGATTTGTAATCATTCGTTCCTTAAAACCAGGCTGAAGGGGTTCAGTTAGCTTCTTACAAGTTAAGTAATTTATGAGTTGTAAGACCACAACATTCTCACGAACTTTAGATAGAAAAGGTAAATGAGAGAGAAGCTGAAAATTGTTCAGATTGTCAGCATTAAGACTACACCTTTTTAACCTTATTGCTACAGAATCCATTTTCAAAGCAACTAGCACATAGCCAGTGTCAAGGGATGCCTTTTTTATTGTTGTAACAGCTTTATGACATGAGGTCACAATTAGATAAGTGTAGTAGTTGACCTCATCTTACAGAGCAGGAGCCTCATGTATAACGCTGTGCGTAGAACTCGCACTATAACATGGCGTAAGCACAAAAGCCGAAATGTGCTTACGCACTGAAAAATCCAGATGCAGGAATCTGTACGTACTCCAACTTCCACGTTCTTCCGCTACATAAATCCCGATCAGCATGAAAAGTAACGCTCGTGCACGCTCTTTATGTATCGCCCCAACTCCTCCCAGAATTACGCCTCTTTGAATATGCGAATGAATATAAATCGCCCTTAAGCTCAGCCTTCTGTGAAAAGACAATGGGAAAAGCACGGGGGAAAATATTAGAATTTCAACGAATACCAAGTGTAGGCAAAGGAAAAACCATACTATTTGTTCAAATAAACCGTGGTATAATCTACATAAGGAAGTTGATCGAGTGACATAGCGTGTTGGAGAAACTTGAAAGCTCACGTTCACAAAATCGCACCGTGCCGGAAATAAAAAAGAAGTCACATATCAAAGTCGCAGTGAAAAGGCGAGTTGTAGCCCACTGTCTGAGTGTCATATGAAAGATTATTAGGGTACAGAGAAAAAAAAGGCACACAGTGGGGAAAAAGCACGAAATGTCAACTTCAATCTCGACATTTCCACTTTAATCACGTAGTTTATTTTGTCATTAAAGTAGAACATCATAAACTTCATCTTAAAATTGTTTAATTAACCAGTTTCTCAAATCACATCATAATTAAAGTAGCACGTTAAATGCTTTGTTTTGTATTTGATCTTCTATGTGCTCTATGTGTGTGAATTACTACTTGCTTCTTAAACCAGCTCTCTTCCTCCAACTGGACACAGAATCCATTACATTCGTGATTTTACAGCTCTCTGAATAACTAAAATACTCAGATGTATACGTGATATCATTTTTATGATGATATAAGTTAAAGCACGTTATTCAACATGGCTTTCACGGCGCAGTGATTGTGTACAAGCTTCGATGAAATAATTTATTACAGCAGTACTCAGGGGCGGCTCGAGGCTTGTGGTGGCACTGGGCAGAGGAAGGATCGGTGACCCCTTCGCCCGCCAATGTCAGTAAGGTAGCTTATGCACGGTGGTTGGCCAGGTCCGTTGCAGACATTGCATAGCCGCCTCGTGCTCATGACACAAGCATTTAACTTTTGCCAAAATTTGTCGCTGCGTTTTTAGCTGTGTTGTTATTTTCTCTTTCTGTTTTATATTCAATATATATTGGCGTAGCCACCACTGCAGTCCTTGCTTTTCTTTTCCCAAATACCCAATCAGAATTGGAAAGCGCAGATTCTTCAAAACGTTTAAGGAACATTGAAATATCTTCGTAGTACATGTTTAGTTATTCTATCCTTCACGACACTCCCAGTAAAGAATATAGATTATTTAAATGAAGTTAAAGTTTTATCTGTATAATATAATAAACATATTTTGCAGCATTTCACCTTAAAAATGATATCGTCATCATATGTAAATATGCGCTTTATAAAGTGGCTCAGGTTGTGCGATATTATAACTCTAGTGCAAGTTTACAGTGGGGTGATTGTACTTATAAGTACCAACAGTTCTACAAGGAGCAATTGATTGAGTGCGTTTATAGTTCTTGGGATGAAACTGTTTCTGAACCACAAGGTCCGTAAGAGAAAGACTTTGAAATGTTTTGCCGTGGCTGAGACAGCGTATACTTGAAGCTGTATACCGATAATTCTCTTTCCGATCAGCTGCTGCTGTGATTCACACTCAGATACAGTGATATAAATACTCCGAGTGGTGCAGTGAGAGTAATATGGAAAAAGATGATCCGCTGTGGCAAACGGGAGCAGCTGAAAAAAGAAGGTGCAGTTAGAGTAACAATGCTAAAGCAGTTATAGTATTTGAAATACTATGGCTATTCCCTGGACCATTATATTGTTACAAGTTAATTACAATCAGATGCGTTACACTAATAAAGAATATGCGGTTAGTTTCAGTGTATTTATAAAGCTGCGTCAGGAAAATAAGGTGTAACCACACAGGAACAGTAGCACTGCTTTGACGCTGGGTGCCGCCAGTCTGCAAAACTGAGTGGAGAACTTGCGTACGACAAGGTACGAGGTACCGTGAAAAAGTGTGTGGCTTTACGCCAAGTGTAGGTTTTATATATCGCGATTTGAACGTGGAAAAGTTCTTACGCAACATTTCTGTGCGTATGCACAGTTTATACATGAGGCCCCAGGTCACTAAGAAATGCAGATGAAAATTTGGCAGAAATCTGGGAAAGGAACTGAATGGAGACAGGGAAAATACAAAAGGCAAATGAACTCCTTATTATTGAATTATTTAGGCTTATATTTTTTACTGTTGAAAAAGTGAATTTTTCAGTCTGTAGAAAAAAAAGTGATGGGGACAAATGTAGGTTGAAGTAATTTATTAACACAGAGAACAAAACTCTGAGGTTATCATGACCATCCTTTATCATTCTGCCATGGTATGCATTCTCAGCCACAGTTAGCACATCCATGAAAACCCTATGATAGTCAAAGAATGCCTGAGCATGCACAGTGAGGTCAGCTACTGCTGATCTTAGCACATAATTATAACATGGAGATGAATACTTAAAGGCGCTATTTTATCTAGTGCTGACTGTGACCTACATAAATATCTAATGTTGATGCAAAAGGAGAACACCGAAAAATATCAGAAATAGATCCAGTAAGTATGGTGGAGCGGAAATGTTTATGGTTTCTGAAAGAATTTTGACATTTGTAGTTAAGAGCAGAAGAGGCTCTGAGATTGTTAAAAGCACTGCTTTATAGTCAGAGAAGCCCAAATCTGTGTTGCCGTCAGATAAACCAAATGTACAGATCAGGGGCCTTACGTAGAATTCACACTAAAACATTGTGCACAGACAAAAGTGGAAATGTGCGTACACACAAAAAAATTTGAATGTATAAACTGTGCGTTCGCCAACTTCCACGTTCTTCCTCTACATAAATCCTGGTCAACTCCTCCCAGAATTACGCCTCTTTGAATATGCAAATCAATATAAATAGCCCTTAAGCTCAGCAATCTGTGAAAAGACATTGGCAAAAGCACAGGGGAAATAGAAGAATTTCATCGAATACCAAGTGGAGGCAAGGAAAAACGTACTATTTGTTGGTTTAAGCAGTGATATAAACAACAAAAGGAAGTTGATCGAGTAACAGAGTGGCGGAGAAACTCAAAAATTCAAGTTCAGAAAGTCGTAAAGTGTCCAAAATAAATAATAAGTGGTCAGATATCAAAGTCGCAGTGAAAAGCAAGTTGTAGCCCACTGTCTGAGTGTCATATGTAAGCGTATTAGGGTACAGAGAAAAGAAAAACAAAATAGGGACACAGTTTAAAAAAATGTCCAAATGTCAACTTTAATCTCGAAATTTCCACTTTAATCATGTACTTTATTTTGTCATCAAAGTAGAACGTCATAAACCTCATCTTAAAATCATTTAATTTACTAGTTTCTCAGATCCCATCGTAACTAAAGTAGCACGTTAAATGCTTCTTTCTATGTGTTCTTTTATGTACTTTATGTGTGTGAATCACTATGTGCTTCTTAAACGGGCTTTCTCTTCTGCCGACAGGACATAAAATACATTACATTCATAATATTATAGCTCTCTGAACAATTTAAATATTAAGATGTATACTTGATATAATTTTCATAATGATAGGAATTAAAGCATGTATTAAACATGGGGACACGGTGGTGCAGTATTAGCGATGAGCTGGCGCCCCATCCAGAGATTGTTACTGCCTCCCATAAGATGTTTGCTGTGCCGCTCGCGACCATCAATGAAATAATGTACTGCAGCAGTACTGTCTCTTTCAACTGTACTAACCTCCAATTCCTGTCCTTACATTTCTTTCTCCAAGTAACCAATCACCACATGTTCAGCTCTGTAATAGATGCCGAGCCATCTGTAAGCTTAGAACGCGATTATTCAAAACTTTCATGAAACATTGAAATATCTTCGTAGTACATGTTTAATTATTCCATCTGTCCATCCAGGGTCACGCCAATCCCAGAAAGCAGACAGCGCGAGGCAGGAACAATCCCTGAACGGGGGGCCAGGTCATCGCTAACGCTGCACCACCATGTCCTCACATATTTAAGAATTAACAATATGCATTATTTTAATGAAGTTTAAAACGTATCTGTATAATGTAATAAACATGCTTTACTGCATTTCATCTTAAAAATGATATCAAGAGCTCCAGGAAGATAGCGCTTGGAAATCTAAATCGACTTAGAAGCCAGTCATCATCATCTGTAAATATGCACTTTTTAAGTGACTCAGGTTGTGCAATATTAGATTACAGTGAGGTGATTGTACAGTAATCCCTCCTCGATCGCGGGGGTTGCATTCCAGACCCCCCCCGCGATAGGTGAAAATCCGCGAAGTAGAAACCATATGTTTGTATGGTTATTTTTATATATTTTAAGCCCTTATAAACTCTCCCACACTGTTTATAAATATTCCCCACAGAGTTATACAGCATAATCCCTTTGTATTCTCTTAGATATTAGGTAAGATTCATTGAAATTATGTATATAAACACACTGTTTATATACAGTAAAACCTAAATATTATTTTAAAGATATTGAATGTCTCCGATATCACATATGTTACAGCCATTACGATAGACAGGCCACCAGCAATAAATACGTACAATGCAAGAAAAATAATATACAGTAAATGTGTGTACAGTGACACTAAACATACGTACATGTACTAGGTACTGTAAGTAGAAAGTTAATTATGGTTACTCACCAACAATGACACAATGACTTGTCCGATAACAATGAGTTTAATTTTACTGCACAACAAAGGAGAGTGTTACAGCTCTTCCAAAGGAGCCACTTCAGGCGATTGTGTAGCACTGCTATTGTTCTTCTTCTGGCAGTCTTCAATCCAAATCCTTAAAGCAGATTCCATCCAGACTACTGCCTTATTACATCCACTTACAACTCGTTTTGCACCCTGGTTAAAAGGACACTGCGGCTGTAGATCTTATATTCCTGTCCTACTTTTTAAATAAAAAGAATTGTAGCCTTCAACAAATCCAAAACGTTTACGTTTTCGGCAATCGTTAACATCTTCCGTTGGCGCTTGGGCACGGCCCCTGAAGCAGTAGCAGATCGTTTTGGAGCCATAATGAAGGACTTGACTATGCACAAAGATAAACACAAAAGAGCACAACTCTTTACACAGCGAAACACGTTGATGCTGAATGAGCGAGACGAGACTTCCTGGTTAACACTGCAGTCAGCACGCAGGAACTTAACTGCGTGCTCTGATTGGTTAGCTTCTCAGTCAGAAGAACTTAACTGCGTGCTCTGATTGGTTAGCTTCTCAGTCATCCGCCAATAGCGTCCCTTGTATGAAATCAACTGGGCAAACCAACTGAGGAAGCATGTACAGGAAGTAAAAAGACACATTGTCCGCAGAACCCGCGAAGCAGCAGTTATATATTTAGTTATGCTTTCATATAAAATCCGCAATAGAGTGAAGCCGCGAAAGTCGAAGCGCGATATAGCAAGGGATTACTGTACTTATAAGTACAAATAGTTCTACCAGGAACAATTGATGGACTGATTGAGTATATTTAGAGCACTTGGGATGAAACTCTTTCTGAACCGCGAGGTCCCTACAGGAAAGGGCTGTGAAGCGTTTGGCATATGGGAACAATTCAAGTAGACTGTGTGCGTGGCTGAGACAGAGTGTGCAAGATGCTGTATACCGATAATCCGATCAGCTGCTGTACAGCTGTGATTCCACATTCAGATACAATGGGTTAAATACTCAGTGGTGCACTGGGAATAACAACACTAAAGCTGTGATTGTATTTAGAATAATTTGGCCATTCAGTGCACCATCATATGGTTATGGGATGATTACAATGAGGAGCCTTAAGCTAATAAACGATATGTGGTTCATTTCAGTGCATTTGATAAAGCCACGACAGGGATGTGAATCTAAAAACTAAAGAGAAACCACACAGGAACAGTAGCAATGCTTTGACGCTGGGTGCCACCAGTTTGCAAAACTGAGCGGAGAACTTGCGTACACAAGGCATTGAGCTAGTGTGAAAATGTGCAGGCTTTACGACAAGTTTAGTTTTTTATACATCACGATGTGAGCGTGGAAATGGGAGTACGCAACATTTTTGTGCGTACGCACCATTTATACATGAGGCCCCAGGTCTAACATGTGACTACCAGAGTGGGCAGGAAAATGAGTATGCTGTACCTAGTCAAAATAGTCTGACAGCGATAGGAATGTATTTGTCAGCTTACATGCAGGAATGTCAATGTTCATATTAAAATCATCTAAGAATGACTGTCTGGAAAAGTTCAGTCTAGAAAGTTTAAATAACTGGATAGGGTCACCTCATTTAGAGACAAAAACTCATTAGGTTTTTGCCATATTTCGGTTGAGCATAAGCAAAGGTTGCAGTCTGTAATGATTTCAGACAGTATTAGTGCTTATCATTGTGATAGACCTTGTATTAAGCATGCTGTGCACAGATCCACATCCAGAGCTTATTCAAGCTTATTTGGCACCCTTATGCATAAAAAACTCTGAGCAGGACAATGTATTTTAGAGCATGTTGCTGATGAACCTCCTAGTCGCAGCCTGGCACCACCCTGGTCTATGGTGTACTGCATACATAATTTGGACACTGCAAAATAAATTATTTTTTTCTTTAAAACATTCTACTATGGACATGTACTCTGGACAAAGTATTTAATACTGTGAAGTTCATTATGAGAGTATTTCAGCATAGTGGAAAGGCAGTACTTCTCCAAGTCCCTGGCTTGATGGATATAATCATTAAACATCCATCCTTTTAAGAGATATTGTGGGAAGGTGTCCTCGGAGTTTAATGGATGTTTCAGGCAATTCACTACACAGCGAAGCCAAACATTTTCTGACCGTGATGATATCTCGTACTGACACCTGGTGGAATCTTCCAGATTTACGCAAAGTATGTGTGCCAGTATAAACAGTACAACGCTTGCATAGCAGTAACGTCCACAGGCGCATGCTTTACGTTACATGAAGTATAAAGCCGGCCTTAGTCTCCATGAAAAGTTAATAGTAATGATCCACGCAAATGTTAATACAGTATAGCATGAAATACACTTAAATAAAAAAATACAATTTTTCCCTCTCAGTCTTCAAAGCCCTATTCAGACTTTGCTGCATTCAAGTTTGGAAGTTTAAAACAAAAGTTTAATCTTTTCTCCTGTCAATAATTATTCTCATTTTTAGCTTTACACATTTTCATTTATGAAACATTGTCATCATCCAGTAATCCTTTCAACAAAAGCAATGTGAATCTAGTGCAGAGTTTCAAATATATTCATTCTTTCTTTCTGAAATACAGCAAATGCCTTGCAGTTGTAGGATATAATTGAATTTTTTTGTTTTTTGCAAAATTTTAAATAAGAAAATGCAGTCACGTAGAAGAAAATGTACCTTTAGTCGTGGTACATATAATCAATTGCTTTTTTTTTTATAAACTGTATTAGTGGACAGTGCATCAGTCACCATTTTAGCTTTAAATAGTCTCACTTTTCTGTTGTTACACAGCTTACTTTTCATTATGTTGTACATTTCTCTTGTGACATTATTTTCCTTGCAGTATTCTTAAGTCATGACTCTCACATGAATGTGCAAGCTACAATTTCTCTTTTCCCAATAATTAACATATTTTTTAGATTTCTATAAAATTTCTAGCAGTAGTTCCTAACAATTTACAAAGTGTGTTTTGTTTTTATGGAGGAAAATGTTTAATGACTGTCTTGTGAGTTGATGCCCATAAATACTAAACTAATCAGCTGTTGTCATTTGCTAACATGGTTTATTTTTTTATTTTTTCAGGCACTCCAGAGGGCTAGTCAGATTATTGCTGAAATTCGTGAGACACACCTCTGGTGATGAAAAACAGCACCATCACAAGGATTTTCATAATGGGGTTCAACACTCTGAAAACTGCAGACATAAATAAAATTTCTACATCTAGGATGAACCTCATTGTTAATAGGCAATTTTCATTATATGCATTATATGGCTTATAGACTGATAAGTTGTTTCAAATCTACAGTTAAATGTTAAACCAATGTTTCTATTTCATGGTATGTATGTAGTGTGGCTGATGTAAAATTTAATACTGGCATTGCTGATCATACTTATTATGACTTGGTTTCATTTTTCAGGGCCAAGTTCAAACAAGTTTTGTTTACTAAGTAGTCTGTTTGTGGTCTGACAGCTTTTGACACAAAGAAAGATTTTACTTCATTTTACCTTGCTGGTAAGAAAAATAATTAATTGATTGGTTTATAGGGCCAGTACTGTCACATGTACAAAGCACAATGAAATTCTTACTTCAGTGTGCTAATCAACATGCCATGCGTTCAGTTGAAAGTAAGGTAATCCTAAGGGAAACATGTAGAATTAACAATTAAAACAAGTTTCCATGTATGAGGGGATGTGTATGACATTGTGGTTTTCCATCCATGGTTAGTTCCGGCCAGGATGATCTCCCCTCCTCACAATCATGTGATGAAGTAAGAGGGTGCAGAAAATGGATAGTTGAGTCATTATTTTCAATCTGTATTTTTTTTTGGCTGAAAGATCTGGTAGAACCTTAAGGGTTTTGGATAAAAACAATGATGTCACTCATATCCTAAAGAGAGGGACAACAGGCACAATATAATGACCAGCAGGAAAGAGATCAGATAGCTGCAAATATGGTCTTAGTGATTTTAAGTGTCATTTTAATTAAAAAAAAAAAAACTATACAGATGATTAAGTTAAATAACAATCTTCTTAGTTTCTATCTGACATACCATTTTTAAGTTTGTTTTCTTATGTTCTGTAGTGTCAAAAAATAACATTACAGACTTCTTTTTATACCTGCAAGTAGCAAAACTTTTATTTTAGTATATGGTCATGTTATGAGGCTGCAAATGGAAAAGATAGTTTGTAGCAGAAACGAGTACACCAAGATTCACACAATCCTGAAAAAGCTGATTTGTTTATTTTATTGAGGAGGCCCCAGGGACACACCCAGCCTTGACTCTGCACTCACACACAGAGACACTGATGAGCAGCTCAAAGATGAATAAAGAATTTTACACAAAATCGTGTACACAATAGCCCTCCCCAGTTCCCCAATGACCATAATTATTTACATACAGTACACTAACAACACAGTCCAGTACAGCAAAAGCTCAAATCCCTGTTACTGCCAAAAGAAATCCTACCCTGTCGGGCCCTTGAGCAAGGCTCTTAGCCTGCAATTCTGCGCTCTGATTGCATGGGGTTAGCAAAAACTAACAATTGCATAATACCAGAATTTGTATAAGGTGAACTAAACAACAACAACTACAAAAACAAAAAAAAAAGTCCTGCACTGTCACCAGAGTGCGCCATGGTGATTTTCCTGTCAGCAGCACTGTGTACCCATGGTGATGTGCTTTGCGTGTCTGCCACACAACATTGCTGCTTTCGTTGAGAAAGACTCAAAGCCCAATTTCATGGCCAAGGTAGCCCACATACCTACTTTATCAGTCATATTATATTTATCATGACATAAGCTGTTGATTGAGATCAACGTTCAAGGGTTAGGAGTATGAGAGTTTGTGTGACAGACCAACAACCTTTTTACAGACAGACATTTGTAAAAGGACAGTTTTTAAGAAGCTGTGGTGAATTTGGTTTCATCCTCAAAAAAGAAAGTGAATTTTGCTCCCAAAAATGTATCGGGTAATGTAATTTTTTGCAGGCTTAAAAACCTTTGTGTCTAAAATAAAACATTACCAATAATCTGAGGATCATACAGTAAAAACACTGCAATTCCCTTCTGACTTTTCTATTTCTCATCAATAAGTCATAGCATAACATGTCCATGTGTGTAGAGTAGGGAGCATTAGCTCCTTTTTGGAACTATAGTTCTGTATACAGCACCAACTCAAAGCTAGAATGGCATTAAAATAACAACAAAACTTATAGTATAGGATTTAAGTATCATTAAAGTGTATAGTCAACATATAAGTATCTATCTATAAGATTTGCTGGGAAAACTCCAATGAGTATGACTGTGTGAATGCTGCTTTAATAATTAAGTCGCACATTCTCTGTCTCTCTGTTAGCTGAGCTGCTCTGGCCATTATCTTCTCTAGGTGCTCTCAGAGCATACTGAGAGATTTGGAGGTTGGAAGGTTACAGCGGGTAGCATTTCAAAAGTCCCAGAGTTGAGTAAGCTAGCATGCCCAAGCTATGCACTATTGAAGCACCAGAGTATGGTAACACTTTTTAAGTTATTACCTAAAAATGTAATTTTAAGGTAATACTGTTTCTGTACCATAAACTAGTCAGCCTTTAACTAGGACCCTTTGCTAGGAATAACTGGCTTAAAAGAACGTGCTCAGTGTTTCTCCAGGGAAAACCCAAGAAATACTTTCTCATACACTAATATAGCATAACATTGAAAACAAAAAAGCAAGAATGTATAATTAAAGGAAAAGCAAATAATATAGCATCATAATAATAAGTAGAGCTAAAAATATACTATATATGATGAAGATTATCACAGGATGCAGCTCGAAGTGGGGTGCCACCATCGAGACAGGCGTGGAGAGAGCAAACCAAATGAACAACTTCTTTAACAGGGTTTGACCACCCTAACCCACTCTCACCTCGGAGTACTGCATCCTCCAACTATCCTTCTGCAGATACCAGCATAGGTGAGACATCCCCACCCACAATTACAGCAGCCCATGTGAGCAGAGAGCTGAGAAGACTTCGTGCCAGCATAGCAGCGGGTCCAGATGGTGTATCGCCACGACTGCTGAAGGCCTGTGCGTTGGAACTGGGGAGTCCTCTACAGCGCATCTTCAACCTGAACCTGGAACAGGGGAGAGTCCCAAGGCTTTGGAAAACATCTTGTATCACCCCAGTTCCAAAGGTATCACGTCCTAGTGAGCTGAATGTCTTCCAGCCTGTTGCTGTGACGTCACATGTAATGAAGACCATGGAGCGGCTGCTGCTTCACCACCTGAGGCCACAGGTCCGCCACGCCCTTAACCCTCTGCAGTTCGCATACCAGGAGAAGGTGGGAGCGGAGGATGCCATCATCTATATGCTACACCGATCCCTCTCCCACTTGGACAGAGGCGGTGGTGCTGTAAGAAGAATCTATAGCGTCTTCAACACCATCCAACCTCTGCTCCATAGGGACAAGCTGACTGAGATGGGAGTAGACTCACACCTGGTGGCATGGATCGTGAACTATCTTACAGACAGACCTCAATATGTGCGTCTCGGGAACTGCAGGTCTGACATTGTGGTCAGCAACACAGGAACGCCACAGGGGACTGTGCTGTCTCTGGTCCTGTTCAGCCTATATGCATCATACTTCCAATACGACTCAGAGTCCTGCCACGTGCAAAAGTTCGCAGACAACACTGCTATTGTGGGCTGCATCAGGAGTGGGAAGTAGGAGGAGTACAGGAAGCTAATCAAAGACTTTGTTTAATGGTGCGACTCAAACCACTTACAACTGAGCACCAGCAAGACCAAGGAGCTGGTGGTGGATTTTAGGAGGCCCAGGCCCCTCATGGACCCTGTGATCATCAGAGGAGACTGTGCGCAGAGGGTACAGACCTATAAATACCTGGCAGTGCAGCTGGATGATAAATTGGACTGGACTGCCAATACTGAAGCTCTGTGTAAGAAATGTCAGAGCCAACTATACTTCCTTAGAAGGCTAGCGTCCAACATCTGCAATAAGATGCTGCAGATGTTCTACCAGACGGCTGTGGAAAGTGCCCTCTTCTACGCGGTGGTGTGCTGGGGAGGCAGCATAAAGATGAAGAATGCCTCACGCCTGGACAAACTTGTTAAGAAGGCAGGCTCTATTGTAGGAGTAAAGTTGGACAGTTTAACATCTGTAGCAGCAACAGGCATTAAGCAAACTCCTGTCAATCATGAAGAATCCACTGCATCCACTGAACAGTGTCATCTCCAGACAGAGGAGTAGCTTCAGTGACAGACTTTTGTCACTGTCTTGCTCCACTGACAGTCTGAGGAGATCGTTCCTCCCCCACAGTATGCGACACTTCAATTCCACCCAGGGGAGTTAAATGCTAACATTACTAAAAAGTTATTGTCTGCTTTTACATGCATTTTTATTACTATTTAATTTAATATTGTTTTTTGTATCAGTATACTGCTGCTGGATTATGTGAATTTCCCATTGGGATTAATAAAGTATCTATCTATCTATCTATTTTGGTTTTGGATTCATTACTTGGTTTTAATCGACCTTCTTGTGAGTTTGTTTTTTATGGCTACATTTCATCTTCTGGTCACAATTTCAACTCTAAACTGCCTCTTGCACACCTTTCTTAATCACTGCAGACATTTGAAATATATAGAATTAATTTTCCAAACCTCAATATGACTTCCTTTTTTAAAGTTTAACACTTGTAAAAGAATATTTTTATTAAATTTAAGAAGTATCCAATTCAGGATACTGCAACCTTAACAAAAATTTTAAATAACAATTGTTATGACATAAACTAAGAGGCACAAGTATTGTCGCTGTTGGGAAGAAAAATGAAAACAATGAAAAAACTATAGAAAACCTATTGAAGAAAAATTTTAAAATATTCTTCAAAGCCAACTTGCATATGCAGAAGGTGTCTTCAGTTAAATATTTATTCTTCTTTTCTTCCTAGAGGCCCAGTTGTCTGAAGCTTTCCCATAATCAAAGTTCCCAGGATCTGGGCCTTCCAAGGAGATTACTCGTACACTGTCATAGTGACTGTACTGCAAAGTCATCAGACAGCCATCTAGTGTCACTGGCCATTTTCAGCTTAATCTGGGGGAATGTTCAGAATATTTTGAATTTCCGTTAAACCAGCCATCCTAACAGAAGAATTTTGGAAGAAATAGAACAGCTGCCTTAAGTGTTCAGTTTTGTTAAATAAGGTACAGCAGCTGCTGCTGCTGCTTGAGCACTTGCAAGGGCCAATCGGTGGTTTTACACAGTGGCAGTTGACCAGTCCAGATGTTTTATCTCTAAGCAGTTTTGCCACACCTTTCTGTTTCCCAGTCATAACAGCAGCTCCATCTGACCCTAGTCCAGCCAGATTAGCAGTTTTCAAGCCTAGAGTGTCCATAGCCTCACTCAGTGTGCAATCATATTGCGGGTTGATACAAAACTAACTCTGACCTCTTTAGTGACCTGGCAAAGATATTTAATGTAAATAATTAATTGTTTTACATCTGAGATATCTGTGGTTTCATCACACGGAATACTGAAAAACTTTGCTGTATGTATATTTTTCAGTATGTTAGATTTTATTTCTGGTGCTAAGACATCCAGCAGCTCTTACATTATTCTTTCAGAGGTGTAATGTGCATTTTTACCAGCTTTTCAATCAACGTATGTGGCAACTCATTTTTCGCCAAACAATGCATGGATCTTAAAGCTCCCACAAAGGCATCTCTCGAAGTTATTTAACACAGATACCGATCTTTCAATTTGACCCATCCCAGTTTGCTCCAGTACACACTTTCCTAAAAGGTCAGCAGAAGATTCAATGTGTGTTTTACTTTTTTCATGGTCCACCAAGCTTTCTTTTCGAATTCTTGTGTATGGCATGTTTACCCAAAGTAACCCCTCCTTGGGGGGTGTTTGTTTGAGTATTTCATGCACAGTGAGCCCCACATAACATTTTCTTTGACCACTAGCCAATCAAAATCTTTAAACCATTGTTTGTTTATGCCGGATAAGCGGTGCTTAGATTTATCAATTGGCAGAGCGTGTGCTGAAGAGACTTCCCCTGATGGACCAGCCTCTGCAATGTCTTTGTCTGAAATTGACACATGAGGAGTTGACGCCGCACCTTCATTAGTTTGTGATGTCTCTTTTCTGAAATAACCGAGCAGTGTTGTTTTCTGAACACTTCTTTTGCTCATGTTGGTAAAACGTTTGAAAAAAATTTAAAGTACCTTTGAATAAGACTTTTGAGTGGGAAAGGGAGAGCCTGTTGGATATTCAATGCACACTTGCACTACGGCAGGTACGCATTCTTGACATTTCCACTTTAATCTCGACATTTCTACTTTATTCTCTCCGTTTATCTCAAGATTAAATTCGACATGTTGACTTTATTCTCGTAGTTTGTCATTAAAGTAGAACATCGTAAACTAAACTTCATCTTAAAATGAATGTTTAAATTACTAGATTTTCACAAACCCCCGTCATAAGTTATGTAGCAACATGTCGACTTTATTCTCGACATAGTTTTTTTTCACTTTGTCCGTATTTTTTTTTTTTCCTTCACCGTGGCCCTAATAGGCTTCCGTACAAAACCCTCAGCAATTCAGTGACAAAACTTTTGCTCAGGACACAGTGTGTGCTGCAAGGGTTTCTGCACACTTTTTGCCATATGGACACAGGTCCAAATATGAGCAAATACAAGAACGGCAGATGGGGTCACTTTAAACAGGAACCACAGTGAGTGCTACAAGGAGTTTTGCACACAGATTACACCTAATGCTTAAACAACTGCATGTGTATATATTGGTTTGCTATGTACTTTACAAGAAAAGAGTTGATGTACGCTCAGCCGCACTATACAGACTGCGCTGACGCTGAGAACAGAGATATCACTTCCTGACGCCTTTTTTTATATCTGACAGGCTGGTTTCACTAGACTTTTTTATTTTATCAAACCTCCTCTTGCCTGCCCACCTCCACATCCTCTTAGCTTGTAAACTGCCGCTCCTCTCCCGCTATTAGCATGTACAGCCCCGTCTCGCCCGCCCTCCTCTCCTTACTCCTTGCAACTGTATTGAGCTGCTACACCCCCGCTATTACCATGTACAGCCTGCTCTCGAAACCCCACCTCCCTATAGTCTTTGCTTGTGAACTCTGCTCCGCCTACACACACACTATTAGCTTTAGCAGTATTTGCCCACCCGCCCGCTCGTCCCTTGCCATCTCTGCAGATCATTAGATCTGTCTGTGCCTGCAGATCTGCGGCTGTCATCTCACAATGTCATGCAAGATGACAGCCGAGTACTCAACTAAATTAGCCGGGTGGAGCGCCCAACTAAATTAGCCGGGTGGAGCGCCCGGCTAAAAGATGCTAGGGAGAACACTGTCGCGTATCACAAAGGTTGTGAATCTGTAGCTCTAGGCAATAACTACAGAGAACTACTTTATAACAAAATTAAAAAAAAAAAATCAAATTATACTTATCTAAAGACTATGTGAGACAATTAAAAGAAAATATTTAAAATAAACTTTCATAATTTTACTACTTATGCCACTATTTAATGAAGATTTTGACTGCACCTCTCAGTGATGACAGCTAACCAAGAATTAGGTGTTAAAACTCATTTTACCCACATTTTCAGAACCTAGAAGACGCTGTAATTCGGTGTTCTCCTCTGTATAGTGATCAGAATAGTCGTGGCCACTGTGTCATTCTCAAAACTTTTGGCCATGACTGTACAATGACCACAAAAATGAAAACTATTCAATAAGAAAAACATGTAGATTACTGACTGAAAGTAAAAAGTGACACTTTGTTTTATTATATTACACTGTCTTTATAATCTACAATGCCAACTACAAAACCATACAAAAAATTTCATATTTTACCCAATTAACCATGTCAAAAGGTTTTCCCCTGAATTAAACCAACGGCAATTTACATTAACATAGCCAGTTTACTGGCACCCTTATATTTGTCACTGGCATAGACAAAGTACATGTATTAAATATCAACAATTAAATAATGCAGCCAGTTGCAGGAACAATCCAGCATAAAGTAAAAACATTAAGTACATAGTAAATTCTAACAAACATTAAATATGACACCACAGACTTAAAACTTTGAAAAATATTTTTTAATTTGTTCCATAAGAAGGAAATTTAGATTTCTACGGTTAAGGAAAATGCATGAAAAAAAACAATTTAAATAATAATATAAAAAGTATTCAAAATTAACATCACATATTCCTCATTTTTCTACACACGCAAATTAAGCATGTATTCTTCAGTTATTAATCACTCATTTTACTTACACCTTGAAATAAAACAACAAAGCACCTGGTAAAGCTATTAGGATGATTTTGCTACCAGCAGCAATGAAAATAATTTGGAACCTAATGATTTAATGGCAACTGTATAAATATGAATAATTTAAAATGTATTCTTTAAAAAATAAATCTTGTGTTAATTAGAATCCCTGTAGATGGTTTTCAATAAGGTCTATCACGACGATCTTGACGATGATCTCCCCTAGAATGAAAAATTCAGATAAGACAGTTAATCCACATGCTTTTGAAGGCATAACAATCTAAACACTGTGCTACTTACCATTATTTTCATTTCATGCTCTTGAATTAATAAATGCTTAAGGAAATATACAACGCAAATTCTTTCTAATCTTTTTTGGGCATCTTGTATATCAGTTGATGATAAACCCATTCCTGTTTTTAAGACATTTCAAGAAAATGACTTAAACTGCAGCAAAATATAATACCACTAAATATGACAGGGATTTAAATACTAGGGAAACAGTCTACTGTTAAATCTAGCAGTGGCAGCGAGGCCATTACATTAGTTAGTGCTTTAGTTGTCTGGCATTTTCATGTTTCTCCTCCCCCTCAGGTGTCACTACAGCAGCTCATCTTCTTCCATATCTTTCTTCCCTCTGCATCTTGTTCTTTAACACCCATCACCTGCATGTCCTCTCTCACCACATCCATAAACCTTCTCTTTGGTCTTCCTCTTTTCCTCTTTCCTGGCAGCTCTATCCTTGGCACCCTTCTCCCAATATACCCTGCATCTCTCCCCTGTACTTGTCCAAACCAATCTCGCCTCTCTGACTTTGTCTTCAAACCATCCAACCTCAGCTGATTCTCTAATGTACTCATTTCTAATCCTGTCCATCGTCGTCACACCCAATGCAAATCTTAGCATCTTTAACTCCTACCGCAGACCTCACCACTGTCTCACTTCCCTCGTGCATATCCTGTACAACTCTTGCGTACTTCTCTGCCACTCCCAACTTCCTCATACAATACCACAACTCCTCTCAATGGACCCTGTCATATGCTTTAGTTCCACTCTTTTTATCTTCCTCCTCTGCTCCTGCCTCCGGACATGTCCTCCCCCTCTTCTTCTCTTTCTTCGGCCAACAGAAGCCCAATTTCCGCCAGCACCCTGTTGGCTAACAGTACTGATGGTGATCTTTGTCAACCCAGGCCTCGACCAATCTGGTATGGAAATCTGTCTTGTTGTCCGCATGTTGATCTGGCAACATGTTACATTGTATGCCCTTCCTGACGTAACCCTCCTCATTTATCCAGGCTTGGGACCGGCACAAAGAAACACACTGGTTTGTGCATCCCCTGTGGCAGTTTTTTTCTTTCTTTCTTTCTTTCATAAAAATACATACAAAACACAAAAAAAAGTGTGTACCTAAAGACTTGCATCAATATTCAGTACCATATTTTTATACTACATTTAAAAATTTTATTAAAATTTTCATTTAAAAGTTTAACATTTCATATTACTAGGTTTACAACAATATGCCACATGTCAAAACAGCACTGGTGTTCATTTTCTTAATTTACACATACTGACTTAGCTTCAGGGGAGTCGAGGAATAGGGGTTAGGGAGGGGGAGTTTACAGCAGTCTTGGTGCAATGCTAGAGAAAAGTTGCTAAGGTAAACATTACACTTTCCCCAATACCACCCACGCCCCCTTTAATGTTTCACTTAAGTGCTACATTTATTATCTTCAAGTGGCACTTAAACCAAAATAAGTCTCTAGTACCTCTATGTTTAACTTGCCAGTCTGCCAGCCAGCTTACAGTGCTGACTACACTAATATAACACAATTCTATAAAATAGAAGTGTAATGATCATCCCTACTCATTACTCCGGTTTGCAGTATATTCACTAATTTATACAAAGGAAGCAACAGAACAATCCAATTAATGCACGGTATCAGTTTTTAAGTGATGCTGGGAGCTAGGGTGTAGGTGGAGCAGTGTTTTTCCAACCATTTTTTTGCTGGTGGCATGATTTTGTAACCCAAAAAAAATCCCAGGTCACAAAAGAATTAAATCCCTTAGATGTAAACTATACTAAACTATCTGAAGGGCCAGGACAGGCAAAAAAAAAAAAAAAGCAGCTTGGAGATTGACATTCATAGACAAAGCACTTGTGTACAGTATAATTCTTCATCATTGATGGTGATGAACAATTGTGGATAGTATTTGTGAAGTTTTAACACAGGTTTTAATGTATTCCCATTTAAGAGATGCTTATTCTTTCAATTAAATCAGTCTTTAGCAGTGCCTTCAAAGTCAACAGTTATTTCAATTGTTTAACTTTTATTACACACATATACACACATACATATATTATATATATATATATATATACACATACATATATATACATACATATACACATATACATATAAACACATATATATACATATATATATATATATACACACATATATATATATATATATATATAACTGCTCAAAAAAATTAAAGGAACACTTTGAAAACACATTAGATCTCAATGGGAAAAAGAAATCCTCCTGGATATCTATACTGATATAGACTGGGTAATGTGTTAGGAACGAAAGGATGCCACATCGTTTGATGGAAATGAAAATGATCAACCTACAGAGCCCTGAATTCAAAGACGCCCCAAAAATCAGAGTGAAAAAATTAAGTGGCAGGCTAGTCCATTTTGCCAAAATTTAATTGCAGCAACTCAAAATTGTACGCAGCACTTTGTATGGCCCCTGTGTTCTTGTATACATGCCTGACAACATCGATGCAAGCTTCTAATGAGATGACAGAAGGTGTTGTGGGGGATCTCCTCCCAGATCTGGACCAGGGCATCACTGAGCTCCTGGACAGTCTGAGGTGCAACCTGGTGGCATTGGATGGACCAAAACATAATGTCCCAGAGGTGTTCTATTGGATTTAGGTCAGGAAAGTGTAGTGGCCAGTCAATGGTATCAATTCCTTCATCCTCCAGGAACTGCCTGCATACTCTCACCACATGAGGCCAGGAATTGTCGTGCACCAGGAGCTACTGTACCAGCATAGGGTCTGACAATGGGTCCAAGGATTTCATCCTGATACCTAATGGCAGCCAAGGTGCCTTTGTCAAGCCTGTAGCGGTCTGTGTGACCCTCCATGGATATGCCTCCCCAGACAATCATTAACCCACCACCAAACTGTTCATGCTGAATGATGTTACAGGCAGCATAATGTTCTCCATGGCTTCTCCAGACCCTTTCACTTCTATCACGTGCTCAGGGTGAACCTGCTCTCATCTGTAAAAAGCACAGGGCACCAGTGGTGCATCTGCCAATTCTGGTATTCTATGGCGAATGCCAATCGAGCTGCATGCTGCTGGGCAGTGAGCTCAGGGCCCATTAGAGGACATGGGGCCCTTGGGTCACCCTCATGAAGTCTTTCTGGTTGTTTGGTCACAGACATTCACACCAGAGGCCTGCTGGAGGTCATTTTGTAGGGCTCTGGCAGTGCTCATCCTGTTCCTCCTTGCCCAAAAGAGCAGATACTGGTCCTGCTGATGGGTTATGGACCTTCTATGGCCCTGTTTAGCTCTTCAAAAGTAACTGCTTGTCTCCTGGAATCTCCTCCATGCCCTTGAGACTGTCCTAGAAGACACAGCAAACCTTCTGGCAATGGTACATATTGATGTGCCATTCTGGAGAAGTTGGACTACCTGTGCAACTTCTGTAGGGTCCAGGTATCACCTCATGGTACCAGTAGTGACACTGACTGTAGCCAAATGTGAAACTAGTGAAAAACAGTCAGAAAAGATGAGGAGGGAAAAATGTCAGTGGCCTCCACCTGTTAAACTATTCCTGTTTTGGGGGTCCATCTCATTGTTGCCCCTCTACTGCACCTGTTGTTAATTTCATTAACACCAAAGCAGCTGAAACTGATTAACAACCCCCTCTGCTACTTAACTGACCAGATTAATATCCCAGAAATTTCATTGACTTGATGCTATACTCTCATTAAAAAGTGTTCCTTTAATTTTTTGGAGCAGTATATATATACACACACTATATATATATATATATATATATATATATATATATATATATATATATATATATATATATATACACATACAGTATATACACACACACTCAGTGGAACCTCGGTTCATGACGGTAATTTGTTCCAAAACTCTTGTTGTACCCCGATTTGGTCGTGACCCGAAGTAATTTCTCCCATTGGATTGTATGTATATACAATTAATCCATTCCAGACCGTACGAACTGTATAATATATATATATATATATATATATATATACGTATGTCTCAAAAGAGTGAAACCACATCCTCTACTTTATTAAAAGATGATAATACTTTGGGACTAACTTCAATTCCAAAATTTCAAATACATTAAAAACGTTTTTAACTTACTTCATCTGCATTTTGCCAGGAGTTCCACCTCTTCTACGTCTGTTTCTCATTGGTTCTATTGGAGGGCTGCCACTCCTTACACCTCTAAACCTTTCTCTGTCCATTTCATGTTCAGCATCCAATCCTCCTCCCTGATCTCCACCTCCACTGGTTCTGCGGCCACCACGGCCTCCAAACTCCATACTCCTTCCTCTATGCATGCCTGCGATACCCCCGCCTCGGTTACCACCTTAAAAAACAAATACTTTTAATTATAAGTTACCTATGAAATGCAAAACTGTTCAATTACAAAGTTTTCAAACAGACAATTTAAATACAGCTGTATTTTTAAATGGGGTCCACTAAAATTTTCCAATACCTGTCTGATTGTCAGAATGCTCTCAAATGATTTTGCACCTTAAAAAGACTAATACATGGCTAAATGCTCCACAATTACAAATAATTTTAATAATATTTTAATATGTACAGCTGTACTCACAATAACATTCATTTCTGACACTAGAATTCTACCTAATATTTGACATTTACCACACCTTTTCACACCTTGGCCTAACTAGTAAATTCAAACATTCATAAAATGGGTTTTCGGCACATACACAAATGTCATATAAATTAAAGTGGTGTGTAGGAGTATCAAATAGAGAGGGGTGTCTTTGACAACTATGAAGTTGCTGAGAAAAAACTGAAATATTACACAGAGCTCCTTATCTCAGATATCCTACAAGGACAGACAAGAGACTAACAGATTCCTGATGGCAATACATACATAAGACTTAATTAATGCCAACTACAGAATGTCCAACATCTCAATGGAAAATGAAAATGACACTGACCACGCACTGCAGGAGCCTGAAGTGAAAGGATCTATGGGCTCAGATCTTCACTGTGTGGAGTTAGATGTTTACTAATACAGGGAGTGCAGAATTATTAGGCAAGTTGTATTTTTGAGGATTCATTTTAATATGGAACAAACACAGTGCTATCAGTCAATCCAAAATGTTAATAAACCTGAAACCTGAATGTTTCACAACGGAAATGTGAGTGTGAACATCATCAGGGGAATACATATGTGCGCACAATTATTAGGCAACTATTAGTGTGCAGATTTATTATGCAACTAAAGGAAAAATGAAAATTTTCCCATCTCACTTGTTTATTTTCATCTGTTATAGTGAGAATAATAAACAAACACCTCAAAATTTACAAATAAACATCTCTGACATTTCAAAAAAATTAAATCAATCAATCAATGACCAATATAGCCACCCTTCTTTCCAATAACAGTCATAAGCCTTTCCATTCATGGAGTCTGTCAGTTTCTTGATCTTTTGACGATCAGCTTTTTGTGGAGCAGTGACTACAGCCTCCCAGACACTCTTCAGAGAGGTGTATTGTTTTTCTCCCCCGTAAATCTAGCGTTTAAGAAGTGCCCACAAGTTCTCGATAGGGTTTAGGTCAGATGAGGAAGGGGGGCCATGTCATTATTCCTTCATCTTTAAGGCCTTTACTGGCTGGCCACGCAGTGGAGAACTTCGATGCAAGTGATGGAGCATTGGCCTGCATAAAAATCATGGTCTTCTTCCTGTATCACTGTTTGAAGAAAGTGTCTTGAAAAACTGGCAGTAGGTTTGGGAGTTGATCTTGAGTTCATCTTCAATGCAAAAAGGTCCAACTAGCTCATCTTTAAAAATACCAGCTCATACCAGTACCTCACCTCCACGTTGGAGTGGAGCTCTGTGCCCATTACTGATCCACAGGTCCATCCATCTGGTCCATCAAGTGTCGCTCTCATCTCATCGGTCCATAAAACCTTTGAAAAAATCTGTCTTCAGATATTTCTTGGCCCAGTTTTGACGTTTCAACTTATGTTTCTTGTTCAGTGGTGGTTGGGTTTCAGCCCTCCTTACCTTGGCCATGTCTTTGAGCACTGAACACCTTGTACTTCTGGGCACTCCAGGTAGGTTGCAGCTCTGGAATATGAAAGTACTGGAGGATAATGGGTTCCTGGTAGCTTCACGTTTGATTCTTCTCAAATCTTTGGCAGCTAATTTGCGTCTTTTGTTCTCAACACGTTTCTTGCGACCCTGTTGACTATTTGCAACAAAATGTTTGATGGTTCTGTGATCACACACCAATATCTTAGCAATTCCAAAAGTGCTGCATCCCTCTGAAAGACTTTTTACAATTTTTGACATTTCAGAGTCAGTTAAATCTCTTTTTTGGCCCATTTTGCCTGAGGAAAACTAGCTGCCTAATAATTCTGCACACCTTGATATAGGGTGTTGATCTCCTTAGGCCACACCCTCCCTCATTACACAAATACACATCACCTGACGTGCTTAAATCCAATAAGCATTCAAGTTAATACAGCTTGGAGTTGGAATATACGCATTCAAAATGATGATATGGTCAAAATACTCACTTGCCTAATAATTGTGCACACAGTGTATATTCCACCTGACTAAAATTTCTCAGTTGAAAACAATGTTCACTTAAACACCTGAACCATGTAAAATCAGACTGGCACATATATCTGGACATGGAGGCTGCTGCAGATGAAATCTCTGGTGACAATACCAAAGAAGATTCAGATGCTACTGTGGAGTCAGCAGTGAAAAAATGATCATGCCAAGTATGGCAAAAGACTAACAGCAGTAGCTCCAGAGGATTATGCTGATGAACCTGTCCTTATTACATCCGAATCACAGTGGATAGTCCATGTTTGCCCCTTTGTACTCTTTTCTTTATTCCTGAATAGAATAATTGTTCCATATTGAAATGTTTTCTCACTTCAATCAAACTTATATGAAACATGTTTTCTTTTCATTGGATCAAAATATTCCTAGTTGCTTATAAAAAATATAAAGCAATCTGAATCTATCTGCTCCTCAATTTGTAATGTTTTTTGCTATTGATGAAACTAAATAATAGCTATTCACTATTCAGAGAAGGAAAAAATATTTTGCATATTTCACAAAATGTCCCTATTTACTTAAGAATGGAAATAATACAGCTGGAACAAAATATACAATTACAACAGCTCACTGCACCTTCTGCCACCTGTGAAAGTATATTTGGAGAAAATAAATTAGAAGTCACCTAAATTTAGTAAGTAAAAAAACTGGGGATCATTTATCAATGTTTTTATATTATATATTCTGCTCAATTAACCAGAAATGTTTACTTAGCAATAACTGGTAAGACACAGTTTTGGATATGTAATATGAATCTTAAAGAAAAGTGATGCTACATGAAAATGGAAATGGGGGGGAGGGGTTGCTAAAAGTCAAAAGTGCCCTTGACAATCAAATCTGCACAACAGGATTGTCACAGTTAACCACCATTTCAAAACAACCTTTATACTGACAAGCAGTACCTAAAGCTTTCAGAAAATAAGGTCTGCATAACATGTCAACACATTAAAACTTGCAGAGCAGAGGTTTTAATTTTTTATATTTGTTCGCAGAGCAGACAGCTTACCTACAAGAATAAATGAAATTAGAAATGCAATTAGAAAGCATACTTAATCTTAATAAATTATAATAAATACAACATTCTATTTCATGCCTGTAAATGTGACTGAATTACATAGTACAGATTATGACCCAATATATTACCTGGAGGATAGAATGGAGGTGGACAGAACCCTTCAGGCTTAGGGGCTTTACACTGATTGCATTCTGTTCTCCAAGCAAAGTTCTTGTTGCCACAGCCACTAACCAAATAAAGACAAATTTAATTAGATTTCAGAAACAGCAGTGACGCAACAGACACATGAAAGGAAACAATAATAAGCTGAACATTTCTAAAACTCACTATAATGTAACAAATAATGAACCAAGCATAAAATAATTAATAATCTCAAATATCTTACATGACAAAACAAAACTATTGTATTGAAATATTCATTGTACTAAACAGTGTATCAACAGGAAAAATATTTTCATTAATCAATACTCTGAAACACAGAACAACGACCTTTGCATGTACCACAAAACACCATATTAAAAACTGTTTAGTGCAAGAGAAAAAGTTAATGTTGCAGGATACGTACAGATTTGGGCATTGCCAGTCTCCGGCTCTTTGCTGTGCGTTTCCACCAGAGGGACTTCTTCGTCGGCCACCACGAAAACTGCCTCTCTGGGAAAGCCCACCTCTGTCACCACCACGATCCATCATACCTATAAACGGACAGTCACATCTTTTTCCCCTCACTCAGATCATAGCTAATAACTAATTGACTTAAATATTCACATAAGCAAGAAATAAATGCATAAAGAAAGCAAAAAATAAATTAGAATACCGGAGTTATTTACTGTACCAGTCACCAAAAACAAATAAATAAAATAAACACAACATAGCAACATTTCTATTGTATATAAATCTCAAACTAACAGAATAACTAATTCTTTTTTTTAACAGTTTCACAGACAAGGTTCTGAAACCCTTCAATTACTGGTACATGGCACAAATAACCTTATAATTATACTTTCTCAATGTGATCAGTTAATTTAAGGGTTAAGGGTCCAAAGAAGCTTATTACTCTTATACCCAGGTGTGACACTTAAAGTGTAGGCACCATTTAACCCATTTACATTTTGCTAACTTTTAACAGATTATATATATATATATATATATATATATATATATATATATATATATATATATATATATATATATATATATATATATATATATATATATATATATATATATAATGCTAATGTTTCTCTGTGTGTCATGTAATTGTTAATCAATAATGGGGCTAGAACCTCGACTTTGGTCTTAATTGAATGCTTATGATCAGATATGTTCTGGAAATTCAAAACATTTTAGGTTGCAACAACATCAGCAAATTGACTTGTGATAGTGTGTTTATTTTAGCAAAGTGACTGCAAAAGCAAGTGGCATGGTAGAAAGAAAAGCAAACAGCGACATCTGATTGTCAAGTAAAGCGCAGGGGAGAGATTACATGACTAAGAATAAGAAGAGCATCCTATACGTACTGAGTGTCAAGTGTGGGATACAGAATGCAAGAGCAACAAAGACAAAGAAATTAATGGCAATAGTTAAGACAACCATTAACACTAGAATTACCAGAGCCTCCGAAAAAAACTCGTAAATCCGTCCCACCTTAAACTGCTTCTTAAATCCCTTCACACCTCTCCGCCAGCGTCCTTTGTCTTCTAAATGTGCAAATAAAGAGAAGCTTGGAGCAGCCGGCTGTTCCATCCCCCCACCAATTTAGAATGCACGAACTTCTCTCAGCTCATGCCTTGATTGAGTATCTGGGAGTGAAGTGAAGTTTTAAAGTGGAAATAATAGATCGTTATTTGGAACAGACGCATTTCATGTCTGTTCCGTTTCTACAGTAATTTGTGTAAACACATTGTTAAAACAAACGTTTTTTATATTCTAGTAGTAGATGACAAAATGTAGGCATAAACTATATAATGTATGAAGCCTGAAGTCCAAATATCAAAGAAATATTTTCACAAAAGGTACAAATATAAGACAACAATTGCGGTTTTATTCAAAAAATATAGCTGCAGAAAAAAAAGCCGCCTTAACATGTGACATTGACACCAACTAATTACGACCGCCCCTGTGGCAATACATTCGGCTACTGACTGGGAATCAAAAGGTCGCGAGTTCGATTCTGCAGTATTCCGTTTTGAGAAGTAAACTGCTCTTAGTCTTACTATTTTAGAATAAAAGCATACATTTGATTTCAGTCTGTAACAGCCAGTGCAATTTATGATCCTTATAAAGGTTAGCTTTGTTTTTTTTTTTTTTAATTCACTTTTCATTCTCTCAGACGCGTTCAGAATCAATCCATACAACCGCATCTGACACAGCTGTTTTCACATAAAGACGCGCTATAGCTCTGCAGTGTACCACGATGCATACTAACACACCCCCAAAAAAGGATTCTGACACACAGACGCTGCCGAAGCTGCCTTCTTCGGATCTCACCGTCACTTGATTTTCTTTTTATTCAGTTTTATTGAGTGTTCATGCCAGTCCCCGCATGTTGCTGAATGCTGTTTCTTTTGTACTCCAGGACATGCAGAGGAGAGAATGGTAAAGAGCAGTAACTTCAGCGCTATATGCAATCATCAGACACTCCCCATCTGCCCATGTCGCTCAAACACAGGAACATATGTTGGTGTAAAAGTATAACAAAAGTGCACTTTTTCTATCACCTTTTCCTGTAAGAAGCAATGTACACACTTCTCTCTATGCTGTGGTTTCTATTACACACCTGAAAGAAAGAGACAATACATGTGAAAATATCATCGCACTAATTCAATATTATTTGAAAACGAACAGCGTCACATCTGAGAATTCCCTGTAATTTGCAGCTCTATTCATTATCTCAAAACGCCACGCACATTCACAGTAATTCCCAGTTATGTCCACCACTCACACCCATGCCCACAACCATACAGAACTGATCCCACATCAGAGAATTTCCAGTTCCTGCATAAATTCACACCCGATCTAACGCTGTTTGTTTTCAAATAATATTGCATTAGTGCGATTATATTTTCACATATATTGTCTCTTTCTTTTAGGTGTGTAATAGAAACCACAGCATAGAGAGAAGTGTGTACATTGCTTCTTACAGGAAAAGGCAATGGAAAAAGTGCACTTGAATAAAAGTGCACTTTTGTTATACTTTTACACCAACATATGTTCTTGTGTTTGAGCGACACGGGCAGATAGAGAGTGTCTGATGATTGCATATAGCGCCGAAGTTACTGCTCTTTATTATTCTCTCCTCTGCATGTCCTGGAGTACAAAAGAAACAGCATACAGCAACATGCAGGGACACTCAATAAAACTGAATAAAAAGAAAGTCAAGTGACAGTGAGATACGAAGAAGGCAGCTTCGCCAGCGTTTGTGTGTCAGAACCCTTTTTTTGCGTTAGTATGCAACGTGGTACACTGCAGAGCTATAGCGCGTCTTTATGTGAAAACAGCCGTGTCAGATGGGGTTGTATGGATTGATTCTGAATGCGACTGAGAGAATGAAACAAAGCTAACTTTTATAAGGATCATAAATTGCACCGGCTGTTACAGACTGAAATCAAATGTATGCTTTTATTCTAAAATAGTAAGACTAAGAGCAGTTTACTTCTCAAAATGGAATACTGCAGAATCGAACTCGCGACCTTTTGATTCCCAGTCAGTAGCCGAATGTATTGTGCCACGGAGGCGGTCGTAATTAGTTGGTGTCAATGTCACATGTTAAGGCGGCTTTTTTTTCTGCAGCTATATTTTTTGAATAAAAGCGCAATTGTTGTCTTATATTTGTACCTTTTGTGAAAATATTTCTTTGATATTTGGACTTCAGGCTTCATACACTATATAGTTTATGCCTACATTTTGTCATCTACTACTAGAATATAAAAAACGTTTCTGTTTTAACAATGTGTTGACACAGATTACTGTAGAAACGGAACAGACATGAAATCCGTGTGTTCCAAATAACGATCTATTATTTCCACTCTAAAACTCCACTTCACTCCCAGATACTCAATCAAGGCATGAGCTGAGAGAAGTTCGTGCACGTTCTAAATTGGTGGGGGGATGGAATAGCCGGCTGCCTATAGCTTCTCTTTATCAGCACATTTAGAGGACAAAGGACGCTGGTGGAGAGGTGTGAAGGGATTTAAGAAGCGATTTAAGGTGGGACGGATTTTACGAGTTTTTTCGTAGGCTCTGGTAATTCTAGTGTTAAATACATCTAATTGTGAATTTTTTTAATATGGAAGTTACATGTGTAATCAATTGGCGAAGAGTTCACTGTTGTAGACTTGTTGCTTAAATGATGAAGAATCAAAGAATAAGGCAACCTGACACTGAATTACATTGACAAGCGAGGGGTAACACAGTTTTCATTTGTTTGGCTTCAGAAACCAAACAAATGACAAGTTTTATGTTTGCATATCTGTATTTAGCAATGAAGTATGTCGTTTTGCCCATCCTGCTAACAGCTATAATCGCAGTTCTCCATGCTTCAAAGCACTCAATGAATATTATTGTATTGTATTTACCCCCCTTACAAAACCCCCTACAAGGGTTTTTTCTTGTCTTCTTAGGGAGTCAAGGCTGGGGGACTATCAAAAGGTAGTGCCCATTACAAAAATAAATTATATTGTATTATATTGGTATTAACAAATGCAGCAGCTCATTTCAGTACCAGTATAAACAAGCCAAATAACCCCTTTGTCCAAAACCTGCCCTGATTTTAACTTGCTACAGCTGTTTGCACTGCCATGTATATATGGTGCATGCAATGTTTCCCTTGCAATTGCAAACTGTACAAGACCAGTTAGAAAATGGATGGATGCTTAAAAGCACATCTGTGGACATGTTTGATATAATCTGAGAAGGAATATGAAACCTCCATTCCTTCTTAGGGTCTGCATATTACATGGTATTAAAAAGTGATTCATTATGCTATCACTTTTTCTCCTTTTACAACATTGTGACACTACAAGGTAAACGACTAAAACATCTGATCAGTCACATCATTGCGCTGACTAAGCATGCATGAAGCTAAGTATGAACAGAGTTCGTAATGGAATAAAAGTGTTAATGAAAGCTTGCATTTCTGTTTTGGCTTTTTAAACAAAAAAATAATCATTACTCCCATGTATATCCAGACATGACTTTTTACTTTTCGACATGTGGTGATGTGGTACTTTATCATTCTCACAGTGAGCCATTTCACATGCTGTTCTTATTCATGTTTTTCCCACATTATTACTTTGGTTTTTGGAGTGATTTGTCTACTTGCAGTCACACATGAGTCTAGTACCGAATTTAATTATGTTCTACTGATACCAAAAAAAAAAGCTAGTACCATTATGTTTTTGGAACATTAGTATCAACAGATACTAAAATTATCAGTTCTATACGTTAATTTTCTAGTAGTCTATGCTGTTTTTGTGGGTTTTGCATCATAAATACAGTACTTAGACATTTACTTCATAATTTTGATTAGTGACATTGTGTTGTATACAAGTTTATAACACATTTGAACATCTGCAATACACGTGTATATAAATTCAATCACTGAAACAAAAGCACTATTAATTTTAAGATATGTAGGCTATGCGTTTCGAAACTGCATGTGAACAGTCAAATTTAGCTATAGCAAGTTTAAGTCTGTGTCGACTGAGCACCATTATTCCTAACCAGCTCTTAATTTTGTTTGTCGTGTGGATATGTTTTGCATTATCATCTTCCTTATTCATCTCCACAGTTGTACAGCATATGTCACAATGTGTCAGAAGGACAAGTAACAAAGGCGGCTTCCTGATTTGCTCAACTGTAGTATAAAAGATCTAAGAAATAGGTGAAAATACATAACCCTTTAAATTAATGCATATGCATCACTGTGCAAGAGGGAGGACAAGCCACTTAATATTGTAAATTCAAGATAATGCATAGCTGGAGAAGATGCAGTAGGAATAGATGATTTAAAACCAAATGTCCAGGATTAAAAACATCATTTCAATTCCTTTTGAAATAGTGCTTTTATGGGGAGTTTTTAATTTCACAGCCCCTGGTTAATTTGTGAATGCTTTCTTTCACTTTTAACAACCCATTTTCATAACTTTCCATACCTGTATAATTTTTTGCATCCATATAGCGTTATGGGTACTATTGTTTAAAAATGGCTTGAATTTGTTCATTAAAATAAACTGTCCTGTGCTGATTTATGTATGAACAGGATATGTGTTGAACCAGCCCCATCTGGATTCAGTTTCTGTCTTACCCAAGAGAAGAGATAAACTCTGTCCCCACAAAGCTGTGATTAGATCAAGAGTGTGTGTGTTAATTAGGTCATGGCGAGGAGACAAAACGTGCATTCTCATGTACAGTATTGGGTGGAGGAGGGAGGTAAGGACTTCTAGGCAGAGTCCATTAACTTCAGAATGTTACTAACAATGCTATTCAGGCAAGAGCGACTTGCGGAAATGGGGTCACCTTACCCTTGAACCATTGTTTGGGACCCACCTGGATTTACCTTATGAACCAGTAAAACTAGTCAGTAATTTCAAAGTCAAGAAGCCTAGACTTGAGTAGTCAATATAGAAGAACAGCAAGTAGTCCCTGAGCAGACTGTGAGTGTACAGAATAGATGAAATCATAAGTGCTGGCCACAGGTTGGGTGGGACAAGATGCTGGAGTGACAGCAATCTTACCGCATCCTTTAAATCAGGAAGATTTGAGAAACAGGACAGAGACTGTCTGAGGTAACGAATAATTTTGAACCCAGGCATGCATTAGTGCTTGCATTTATGTGGCATAATTTCAGTGACGATAAAGTGTATTGGCAATTACTGATACCATGGCAGTTTGACTTAGTTGGAATGTAATAGCCTTATGACTGAACACTAGTAATAAGCAAACCCTACAGATTTTGGGCAAAATAACAGACATGTTTGGGAACTTCGACAGACCCTGGAAAATGCATTGAAGTCAAATGGGAAGGATGAACTAATCTCAAGTTTAAGTGTCCCTGAGGGGCTAGGGAAGCATCTACCAATGTGACGTATAATTATGGCCAAAAATGTGATCTATGCTGTGAGACATCGGTTCTAACCATCACATCACTGTGAATCAAACAACAAAAGATGGAAATGAAATGAATACCACAAACAAAAATACAACAAATGGCCACAAACTGTAAATAAAACATAGATCATTGTGCTCACAAAGGTCCCATCTCGGAGCACATATTGGCCATGCCAAGAAGCAGCAGCAGCAAGGGACTGGTTTATTTCATTGTTTAAAGCTGCAACTCCTGGCGTAGGTAGAACATCTTTTTTATTTCCCATGTATCTGTGCAGATGCTCTTCACTTTTTTTTATTCCATCAAGATGAAAGAAACACCTCAAATAGTTATAAATCTTTCATTATTATTATTTTACAGACATTCCTATGTTTTTTGATGGAAGGGGAGGAAAGGTATCCTTTTAAGGTTTATTTAAACTCTGTAGTTGCAGCACATTTATAAAAAAAAACATCTATACTAATAAAAGGTAAAGCCCTGACTGACTGACTCACTCACCCATCACTAATTCTCCAACTTCCCGTGTAGGTAGAAGGCTGAAATTTGAGTGAAGATTTGCAAAACAACAATAAAGTTTATCAGTTTGAACATTCGATATTTTGAATTTGTAGTGTATTCAATTGAATATAGGTTGGAAAGGATGTGCAAATCATTGTATTCTGTTTTTATTTATGTTTTACACAATGTCCCAACTTCATTGGAATTGGGGTTGTACGTCTGTCTGTATGTCTGTCCACTTTGCACAACAGAACAACATAACAGATTTAGATCTGTTTTTTTTCTATCATTTGCTTGAACATTTCGGTTGATTTTACGACTTCTCTCATTTCACTATGTATCATATTTCGCTTGCCGTACCGATTTATTTGCACAAATCCAAGAAAAAGGCAGTGGGCCGAGGGAAGGGACCTTCCTCATTTACTCGCCAGCTTCGGGGCATGTTCCTTAACTCCACTTAGCTAAAGAATGAGAGAACAATTGAATTCAACTTTGTATGATAAAGTGTTACTTAGGTCTTGATGAGTTTGAGTCCAGATGTTCTCTTATATATGCCACATTGACAACATAGACTGCAATTCAGACTGTGGATTATGATATGATTTTTTGAAAAGATTGCTCACCGCTAATTTGACTAATCAAGTTTACAAATTTATGCAGGATTCATTAACCCTTTGGCGAGCTACTTGGAAAGGGGATGTGAGCTACCGGTAGCTCGCGAGTAACGTGTTGGAGACCCCTACCCTAGACTAAACATTGAGCAGCCAGCAAGCAAATAAACTTTACAACCAATGAAGCTCATTGACAAGTAAGGATCAAATTTAACATTGCACTCCCGTCACTAGAATTGTACGAAAAAACTCAAATGGAAGCACACTGCATGTGTCTATACCAGAAACAAAATTTAAATCAGCAGAGAGTAGACCTCTCCGGAAAGATTTGATCACAGCAAATGTGCAGAGAACTATCTCGATCCAAAAAAATTTCCAGAAAAATCACACTACAAAGAATGGATAACCTGAAAGACAGAGTGTAAGAGAGGAGGTCAATTTGTTATCTTCAAAAGACTATTCTATTTGTGTATGTTTTACCCTGGAAAATGTACAAAAAAACTTTTATCAACCACCTTCTTGGCATTATCACGAAGCATGACTTGCGTTTGGAATTCTATGAAATTGCAGTTAAACTTGAGCCAAGCTTAGGGGTACGTGTAATGATGCGCTATAGTGTTAAGCCCAAATATCTCTCAGGATAGTATTCTGCGCTGTCTAGTGGATTAAGAAAAAAAATTCTTTGCTTTCTGACACTTTTACGGTAACTCTAAGATAAATCATCAATTATCATGAGTGGAGTGGAGCATCCAGCAAAAACGAAAAGCCATAAAGGCAGTTTTACAACAAACTGAAACTGAACCATTGCCGAATTGAGCGATGGTGATGACAATGTGAACTGGAAATCAGGCATTAAAATACAGAAATTGAGCTTAGGAAGAATATTCATCTTAACAGTGTTAATTCTTCCAGCTAGTGTGAGATGAAGGGTTGACCATCTATGCAAGTCTTGTTTAATTTTTTCCATGCAGATGACAAAATTTTGTTGATATAGAGCTTCATGTTTACTTGTGATGTTTACCCCGAGGTATTTAAACTGTTCTGCAATGATAAAAGGTAGGGTGTCTAATCTAATATTATATGCTTGAGAATTCACTGGAAAGAGTACACTTTTATTCAGATTAATTCTGAGACCAGAGAGCTTTTGAAATTCTGTGAGTGCTGCTAAGACTGCAGGCACAGAATTTTC
The DNA here is from genome assembly GCF_016835505.1 of Polypterus senegalus. Lineage (NCBI taxonomy): Eukaryota > Metazoa > Chordata > Cladistia > Polypteriformes > Polypteridae > Polypterus > Polypterus senegalus. The sequence goes on along the minus strand of NC_053164.1, from coordinate 152,188,903 downwards.
TGGGTCCGAAACATACAGTACCATGTCATCTGCATATAATGAGATTTTCTGTTCCAGTCCTTCTCTGCTAATCCCCTTTATCTGATCAGTATTTCAACAATGTATTGCCAGTGGTTCAATGGCAATCGCAAACAGCAGCGGTGACAAAGGGCATCCTTGTCTTGTGCCACGTTCTAGTTTAAAGTAGTCTGAGCAAATGTTATTGATGCAAACTGAAGCTTCTGTGTTAGTATACAGTAATTTAATTCATGCACAAGTGTTCGGGCCAAACCCAAACTTCTCCAATATAGTAAAAAGGTATTTCCATTCAATCATGTCGAATGCTTTTTCTGCATCCAATGATAATAATATTTCTGGGGTGTTTGATTTAGTTGGCGAGTATATTACATTAAACAGGCGTCGAAGATTTGAAGATAGCCTAATAAATCCAGTTTGGTCTTGTGATATTACTGAGGGGAGCACTTTCTCCATCCTTCTAGCTATGATTTTAGAGAGTATTTTAACGTCGTTATTCAGAAGTGAAATTGGTCTGTATGATGCACATTGTAATAAGTCCTTATTTTGTTTTGGAAAGACAGTGATTAGTGCTTGGCGAAAGGTTTGTGGAAGAAATTGGTTATCTCTGGCTTCTGTAAATGTTGCTAATAGGAGGGGAGCTAGCTAGCTAAGCTCCTTTTTTATTTCAAAACATCCTAATATACATTAATAAATCATTCTTTAAGCAATTAGATTCAACAATAACCTCATTTATTTGGAATTCAAAACATCCATGCATCAAAAGAGCGACCCTACAAAGACAAAAGGCAGAAGGCGGCATGGCTCTACCTAACTTCCAGTTTTATTACTGGGCGGCAAATATACAGGCGATAAGAACCTGGACACAAATAGAAGAACATACACAGGCATGGACCACAATAGAAGTAAAATCCTGCAGTACTTCTTTGTATTCCCTGCTCTGCTCTCCAATAAACACACGTTATCGGCAATACACTAGTAACCCAATTGTGCTCCACTCACTTAGAATCTGGAACCAATGTAGAAAGCATTTTAAGACGGAGAAGCTTCTATCTGTGGCACCCCTGCAAGAGAACCACCTCTTTCAACCTTCACAAACATAAGCAGTTTTTAATATCTGGAAAAAATTAGGAATTAACTTGCTTAGAGATCTTTATATAGACAACGTCCTCTCAATTAATATATCAGAAAAGGAGTGGAAAGTAGCAATGCAGAGAATTCACTCGAGCTCCATATGCGCAAAGCATACAATTATACAACTCAAAATTATATATCGAGCACATCTGTCTCAACTAAAACTCTCCAAAATGTTTCCAGGGCATGATCCAACCTGTGAACGTTGCAACCAAGCCCCAGCCTCACTGGGTCACATGTTCTGGGCCTGCACCAAATTAGCATTATTCTGGACAAAAATTTTTAATTACCTCTCAGACAGCCTTGGACTCACAATCCCTCCTAACCCCTTAACAGCTGTGTTTGGTTTTCTTCCAGAGGGGTTTAAAGTGGAGAAAGACAAACAAATTGTGATTGCATCCACTACACTTTTGGCACGCAGACTTATTCTGATAAACTGGAAGAACCCAAACTCTCCTCTTTTAAGTCAGTGGGAAACTGATGTGTTATATAATTTGAAATTGGAAAAAATCAAATACTCAGTTAGAGGATCCGTACAGATTTTTTTCAAAACATGGCAGGATCTAATCAGTAATATTTTAAAATAAGTTCATGAAGCACAGAGAACTTATTAATTTAGGTATTTTTACAAGCCTTAAATTTTACACCGTTTGGCTTGCTCTCTCTCTCAGGGGTGGGGATTGATCTGTTCTTAACATAATTCTTTTTTTTGTAAAAACTTGATTGCTATGTATGGATTGTAATAAAATCAATAAAAAAAAAAAATACAGAAATTGAAACTGATGCATGATACAGCACTGTATGACAAACCTCTGTGATTATGAATTTGGACGCAAGAAGCTTTACCATGGAGTGACAAAAATAAAAATAATTGCGAACAAATGAAGGACATGTAAATGTTCATGTTAAGGGAAATGTGGAAGTCACTAAGCCTTACATTGTTGTAGCCTGCAATAACATAAGAAGCATGCAGATTATGTAGGTCAGTCACTGATGTTTTATCCACTCGTGTGCAGGTAACAGGAAAAAATATAACAAAGAATAAGAATACAAGAAAGGGAAACATACGAAAAGTTTTGGTATTTATACATTTGTTACATGTACAAAATAACAAAAATAATGTTTTTTGTTGTTTGGGGGTGGACTTTTTTTTTTGCTAGTTTTTCCTGGGGTACCCAACACTAAAGAAGTTAACTATATATTTAATCCTAATATTCAAGGTGTTGAGACAAACAATTTTAGTATTTTTCATTTTTTGGATATCTGGGACATGTTAAAAGTTAGTGGCGCTGCTCTTTTTGCATCACATGTCAGCAGCCTTAAAACTAGTAAATTGAGATAGCTAATGCCAGCAGTCTTTTCTTCCATTGTTGTTATGAAATGTTATTGAAAAGAAAAATGAGACAATGAAATTGTCTCAGTTCATTAATACAATTTCCTATGGCCAGCTTTACATAGGTACCGTATATCTGTTTAATAAGTGATACATTTACATCGTTGTACATCAAAAAAACTGTACTTCAACTGTTCCCCTAATTTTTTTTTTTTTAAATTGGAGGCACCTAAAAAATATGTAAGTGTAGAGCTGTACATATAGAGTACTGTGATGAACTTCACCACATGCTTTGGGCATAGTATTCTTAGCACATTACCCAGGAATGCTCCCTTAGTACACTAATAGCAAGACATTTTTCACACTTAGAATTATTATTCTATAGACCAGACCTATTTAAATGATGACCTCGCAGGGCACATGTGGCCCAGAAGCAACTTCTAAATGGTCCAGCCCGAGGTCCCGCCAGTGTTCCAGACTACAACTAAAATGATCACAAATGCAACCAAAAATAGGTTTGGCCATCATCATTTCTACTTAGTTCACCAGTGGCGAATGAAATCAGTGAAACTTTAAACTATTATATTGCAACAGATGCAAAATTTTTTAATTATTTATTGATCATATGTGCTGTTAACATGTGTGTCGGTACAGGCTTTCATTGCACATCCCTGAGCCATATAAAGGTTGGCTTATATCCCGCTCTGTGTATGAGTCACAGGATAAAGGTTGGCTTATATCCTGCACTGGGTACAAGTCACAGGCAAAATGATGTTAGAGGTGGAGATGCGCACAGGACAAATATTTCTAAGTACATGGTGCAGCTGAGGGGATGGCTGTGAATTTCAAAGAGAGGCTGGATACGCTTGTGCCAGAATAATGAACAAAGCACAGTATATCATGCAAAGAGCCATCAAAACAAAAAGTAAGCATGCAAAACATTTGAAATTCCTCTGCCCATCATATAGGTGCCCTGTTATGAAGATATCTGTGCCCCATAGAATTCAGTTGTCCCTTCTGATTTTGTGCTGGCGCACTAATGTGGGATTGTCACCAATCTCCTTGTGTTCGTGTATCTTTGCATGCCGTCTCTCTTTTGATTGCATACCTCATGCAAAATGCTGGCCTGTCTTTCAGTAAACATGTATACGCAGTCACCTGCCGGTTGTTTCGTCATACACAGCAACGTGATGAAGTCTGCATTTTAAGGTTGCAGATGTATTACTGTCACTTTACTGGGATGCTCTGTGATTGATGGCAGACAGTAAACTATGTTTAAATGGTATTGAAAAATGCCACTTCATTGTTACTTCAGTAGTTTTGGCAACTGAAGAAACATTTGCTCTTAAACATTTACTTAGGTAGTTTTTTTCTTTGGGGGAATTCTAAGAGAATGGTGTTATTGTGGAACTCAAATTTAACCTCATATGAATGAGTAGTTGCAACCATGTGAATGAAAAAGTTCTACAAAAAAAAAATCCTTGCCTGTCATGGTCACCCCTTTGAATTAGGGGGGGATCTCATATTTACAATGCAATTTATTTGTTGTATGACCCAAAATCACATAAGGGCTGCAAATGGGCTTTAACAGGCCCTGCCTTTTGACAGCCTCTCATTCTTGACTCTCTAAGAAGAAAAGGAAAAACTCCCAAAAAAAAAACAAAAAAAAAAAAACCCCTTTAGGGAAAAAAATGGAAAAAACCTTGTGAAAGGCAGTTCAAAGAAAGACCCCTTTCCAGGTAGGTTGGGCGTGTAATGGGAATCAAAAAAGGGGGTAAATACAATACACAGAACAGAACGCAAGTAATTCTCAATACAATATAATAGTGCAATAGTAATATTACAAGTATAGAGCAGAATTAACAGTAGATAACATTATATAATACAATTGTGATTTGTTCAGAGTCCTGGAGACCTCAGCCATCAAACTGCATCCTACTATTGGCCATTCCATAGCTGAGTCAGCGATGGGACAGCCAATCCTATGAAAGGAACCCTCTACTCATCGTTTCCTGCAATCCTCTTTCAGAGATGACTTTACCTTAGACAGACAGAACAACATGCAGGCGGGCAGTGGCACCAAGTGCCACATTTGAGTACCAAGAAGAGAAACAGAATAGGTGAGTGTTTAGTAACAAATTATAAATATCATATTACTTATGTTTTAGTGCTAATGACTAACAGCAGCAGCAGCAGCAGCATGTACAGTTAATCAGCAGCTTTAGTCAGGATATGCTAAACTGAAGTAGTGAGTCTTCTGCCGGGATTTGGAAGCTGAGACCGAAGGGGCATCTCTTACAGTAGCACGCAGACCATTTCAGAGTTTAGGGACCCTATAACTTAAAAGCACAACCTCCTACTGTTATTTTATTAATCCCTGGAATCATAAACAGACCGACATCCTAAGATCTTAATGTACGTTCTGGTTTGTAAATCATGATTGGCAATTTAATGTTTTATATGTTCAAAAGAGAAACAAATGTTATTGCTAATACTGTGCACTTTTTTGATTTTTATGCACTTTCAGATGTGCCTGGGTCAGATGTGAGCAAAATGTTTATTTTTTTTTATTTCAAAAGTGGAGGGGAAAAAAAAAAAGTATTGCTATTACCTCAGAATATGTTCAGTTATAGCTTTTTTGTTGTCAGATGTGACCAAATTTAAAAGGGAAACCATGAATAAACATTATTTTAAAATAAATTCATTTGGTGTTCATTTAAAATATGTCATTACCTGCTGCTTACCGGCTGCTGAAAATGTCTGGCCCAGCTAAATTTCTTGGTTTGAAAATCTGGCCCAAATAAATTTGTAATTGAATTGCCCTGCTACAGACTGTAACACAAGCAGCTTGACACAGATTTTACGCTAAGAATACAAGAAGACAGAATCAACAGCCCAAATGCAGCTTAATATGTACTGTACATGACAGTATAATCCTATAAAATGTCTGCTGTGCAAAAAAACTAGTGAAATAATCCCATACAACCCAAATAAAAAGATTACCTGGTAAACCTAAAAAAACTAAAAAACTAAGATGCTTCTTCTAGAAACTTAATGAACAATTTAAGCGTTTATAAAAAGGTTGAACTATTAAAAGACCTAAAAACTGAACACCACCATAAACTTAAATCACTCACTTCCATGTCCAGGCGGTTGTCCTCTGCCATCACGAGGAAACATGCTGCCGTATGTGCCGCCCATGAAAGCCTTTTGGTGAGCCACTGACACTTTAAGCTTGTTTCCCTGGAAGTCTTTACCTTTAAAGAACACATTTTAAAGTAAACATTTAAAAAATTAAAAATCTTTAAAGTAAAAACTGTTAAGTGAGTAAAACTAAAACATTAAAATACAAAGTTAATATTGAGTTTCTTATTTTGCGAGAAATTAGTACGAGGACACAGAATACATACACAGAGTATATATCTACATAATAAACCAACAGTCGTAATTAATTAAAGTGATCCTACTGCATAATTTGGAATTTTGTATTTTAAACAAAAATGCTAATTTAACCAAAATTTGTCTCTTTTTAATTGAAATAAAGTATACTCAGAAGGGCAACGCAAGACTGAAACAACACTTGCACTGATCTGTGATTTTTGTATCTCACGCCCTCATATACCTTTATCTTAAGAGCATCCCTTATATATATATTAAAAAAAAGTGTTGCACTTTTGAACGGGCATATAAGTCGGGGTCTGATTTTATGATCGATTTTTCAAGACCCGACTTATTCATGAGTATATACGGTTAAGCAAATTGGGTTCCCAGATGTAAACTCCATTGAAAACTTGTGGGGTGAGCTGAAGAGTAAACCATGCAAAAGAGGACCTAGGGCCCTGAATGATCCTGACAAATTCTATAAAAAATTCCCTTCTCTATATTTTCCAACCTTATGTTACAGGCGAGGGCGGCACGGTGGTGCAGTGGGTAGCGCTGCTGCCTCGCAATTAAAAGACCTGGGTTTGGTTCCCAGGTCCTCCCTACATGGAATTTGCATGTTCTCCCCGTGTCTGCGTGGGTTTTCTCCCACTGTCCAAAGACATGCAGGTTAAGTGCACTGGCAATTCTAAGTCCCTAGTGTGTGCTTGGTGTGTGCTTGGTGTGTGTGTGTGCGCCTTGTGGTGGGCTGGCGCCCTGCCCGGGGTTTGTTTCCTGCCTTGCACCCTGTGTTGGCTGGGATTAGCTCCAGCAGGCCCCCGTGATCCTGTAGTTAGGATATAGCAGGTTGGATGATGGATGGATGGATGTTATAGGTGTTTTCTAAGCAAAAGGAAGTTGTACAAAGTATTAAATGCAGGAGTGCCAATAACCATTGCACATATGATTTTCTTAAAAAAATAATTTCCTGATGAAATGATATTTTTTAAGAATATATTTACTTGAGTTAAAGGTTGAATTTCTCTCATTTTTTCAGTGCGAAATTAATGCAATTCAATTTTTTTTAAAACTTGTCTGACAGGTTTGCCAAATATTTTGGAGGGGACTGTATCTACTTGCTAGAGTCTAATATATTTGCAAAACTGCAACAAAAGCCACCAATTCATTGTACACTTTCAGGAGTACCAATAATTTTACACAAGACCCTGAGGTACTTGAATGCCTCTTGGTGCAGCTGCTCCCCTTAACCCACAGAGAGACTAGAAAGACTCTAGTATCTACTACAGAACATAACATAATCACCTCCTGCTACCTGTGGGTCTCTTAATAAACAAAGTAAAAAAACCCACAGTAAATCTAAATTTTACTTAAGCAAACAAATTTAAGAAGGAGAGAAAACCAGATTATACATAAATATGGGTTTGTGAATGCCTTTGCATCTTACTATTCCTATATTAAATCATAGTATTAAAAAACAAACACTTATTTAATACTTAAATGACACAAACCATTAAACTGGTCTACTGCAGCTCTAGCAACCTTTGGATCAGCATAGGACAAAGTTGCATCACCCTTGGGTTTTCCAGTCTCTTTGTCCATGTAGATATTGATTGCAGGTTGACCACTTCTTCTAATCTGTTGAAGAATATAAAGCTCACACTTCTTAAATGTTGCTTTGAATGAAAATCTAGAAAGGCCACCAAGTTTACACTAACTGCAAAGAGTTATTTCAAATGAAAATGCAGTTAATCTACAAAAATTTTTAAATTGTGAAGCACACAATCACTCACATATTTCATCATTAATCACAAATTTTGATCTTACCATATAAGCTTCTAACCAAATTCAGACAAGCCATTCTGGAAATTTGATCAACAGAACAGAAATTTTCAGAGCCAAAATCAAACAAATATAAATACTAGTACTGACTGACAAATGGACTCTTAATTTGTTTTCAAAACACTCATTACAGTTTCAGATTCTTAATCAAGGAAACATTAACATTTACTGACGCTGGCTTAAGTGCAGACTTCTGATGAATTACAATGTTGCATCCAGTACTAAACAGCCTCTAAAGAGGTCACACCGACGACAGGGATACATAGGTATTTTACAGGTAAAAGTCTAATAAGATGAAAGTTGACCTCATGCAGCTTCCAACATGCAAGGAAATCATGATCACTGTCTGCTAGAGGGCACTATTATTTATTTCAGCCTTAAGCACCTCATTGTCAGACAAGCTTGCATTCTTAGTTACTACCTTTTTGAAAAAGCGCCCAAATGTCTATTTTGGTCTCTTGATATTCTATTCTACTTCTTGTGATCTTAAGGATTAGTAAGGTGAATCACAGACAGTGGGGTTCTTTATTGTCTTGATGACATTTGTGTCGTTCTTCTACATGTGTAGTATGTCACCGTTGAACACTTTAAGACAGGCTTTATGAATGACACAGTGACAATGTTTTCAGCAGACATTTAAGGGTCCAGAGCCTTACTTGCAGAATCAAAAACATCTATGTCATTTACACACCAGGGGGCTCATGCAGAACGCTGTGAGAATTCACACTAAAACATGGCGCACAGAAAAAAGTCAAAATGTGCATATGCACAAAAAAATTTAGATGCAGAAAACCACGCACTTCCGCTACATAAATCCCAGTCTGCGTGAAATACAACACTCGTGCATGTGCCTGCCACCCCTCCAAGACTCCTCCCAGAATTACACTTCTTTGAATATGCAAATCAATATAAATACTCCCTTAAATTCCGCATTCTATGAAAAGACAACAGCAAAAGCACTGGGGGGGAAAAAGGAAGAATATCAGCGAATGCCAAGTGGAAGCAAGAAAAAATGTACTATTTGTTGGTTTAAGCAGTTGTATAAACTACAAAAGGAAGATGATCGAAAGTTCAAGTTCAGAAAGTCGCACAGTACCAAAAATAAAAAAAAAGTTGTCAGATATCAAAGTCGCCATGAAAAGGCAAGTTGTAGCCCATTGTCTAAGTGTCATATGGAAGCTTATTAGGGTACAGAGAGAAGAAAAAAAAATAGGGACACAGCGAAGAAAAAAAAGCTTGAAATGTCAACTTTAATCTCAATTTCCACTTTAATCACATAGTTTATTTTGTCATTAAAGTAGAACGTCAAACTTGATCGTAAAATCTTTTAAATTTACTAATTTCTCAAATCCCATTGTAACTAAAGTAACACGTTAAATGCTTCGTATTCTGTGTGTTCTTCTATGTACTCTATGTGCCTGAATCACTACTTGCTTCTTAAACAGGCTTTCTCTTACGTCGACAGGACACAGAATACATTACATTCATGATATTACAGCTCTCTGAACAATTTAACTACTAAGATGTATACTTGATATCATTTTCATGATGAAATGAATTAAAGCATGTATTAAACAAGGGGCCACAGAGGCACAATGGAAGCGACAAGCTGGCGCCCAGTCCAGAGATTGTTCCTGCCACCTTGCAGCAGTACTGTCTCTTTCAAACGTACTAACCCCCCATTCCTGTCCTTTTGTTTCTTTCTCCAAGTAACCAATCGCCACACAATCATCTCTTTAATAAATGTTAAGCCATCTGTAAGCTTAGAACACCAATTCTTCAAAACTTTTAAGGAACATTGAAATATATTCGGAGTACATGTTTAATTATTCCATCCATCCATCTATCCATCCAGGGTCGCGCCAATCTCAAGAAGCATATAGCGTGAGGCAGGAACAATCATTGAACAGTTCATTGCTACTTCTGTCCACTGCATCCACACATTTAATAAAAGTATGCATTTAAATTAAGTTAAAATGTATCTGTATAATCTATACTAATAAAAGGCAAAGCCCTCACTCACTCACTCACTCACTCACTCATCACTAATTCTCCAACTTCCCGTGTGGGTGGAAGGCTGAAATTTGGCAGGTTCATTCCTTACAGCTTCCTTACAAAAGTTGGGCAGGTTTTATATCGAAATTCTACGCGTAATGGTCATAACTGGAAGCAGTTTTTCTCCATTTACTGTAATGGAGATGAGCTTCAACGCCGTGGGGCGGAGTTTCGTGTGACATCATCACGCCTCCCACGTAATCACGCAGTACATAGAAAACCAGGAAGACCTCGAAAAAGCGCTCAAGAAAACATGCATTATATAATTGAGAAGGCAGCGAAACAATAAGAAGTGAGCGAGTGACATATACAACTATATTCATGAGTTCTGCTACTTCGGAAACAAAGCACGATGTAAACCGACACTTTAAATTAAGTTCATAGACAGGCTGCCGCTGGCGTTTGTAATTTAGTGCCTGCCCATATAAGGCCGTCCGTCAGCGGCAATCCAATAGCAAACTGCCACGGGTAAATATTCACGGGTGAAGGACTGTGCTTATGGAGAGGAAGATGAGATGGTCAGGGTGGTGTTTGACACAAACTCAGCGAAACTGCGAGAGAAAGTTTTAAGTGCCAGGACTAAGGTAACATTAAATAAAGCTATGGACATAGCACGAGATGGCACCAGCACAGCTGGGAACCTTCGATGCAAGTACACGAGTGGCTCACGTGAACTGGCGCAGTGCACAGATAAAAGCAACAGTTCCAAAGGCTGAACAAAACCGAATTACACAATTGAAAAGGCAGCAAAAATATGAAGCGTCTGATAAGCATATTCATAAATGCAGCTACTGTGGAAACAAAGCACACGGTGGAAAAAGTCAATGTCCGCTAAAGGAAGACAGTGTAAAAAACCCGTGCATGCAGTGTGTCAGGTCTCAGATAAAGAAGAAGACGAGCTGTTTATTGATGCAGTAAGAAACGAATCGATGAATGAAACCTGTCATCTTTACAGCGATTGACAAACACGGAATGTAACTTGAACACAACACATCCTACAAATACGAACCTGATTGAAAGAAATAATGATAATCAAATCCTTGATGACAGCAACACTCACAAAACAAATACTGTATATTGACAGTCATGTTACGTTATTTTTAAAATGTTCCCTTTTCTTTTTCTACCTTTTTTAACACACTACTTCTCCGCTGCGATACGCGGGTATATATATATATATATATATGTATATATATATATCCCGATCTATATACTTGAATAATGGATACTTTATTAGCCATCAATGATTGTTTTGGTAAAGCCATACTCAGTGTATTCATTAGATGAGCGGTAAAAAGTAAGAGCGAGGAGGATGACTCATTGAGGCATGCAGGCTGTAGTCTTGCGTCAACTCTATCTGAATTGCGATCACATTTGAAAAAATATATCTTTTCAAGTTCTATTTAGTCCATATGTGTCAAACTCAAGGGCGCGGGCCACATCCGGCGTGGCGTGTAATTATATCCGGCCCGAGATCATTTTATATACTGTATTATTGTTATTAAAGCCGGGTATATCAAGCGCTGGTAACACAATAAACTACAGATCCCATAATGCAGCGCTTCAGCTGCCTTGCAACACTTACTGCGTTAATCAAGTCTACCTTATGATGCTGCAAGTTATTGCAAAGCTAGAGTTATTGCGCACTGAGTTTGCGCGCTTTGGTGACTTTGAAGAACAAAAAGTCCGTCTACATGCGGCTCGAACCTTGTGCATGTTTGATAGCACATATCTGTGTGAGAAGCTCTTCTCAGTGATAAAGACTAACAAAACAGCACACAGGAGTAAGCCTCACTGATGAGCACCTGCAATCCATCCTGAGAATCTCCACAACACAGAACCTCACACCAAACAGAAACGAACTTGTGGCCAAAAAGATGCCAGGCGTCCAGCTCTAAAATGACATATGAGCAAAGACAACTGAATGATTTGATTTGTTATTGCGTAAGGCGGAGTCAACCGTTTTAACAAACAGCGTATTGCACGGATCTGAAATAGCTGTGTGTGTATATATGTAGATATGTATGTATATGTATATATGTTTATATATGTGTGTGTGTATGTATATATATATATATATAGATATATATATATATATAAAGATATAGATATATATATATATATATATATGTATGTTTATGTGTGTGTCTGTAAATATATATATATATATATATATATGACAACAACACTCATCACTCACAACAGTGACAAAACAATTACATTGACAATCAGGTTACGTTATTTTCAAAATGTTTCCTTTTCTTTTTCATAACTTCTTTAATATACTACTTCTCCGCTGCGAAGCGCTGGTATTTTGCTAGTGTAATATATATACTTTACTGCATTTTATCTGAAAAATGATACCAAGAGATCTAAGAAGATACAGCATGGAAATCTAAATCGACTTAGAAGCCAGTCATCATCTGTAAATACACGCTCTCTTCTATTAAATTGAATTCCTTTATTGTTATTGTATGGTATGATAAGATTCAATATGCAAATCCTCCAAAAACTTAATTTTCCTATAAAATTGTAAAATAACAACAATAAGATAAAAAAAACAATGAAAGTTAAAAAAAATGAAAGCATAAGTGGCTCAGGTTGTGCAATATTACAACTGTAAAACAAGTTTACAGTGAGGTAATTGGACTTATAAGTACAAACATTTCTTCCAGGAACACTTGATGGACTGATTGAGTGTGTTTATATCTCTTGGGATGAAACTATTTATGAACCGCGAGGTTCATGCAGGAAAGGCTCTGAAGTGTTTGCCGAATGGGAGAAGTTCAAATAGACTATGCACATGGCTAGAAACTATACCTTAATAATTCTCTCTGCTCTTGACACAATCTGCGGTAGAGCTTTTTGATCAGCTGCTGTAGAGCTGTGATTCCAGACTCAGATACAATGGGTTCAAATACTCAGTGGCGCACTGAGAGTAACAACACTAAAGCAGCTATACTATTTGGAATAATTTGGTCATTCCGTGCACCATTAAATGGTTACAGGTTAATTACAATCAGATGCCTTAAACTAAAAAACGATATGCAGTTAATGTCAGTGTATTTGATAAAGCCGTGTCAGGGACGTGAATCTAAAAAATAAAGGGAAACTACCCAGAAACAGTAGCACTGCTTTGATGTTGGGTGCAAAACCAAGCCGAAAACTTCTGTATGCTATGGTTTGAGCTGCTGTGAGAATGTGCGTGGCTTTACACCAAGTTTAGTTTTTATACATCACGATGTCAGCATGGAAACAGGAGTACGCAACATTTTTGTGTGTACGCATCATTTATACATGAGGACCCAGGTTTCTGGTTGACCTATCAGTAAGCAAGACCTGTTTGTTCGCCCATTGGATCATCTTACCTCATGATACTAATTATGTGGGAGATTCGTTATCAAGTTTATGATGAGTTGATCCATTTCTGCTTGTGCATCTTGAAGTGTATGCAGTCTCTCACAGCTTTGTAAAATAGCCTTTTTATTTTGGCAAATTTCTACTTCTCTGTCAATCTGTGGTCCTTACTCTTCAACAGATACAAGAGATTTTTGCTTGTATTATCAAAACCTTACCTTATTACTGAATTTAAAGGTAATTAATAGCTTATTGATACTTTAACATTTTTTATTTAACTGAAATAAACAGAAAAAATTACCTATGGCGATATGCAGCCGATGCCTTAAGCAGAGCAATATGATCTACTTTTTATCAATTGTCCCACTGTGCAAGCACATAAACTTACTTAAACCATTTATTGTATTCTCACTTGTGTGGTCCTCAGGTAAGTAACTTGTCTCTAGACAGAACTGCAGAGCTTCCAGTCACTGTTAAAGTAGTGCTCCATAAGACTTAGCTAAGGTTCGGTAGTGTGGCTCAACCACATATCTGTCACTGAGGCCTAATATTAGACTGAAAATAAAGTAGCTACTAGTCCAGGAGTGGACAAACTATGTCCTGCAATATGGGTAAGAGCAGCCTAGAAGTTACTAGTTAGACATACTGTATAAGGAGAAATATTATAGCAATACAGGATTAGCCAAAACAGAAGTACCACATTTCAAATGCTTATTCTACAAAAATGCTACAAGATAAAATAAATTTCAATATGACATAAGAAAGGGTATACAAAATAGATTTTTTCAATGTGTTTTAAAAATTATGTCTTCAAGGTGGTGGCCATCACTAGCAATACATTCTTTGAGAATACCAGCCCTCGAAAGGAATTCTTCACAAGAAAAGCACAGCAAGTTTCCACACAGGACCAAGATATTTATCATATGAATTGGAACAGTCTTTAGTGTTGATATATACAGAAGTGTGTATGTTTTCAGCCGTTTCCTTGCCTTTGTTCAACGAGAGTTTTTAAAGAATGAGTTTGCACATGGGTAATTTTACCAGCAATGTACCAGCAGTGGAGCTGCTGACCAGACAAATTCTTGCTTGTTTTTTTTTTTCTACTGCCAAATAACGGCATTTCTGAGATTCGATAAAAGGCAGATGTGGTAGGGGCATCTTCAGACTGAAGAATTTTCTGCTGTATTAGACACTCAGCACAGGGCAGAACATAACTGGCGATGAACAGCTATTCCTGATGAAATGTTGATGCCCTTCCCTAGTACATACATATCAAGTAAAAAGTCTGTCTTCAAATTTTGGATAGCTGCTGATGTAGACAGTATATTTTAATGTCACTTTTACTTTCCAGCAAGCCATCTGTGAAAAGGCAAGCCTGCTTGATAGACAATAATAAAAATGCAGCAAGAAAGGCAACATGCCAAAAGAACTGTTCTACAAGACAGTCTTCCTAAATGAGAGCGCCACCCTTTGCATATTGTGTATACATATAAACTGAGGAGTGCCAGTCTTCTCACAACCATTTATCACTGACAATCTGCTTTTATTTAATTTTTCGTTTAATATTAATGCTAAAAAGCATTTCCTTTTACTTTTCCTTTTTGCATGCATGTTATCAAAGATTTCTGGAACAAGGAATTGAATGTATTTCAAATAAAAAAGGTCACACTGTACAATCACAGAGGGCTTCTTTCCACTTTTTATACTTGTTGGACTGTTGCAACCATATTTTCAGCTTTTTACAGACATGTCACTGTTCCTAAAGTGTCTTTGTTTATAATGTGTTGGTTTTGGTGCTTTGGTGAGATGAATTAAAGTTGTGAAAGAAATACAAAGTAAAAGTTTAATAACTAATTAACCAAAAATGTACAATTGGGACAAACTATACAAACGCAAACAGCTATCATCAGTAGTAATGGAAGCATGCCGCAAAAAAAACAAAAAAAATCCACTCTTTTCTAAAGACAAAAGCAGGCAGGCCAGTAGTTTCGTGGACAGTGCTCCTGCCTTACAGATCTAACTCTATTTTAACATGGAACTAAAAACTACAGTTTAGGTATGTAATGGCCTTTTCTACCACAAGGTGAAACAAAAAGGAGATGAGAAAGAACAGAAACTGCCTCAATATTGTTAGGTGAAAAGCTGATAGAGACAGAAACACAACCCAAAGAATATATAAATTATTCCTGTATGTACTAAAATTTACATTATTTATTACTTTTTCCTCACTTCTTATTTACAGTGGCCACAAAACGTCAAAAAATATGAAGAAAGCACAAGCAGAAATGTGACAACCAAAAAAAAAACCAACAAAAACAACTTCACTAGAAAGGGGGAAAGTAGGGAAATTCATAATGTAAACCAGGAAATTCCCAGGAAACCATTTTACTGAAGTTAAAAAGTCTTCTTCTAAAACATTACTCCTCACTTCTTAAGGTTGCAGCTTGACTTTAAAGCAGCAGTGCTCATTATGTACAGGGAGACATGTAAAAGTTTGGGGGTAGCATCAGTGGCGACATGGTTCACTCCACTCCTGTCCGTTTCAGGTGTGTTTCAAAGCAGATGTTCTGCTGCTCTGTTGCACCCAGGCTTATAAGAATCATTGCTTGTGAAAGGAAACATGTTCATCTTCCACCTTTATATCCACTTATTTAGCTCAAACAATAAAAGCAGGAGTAGCTGCATAGGTAAATTTAGTCCTGTCCCAAAAAGTGATCACCCGTTTCTACTTCTACTTGGCTTTCTTCTGGGATACTCTGTATGAGGCGGTGCCTTTTTATGTATTGATGTAAAAGGAGAACAGTGCTACTTATCTGTTTTATGTCGTTTTTTCTTACAAGCAGTGACTATCATAAGCATAGGGGCAACATAACAGCACAACTGCTTTGAAGTGCCCCTGAAATGGACAAGAGTGCCGTGAGCCCTACTGAATGCCTCTGAACAATGGGCAAATACTGCTCAAAATTCAAGCTGCAACCTAAAAAAGATGGAAAAAATGTTCTTGGAAAACCACCTCTCAAGTTCAATTAGACGCCTTCCTGGGATTTTTATGTTTCTCATTATGAATCAACCCACTTCACCTTTATCTAGTGACTTCATTTTAGTTTTCATTTATTGATTGAACGTAATTGCTGCACTGTGGCCACTAGGGAGCACTGCAGCTCCCCAAACACCTGACACACAGGATTTTTTTTATTTTGTGGGAAACTGTTCTCTGCAAGAGTTTCCCAGCCCACAATCACAGTATGCAATATACAACACTCTGTCTTTGTCTTCTTTTCTCTCTCTGCCGCCTCTGCTCCTCCTGGCAATCTTCATTTTCCTCCTCCTGATTCTGGCTCTCAGAATTGAGTCAAGTGGCTTCTTTTATGCTACACCTGGAAGCACTTCCGATGTCCCAAAGCTGTGGACTGGAAGTACTTCTGGGTACTGTGGAAACCCAACAAAGTAGTGGGTCCCACTGCACCCCCTGAACCGGGATGAGCCAAAGAACTACAATTCCCATGAAGCCCTGCGCCCTGTGGGAATTTGGGGCACCGTCGCAACCCAGGGATGCTGCCATCTAACACCCTAGGTGACACAATGCTCTGTGCATGCTTACTCACCCTGCTATTCGAAGCCGAGGGTGTCCCAGCTGGGCAAGGTTCTCAGCTGTTGCTCACAGAACTTTCATTTTTATTTGTGTTTTGCCCTTCAGGACATTGAAACTTCTTATAGAGGAGTAAATTATTAATTATTTAGCAGATACCTTTATCCAAGGTGACTTATAAAATATCTGGGGTAAATACTTTAGTAGGGTATTGTTTTTTAATTAACTGCCAACTGTTAAACACTACCATCATTTATATCAATAACAACCTAAATGCATGAAAATATCCTTCATTTTTTGAAAATGTTGCAAAAATTGGTGAAGGCTTTGTTTTAACACAATCAACTAAGAACTGAAAAGTAAGATTTGCCACTCAGATATACTTCTGATTTAAAGATTCATTTTTCTGGTAAATAAAAAGTGCAATAGAGTGCAAGAGATGCTTTACAAATATACCAGTAGTTCAGAAATCACTTTGTGAAGTTCATTAAAGCACTTCTGTTTCACACTATGAAGCTGAGACAATTTATCATCATCATACCCAGAAAATTAGCAATATTTTTGATGTTTCTTCATCCAATCGGTAATGCAACACAGATCCAAATTTAAAAACTAAGACTACTGCAATAAAACATTCCACAAATACCTTAATGTCTCCGCAGTGTTTAAAAAAATCTGCAATTTCCTCCAGCATTACTTTATCATTTAGCCCTTGAATGTAAATGGTAGCACTTCCAGACTCTGTTTCTTCAAGAGCTGCCAAAACAAATTGCAGTTATCTGAATGTTCTAAATGAAAAGCACAAAGTTTATAGCATTAAAGACCACTCAAAATGTGGGAGCCAACAGCATAAAATAAAGCCAAAACTCTTAAAGATATACTATTCTGAAAACTACCCATAACATAACCTCTGTTAATTATCTCTCTTAAGACATACAGAAAATTAAAGGCAGTGCTGAATGTTTGAACGGACAAACATTTGCTAATTTATCAAAAGTATAAAATACATTTACATTTTTTTTTGTTCTGCTACATGAAAAATGCAGAAAGTTCATAAAGTGCAAGATGCTCACATGATCAATCTGTCTCATTTTTAAAAACTGCAACCTGGTCTTAATATACTGAACAACTACACCTGTGGCTGGCAGGTATTAAATTGTAAATATTAAAAGGTTTTAAAATATACTATAAATAAAAAATCAAGGAGGTGGTACAAAGATGGTTAATTAAATTGTAACTTTTTTTTTCATGTATTCTAAGTATTTAATTTTTTTTATGTATTGTAAGTATTTGAGAACTAAACAATGTTAAACATGTTCTGATTATGTATGAAAAGGAACATCTGCAATATATTGAAGAACCAAAATTAACCCAGCCTTAACGTCACATAATTCATTTACATGATTCACAAACTTAAACAGTAATTTGCAGGCAGTGCTGTATTTTGTTTAGAGCACTGCTTATTGTGACACTGATGCCACCTAAATTAGAAACTTTTGTGGTCCCCTAGCCCCTCAGCAGCAGCCTCCATCCCAATTTGCTGCTGGTGATACTGAAGAGCCAGAACCAAGCAGCAGCCATAAAACCTTCACTTCAAAGGTACCAGGTAGGATTACTTTCTGAGTGAACATTGTGATAAAGTTTATTATGCATTACATGCTGTAATATTTGCCTATATAAAAAGTGCCCAGAGATTATGAATGATTTGGCATCACAAATAAATTTGCTTTGACCTGATCAGAAAACTTTCTAATTAAGGTCAATTTAGGTTAAAAATGTGCCATCAGAAGCCGAGCCAGGAGGGAGTAGGACCACAGAAAGGTCTGCTGTCACTGTGTAGGTGAGCTCATTATAGCATTGATTACTTCAGTTTCACTATAACCACCTTTTATGCATCATATTACTACAGACTGTTTATACTTTTTCTACATGTTAAGTTTGTAAATACACAAAATCCACTACTGAAAGTGAATAGAAGGAAAATAAGAAAAAAATAATTGTTTTGTTAAAAGCATGTTCCATGTTGATCTTGCTAAAGCCTTACAGAATGTTGTTTGTTATTGTAATGCAGGTGCAGATGAGTCTCATAGGGATATGGATACTGAGGGAAGTGTGAATAAAAGACAAGAGTTTACTCAGGGGCAGATTAAACAGGACACAGCAACTCAGCAGCAGAAATTTGAAGATGAGACTGTTGATCATAACTTTGATTACTTTGTTTGTCCTCAGTTACAGGACATAAATGCATTGTTTTCATTTCATCCACAACAATCTCCAAACGTTTACAACATAAAAAATGGGACCAACTGTAAATGGTTGACTTTCTGTGGGAAAAAAAAAAAATCAGTCTCTCTACTATATTGTATGTCTGGGATTTGCTCTATTTTCTAGTGATAACCCTTTCAATAAAGAGAGGCACGAAAACATGGAAACATGTTCACCAAAGAATAGAGGAGCATGAAAAAAGTAAGATGCACAAAGACAGTGCAGATACCTACTTTCTTAAAGCACAAATGGCAGATGTCAGAAGCCTATTGATCAGCAACCAAATGTCATTACATGTTTAAGAAGTTAAAAAGAAACGTCTGCTGATGGAGCGTGTAGTCGATGTTATAAACGTTATTGGCAAATGTGGCCTCAGCTTCAGAGGTGATAAAGAAGAGGCTGCTTATAGCTTAGAAAACATTGCTGTTAACCATGGAAATGTCCTCAAACTGATTTTGATATTAAGCAAATATGACATTTGCCATCAGCAGCATGTAAATGCCTGCATAGAACTTAGAAAAAAGCAGCAAGAAACTGGTACAAAGGGTAGAGGCTCTTTAGTTATCCTGCTGTCTAAGGACATGTTAAGCAAAGTTGTGGATGTAATCAGTCAACTCATAAAGAGAACAATAGCAGAGGAAGTTAGACAGGCTGGTATGTTTTCTGCTCAGATAGACATAATGCAGGATTATCAGCTCTAAAGACCAGTGCTCTATTATATTAAGATATGCAACAGATCTCATCCATGAAAGACTGATTGCCATAGTGGACTGCGAGTCATGTACAGGGCAGCATTTTGCGGAGATCCTGAAAAAAGTGCAGGAGAAGCTCAATATTGACATCAGCACATGTGTGGGCAATTCAACAGATGGTGCACCTAATGGGTGTTTTCTGACTCACTCCCTCAATCACTCATCACTCACTCATCACTAATTCTCCAACTTCCCATGTAGGTAGAAGGCTGAAATTTGGCAGGATCATTCCTTACAGCTTACTTAACAAAAGTTGGGCAGGTTTCATTTTGAAATTCTACGCGTAATGGTCATAACTGGAACCTATTTTTCTCCATATACTGTAATGGACGTTAGCTCGATGGGCGTGGGGGGGCAGAGCTGCGTGTGACATCATCACGCCTCCCACGTAATCACGTGAACTGACTGTGACTGCAGTACGTAGAAAAGAAGGAAGAGCTCCCAAAGAGCGCTGAAGAAAAACGCCGAATACTTTATTCGCGAGATACAAGTTTAATGAGAAGACACGAGATATAAACGAGACTTTGGATCACTTTGTAACGGAGTTAAAATAGCTGTAGCGAGAAAGTTTTAAGTGCCGGGTCTTAGCTAACATTAAATAAAGCCATGGACGTCGCAACATCACACAAGAGAGCAGCTCACGTGAACTGACTGAAGCAGTACGAGTGATCACTCCATGCATCAAACCTGTTCAAAAAACACATTACACAATTGACAAGGTGATGGCTTTATATGTCGTTCATTTATAAAACAGCGGAGAAGCTGTGTAAAGGCTGTTTCACAAAAAACCAGCGGAGCGTCTTATATGAGCAGGCAGTGAGCTAAAGAAGGGAATCAATAAATATCTATAATCATAATAAACAAACAAAAAATAACGTACAAGCCGCAGATTAAATAAAGGAAATGGGTACCTGAACAGTAAAGTAAGTCTCGAATAGCTACACAATAACTATAAGAATCGTAATAAACGGAGAATAAAACAGTACAGAACCGCGAAGCAAGGAGAAATGACGGCCTTATATGGTGTTCGTTTATAAAGCAACGGAGAAGCTGTGTGAAGGCAGCTACACAAAAAAACAGCAGAGCGCCACACTCTGAATGTATTCCTGGCATCACCGTTATACCCTCTGATCTTCTATTTCAATTGAAATGCCTCAAATTCCCAATAAGGCTCTGCTTCGCAATGACAATTAATAAGTCTCAGGGACACACCCTACAAAAGGTTGCCATTGATTTGAGGCAACATTGCTTTCCTCCTGGACAAAACTATACGTTGCATTCTCAAGAGTAATCTCAGTGCACAGCTTGGTCATATTACAACCGGACTGCTGAAATGACAACATGGTATACACAGAGATCCTTAACAGATAGTTATTGGTATATTTTCCCTCAGTTTAAAAAGGTTTTCTTTTCTTCTTAATAAAAATTTAAAAGTAGTTCTTCGTCGCTGCGAAGCGCAGGGATTTTGCTATATACAGTATATATATATATGTAGATATATATGTATGTATGTGTATATAAATATATACTGTATATACAGTGGTGTGAAAAACTATTTGCCCCCTTCCTGATTTCTTATTCTTTTGCATGTTTGTCACGCAAAATTTTTCTGATCATCAAACACATTTAACCATTAGTCAAATATAACACAAGTAAACACAAAATGCAGTTTTTAAATGATGGTTTTTATTATTTAGGGAGAAAAAAATCCAAACCTACATGGCCCTGTGTGAAAAAGTAATTGCCCCCTTGTTAAAAAATAACCTAACTGTGCTGTATCACACCTGAGTTCAATTTCCATAGCCACCCCCAGGCCTGATTACTGCCACACCTGTTTCAATCAAGAAATCACTTAAATAGGAGCTGCCTGACACAGAGAAGTAGACCAAAAGCTAGACATCATGCCAAGATCCAAAGAAATTCAGGAACAAATGAGAACAGAAGTAATTGAGATCTATCAGTCTGGTAAAGGTTATAAAGCCATTTCTAAAGCTTTGGGACTCCAGCGAACCACAGTGAGAGCCATTATCCACAAATGGCAAAAACATGGAACAGTGATGAACCTTCCCAGGAGTGGCCGGCTGACCAAAATTACCCCAAGAGCGCAGAGATGACTCATCCGAGAGGTCACAAAAGACCCCAGGACAACGTCTAAAGAACTGCAGACCTCACTTGCCTCAATTAAGGTCAGTGTTCAAGACTCCACCATAAGAAAGAGACTGGGCAAAAACGGCCTGCATGGCAGATTTCCAAGACGCAAACCACTGTTAAGCAAAAAGAACATTAGGGCTCGTCTCAATTTTACTAAGAAACATCTCAATGATGGCCAAGACTTTTGGGAAAATACCTTGTGGACTGATGAGACAAAAGTTGAACTTTTTGAAAGGCAAATGTCCCGTTACATCTGGCGTAAAAGGAACACAGTATTTCAGAAAAAGAACACATCATACCAACAGTAAAATATGGTGGTGGTAGTGTGATGGTCTGGGGTTGTTTTGCTGCTTCAGGACCTTGAAGGCTTGCTGTGATAGATGGAACCATGAATTCTACTGTCTACCAAAAAATCCTGAAGGAGAATGTCCGGCCATCTGTTCATCAACTCAAGCTGAAGCGATCTTGGGTGCTGCAACAGGACAATGACCCAAAACACACCAGCAAATCCACCTCTGAATGGCTGAAGAAAAACAAAATGAAGACTTTGGAGTGGCCTAGTCAAAGTCCTGTCCTGAATCCAATTGAGATGCTATGGCATGACCTTAAAAAGGTGGTTCATGCTAGAAAACCCTCAAATAAAGCTGAATTACAACAATTCTGCAAAGATGAGTGGGTCAAAATTCCTCCAGAGCTGTAAAGACTCATTGCAAGTTATCAAAACGCTTGATTGCAGTTATTGCTGCTAAGGGTGGCCCAACCAGTTATTAGGTTCAGGGGCAATTACTTTTCACACAGGGCCATGTAGGTTTGGATTTTTTTCTCCTAAATAATAAAACCATCATTTAAAAACTGCATTTTGTGTTTACTTGTGTTATATTTGACTAATGGTTAAATGTGTATGATGATCAGAAACATTTTGTGTGACAAACATGCAAAAGAATAAGAAATCAGGAAGGGGGCAAAGAGTTTTTCACACCACTGTATATATGTATATATATGTATATATGTGTCTGTGTGTGTGTGTGTGTGTGTATATATATATATATATATATATATATATATATATATATATATATATATACTGCTCAAAAGAATTAAAGGAACACTTTTAATCAGAGTATAGCATAAAGTCAATGAAACTTATGGGATATTAATCTGGTCAGTTAAGTAGCAGAGGGGGTTGTTAATCAGTTTCAGCTGCTGTGGTGTTAATGTAATTAACAACAGATGCACTAGACGTGCAACAATGAGATGACCCCCAAAACAGGAATTGTTTAACAGGTGGAGGCCACTGACATTTTTCCCCCCTCATCTTTTCTGACTGTTTCTTCACTAGTTTTGCATTTGGCTACAGTCAGTGTCACTACTGGTAGCATGAGGCGATACCTGGACCCTACAGAGGTTGCACAGGTAGTCCAACTTCTCCAGGATGGCACATCAATACGTGTCATTGCCAGAAGGTTTGCTGTGTCTCCCTGCACAGTCTCAAGGGCATGGAGGAGATTCTAGGAGACAAGCAGTTACTCTAGGAGAGCTGGAGAGGGCCATAGAAGGTCCATAACCCATCAGCAGGACCAGTATCTGCTCCTTTGGGCAAGGAGGAACAGGATGAGCACTGCCAGAGCCCTACAAAATGACCTACAGCAGGCCACTGGTGTGAATGTCTCTGACCAAACAACCAGAAAGACTTCATGAGGGTGACCCAAGGGCCCCATGTCCTCTAATGGGCCCTGAGCTCACTGCCCAGCAGCATGCAGCTCAATTGGCATTCGCCATAGAATACCAGAATTGGCAGATGCACCACTGGTACCCTGTGCTTTTTATAGATGAGAGCAGTTTTACCCTGAGCACGTGACAGAAGTGAAAGGCTCTGGAGAAGCCATGGAGAACATTATGCTGCCTGTAACATCATTCAGCATGAGCAGTTTGGTGGTGGGTTAATGATTGTCTGGGGAGGCATATCCATGGAGGGTCACACAGACCGCTACAGGCTTGACAAAGGCACCTTGGCTGCCATTAGGTATCAGGATGAAATCCTTGGACCCATTGTCAGACCCTATGCTGGTACAGTGGCTCCTGGTGCACGACAATTCCTGGCCTCATGTGGTGAGAGTATGCAGGCAGTTCCTGGAGGATGAAGGAATTGATACCATTGACTGGACACCACACTTTCCTGACCTAAATCCAATAGAACACCTCTGGGACATTATGTTTTGGTCCATCCAATGCCACCAGGTTGCACCTCAGACTGTCCAGGAGCTCAGTGATGCCCTGGTCCAGATCTGGGAGGAGATCCCCCACAAAACCTTCTGTCATCTCATTAGAAGCATGCATCGATGTTGTCAGGCATGTATACAAGAACACAGGGGCCATACAAAGTGCTGCGTACAATTTTGAGTTGCTGCAATTAAATTTTGGCAAAATGGACTAGCCTGCCACATAATTTTTCACTCTGATTTTTGGGGCGTCTTTGAATTCAGGGCTCTGTAGGTTGATCATTTTCATTTCCATCAAACAATGTGGCATCCTTTCGTTCCTAACACATTACCCAGTCTATATCAGTATAGATATCCAGGAGGATTTCTTTTTCCCATTGAGATCTGATGTGTTTTCAAAGTGTTCCTTTAATTTTATTGAGCAGTTTATATATATACATATGTGTGTATTTATGTAGATTTGTATATATATGTATATATGTGTCTGTGTGTGTGTGTATATATATATATATATATATATGTGTATGTGTATGTGTGTATATATGTATGTATATTTATCTGTATGTATGTATGTATGTATGTATGTATGTATGTATGTATGTATGTGTGTGTGTGTGTGTGTGTGTGTGTGTGTGTATGTATATGTATGTAGATGTGTATATGTTGTAAAAGAGTGAGGAGACAGCAAAAAGGTTTGGGGTTTTCCGGCCCCGTATATTGTCGATAATCCACAATATATTCAAAAATAAACGGTCAAAAATATAAACAAGACTGTTCATATGCGCGATGCCTTAGCATGGCGTCAGCGGCCATTTTAAAGAGGAGGAGCCGGAAGTGGAGGAATGCTGGGAAGAAACCATGAGGGTGGATGGGATCGATGACGTCAGGAAAGATGGCGGAGGAAGGGCAGAATTAGACGTGGTGCGGGCAAAACCCGGTCTTATGGTGGCAGAGCGTTTTTTTTTCTGTAAGGAAGCATAGGGAGAAAGTTAGTACCCCGCCATTCCCTGCCGGTGAATGTCTTCCCAGGTGTGTCAAGATCCTTCTGCAGTCTCCGACTCACACGTGCGTGACATGATCCCCCCCTTAGCCCAAGACCGTCAGGTCGGGCGGACCTAACCGAGAGGTCGTGGATACGAGAGAGAGCATCGGCGTTGGCCTGAAGGGTGCCCCGACGATAAGTGACGGTGAATTTATAGGGTTGCAAATCCAGAAACCACCTGGTGACCCGCGGATTCGACTCTTTATGTAGGGACATCCACTGAAGTGCAGCGTGATAAGTCACCAGAGTGAATTCGTGGCCCAACAGGTAATAACGGAGATGGGTCACCGCCCACTTAATGGCCAAGGCCTCCCGTTCCACCGCCGCATACCGGGTCTCCCGGTCCATCAATTTCCGGCTCAGGTACATTACGGGGTGCTCGACACCATCGACACTTTGGCTCAACACGGTGTCCAGGCCTGTGTCCGAAGCGTCGGTCTGGAGAATAAACGGGAGCCCAAAATCGGGCGTCCTCAATACAGGTGCCGACGTTAGGGCCTTCTTTAGGTCACTGAATGCGTGGTCCGTTTTGTCGTTCCACACCACGTATAAGGGAGCACCCTTCTTTGTCATATTGGTAACATTCGTTGCACCTCTAATTCCACTTCTGCGCGTTTTGCCTCCGGGAGTCTATAGGGTCTCTCCCGGACGATTACACCGGGGTCTGTGACTATATCATGCGCAATCAGCGAGGTCCAGCCAGGCGATTCGCTCACTACTTCGGGGATGGCTCGGATCACCTGGGTTAACTCCTGCCGTTGTTTGGGCGTTAGCTCTTTACCAAGGTTAAGGGCAGACGTGCATGAGAAAAGGGAGAGGGACCTACGGGAGCCGGGAAGCTCCTCCCTGTCTTTTCAAGGTTTCAATAAGTTTATATGGTAGATCCTCTCGCTCGGTCGACGATTGGGTTGTTTCACCGAGGATGGGATCGATGACGTCAGGAAAGATGGTGGAGGAAGGGCGGAAGTGGTGGAGGATGGGATCGATGTATTATCCAATATATTAGACAAAATAAGAGAAACTAAGACATATTAGACGTTACAAATATATTATTACTAGGCTCAACCTCATTTTAAGGCGATCGACTTTTATCCTCAATTTGTGTGCGCTCCATGTGTACATCAGGCATGTAAGTGTAGGGAATAAGAACATTAAAGTGCCCATTCATAACATCTCCCGAAAACCTACACTTTTTTTATCCCCTCGAGTGCCTGTCCAAAGTTGTAAAATGTCAGCCCGAATCTGTACCGCTAAAGACGGGGTTTCAGGCACTAAATAAGCTATAGATGAGAATAAGCAAGCACCATCTCCCCTGATATTTACTACGCGGTGAGGCATTTGTACTCCATCAACATTAATTATTTCCAGACACATAATTTTGTCTATTTTTCCAGCGCATCGCGCACAAAAGCAAGGGGATGATGGGAGCAGCAGAACTCTGCTCACATCGCGTCGCTTCGTACCGCAAGCCGCAAGTAGCAAGTCTGTGATAAGCGGAATACCGCTACGCTTTGCACTCATGGGATGGAAGGACAATCCAGAGCGCTTTTATATACAGTAGTAGATTATTGTACTCTACATTTAATTACACACACACACACACATACAGTTCTTACACACAACCACTAACCTATGAAGGCACAACCTCATTAGGAGAGTCTTCAGGTGGTGCAGTATATTCAGCAGGTGTTTCGTTGTCTTCTTCCGCTGAAGGAGTACTAAGAGTAGGCAGTGGGTATCTGTGTGCGCGGCTGAAGAACATCTTGATAGGCAGTTGCTGGCGCTGTCTTTTCATATGCGTGAGGAGGCTTTTGTAGGGTATTGCCATCTTTGATCATATCCACGAGTTTCACCTTCTTCTGGATAGCAAGCATCTTCCTCCGGCACTTAGTTTTATTGTCAGAAGGCTTAGAAAAAGCAGCACGTTTAGGAGCCATTGTGGGGCTTAGATAAAAGTTCTCAGAAAGCGCATGCGTAGTGACGTAAGCGTGTATGAGGAAAAATCGTGATAGAGTGAAGCTGCGAAAGTCGAAGCATGATATAGCGAGGGATCACTGTAGATATGTGTATGTGTAGATATGTATATGTATGTGTGTGTGTGTGTGTGTGTGTGTGTATATATATATATATATATATATATATATATATATATATATATATATATATATATATATATATATATATATGTGACAGCAACACTCATAACAGTGACAAAACAATTACATTGACAATCATGTTACGTTATTTTTAAAATTTTCTTTTCATAATTTTTTAAAACACTACTTCTCGCTGCTAAGCACGGGTATTTTGCTAGTATATATATAAATATTATATTAAATTATAATATATATATATATATATATATATATATAAATAAATAATTCCATTACAACGAATATCTTTACAATGAAATTTTCACTACATTGAAATATTTTTATGATCCCGACAGTTTCCCCATATGACACGAGTCTATAGAAATCTCGTTACTACGAAGTACATTCAGCAGATACTTTCATTACAACAAAGTGCACAAAAGACCTTGAAATGCTTAAATGAATCATCCACAGAGAAGTTAATTCTGTGGACACAGCTCAGTTGTGCACAACGATCCCCAAACTGAAACAGTAATTTTTTTTTCTTTCTAACTTTCCTCATACTATTTATTTTTTGTCTTTTTTGTTTCCTGCGGTTTTAAATGATACTTTTTGCTTGTCAACATTTGAAAAACATCTATTGGAATTTAACTCATGGTCACCCTCCTATAGAAACGACAGACACGAAAAAACGACAATAGTTCATATGAGAAAAAAAAAACTTCACATTTTTGCAGCTCTCGATTGTGGCAAAAAGAAAAAAAGATGTCAGTGAATTCGTAATTTCGCCATCGACACTGTCAACTTTCTTAAAAGACTGACCAAAAAAAGAAGAAAAATCTCGGGTTGCAAACGTATGTGAACTGCTGCATTTGAAGACGTTGAAAAAGCAGTTTTTATTTGGTTCAGTGATGCTCAGTCAAGAGACATTCCTATTAATGCAGCACTCATTCAAGAAAATGTGGGGTTTGTAAACTCTTGGGACCTCCCCCTACTAGACAGCACGCCGAAGAGAGTCCCGAAGTGGGATGTAAGCGTCTGTACAAGGCAATAAGCAGGCTGAAAGCTGTGGTGTGTCTCTCTCCGCCACAGAAAACAGAAAATATCTTGATGGGTGATGCAATTTTAGGAGCACGTACATTGTAAATGCAGATAACAGGATTACTTTATCACTGACCTGGCCATGACCCTGCCTGACTGCTGTGTCTGTGTATAGCAGAGTGGCAGATCACGCTACAATAAATAAGTGTGCCGTTCCTGTTTCAAGCTGAATAAAGCTAAAGTACTGAGACTAAGCCTCATGTTTTGGGGTGCAAGACAGGGATTTATAGCGAGACCCCGATCTTTTATGTTTCTGTTTTATCTATGTGTTCAACAATTCCTGCCAATCTACATTTATCCAGATCATTGTAGACATGGAACACAATGAAATGCATGTATTCTGTGAAAGAAAAATTAACTGCTTGTAAGGTACTTAGGGTTAATAGCTGACAAAGCCGTTTTGCTACAACGACAGGTTATTCCTACAGGCATCTGTCATAAGACAGGGTGCAGTAAGCTGACTTAGGAAAATTTCCAGTTTCTTTAGGAATGTGTCTATTTGACAAAGGAAAGATGACCTTTCCTTTTTTAGGGTCTATCTTACAAGTAAAAAAATAAGAACAGACTACTCTCATGTTTTCATGCAGAAAGGACATAAAAAATAAAAAAAGTTTCTACTACAAGTCTGTGGTGGGGAAAAAGAAAGACCTCACATTACTTGTGCTGCAAAATCCACATCATAATCCACATGTAAAGTTATCCGGTTGTAGTCTCACAACATAACCAACTTATGTATTTCTCTCTATATATAAAAAAAATCCTGGAATGTAAAAGCCAAGCGACGAGCCATGATCTTCTCGGACGTTCTCGAAAGACATTTTAAAGACCCGTGAGACAACAAAGACGGGCCACGGAGCGTCTCACATGGGGACCGTAAACATTAGACTTGGTGCCAAGAGATTGTCCCAGGGCAGTCTCTCGGGGACGTGGAACATAAGAGCTCAGATAGCCAGCAAAACATTCACTCATGTAAAGTCACGCTCTCAGCAAAGAAGAATGAGCAGTGCGGAGAAAAGAGATACATATGCAGAGAAAGGTACAGAATATAAAAGCAGTTACAGTCGAACATATTTTAGCGTCCCAGCCAAGCTGAAGCATTTTTTGTTTTAAGTGACTGTTAGGTCCGTTTGAGGGAGGGCAGAGTACACCACAGCAGACTGATAGCTGGGTGCTGACTGATGCGGTAAAGGGGAGGCGAGACCCTTGGGAGGAAAGGCTGGAGAGGGTGCTAGAAAGTTGTGTTTGGGGTTACGCAGTCTGCGATTATTAAAGTAGAACTTCTGTGACACTTTATTATGTCAGTCGCTACAGTATCAAAAAAAAAAGATAGCACAGATTACATTGATGCAAACAAAAGGAAATTAGTTTAAGTCAGAGAATTTCAAAAACGGGGTTTATCTCACATGCATTTATTGGTTACTTTGCAAAAAAAAAAAAAAATATATTAACTGCTCTGCTGATGATGTGGATTGTTTTGTCTGTGCTGAAATTCCAAACAGAGAAACTTATCCAAAATTATGGTACAAAGTCATTAAACACAAGTCTCAGACCTCATTTAAAAGATTCAGCATATTGGGACACGACAGATTCCAAATATTGTTTTTACAGAAATTCTGAAATAAAAGTGAAACTAATGAAATAGCAATGGGAGGGCAGAGTACACCATGGCAGACTAATAGCTGGGTGCTGATTGACAAGGTAAGGGGGAGGCGAGACCCGTGGGAGGAAGGGTTGGAAAGGGTGCTAGAAAGTTGTGTTTGGGGTTACGCAGTCGCTGATTGTTAAAGTAGAACTTTTGTGACACTTTATTTCGTCAGTCACTACAGTATATAAAAAAAAAAAGATAGCACAGATTGCATTGATGCGGACAAAAAGAAATTAGCTTAAGCTGGTTGGTTACTTTGCAAAAACAATTATTAACTGCTAATGATGTGGATGATTTGTCTGTGCTGAAGTTCCAAACAGAGAAACCTTTCCTACATTATGGTGCAAAAGTCATTAAACACAAGTCTCACAGACCTCATTTAAAAGATTCAGCATATTGAGACATGAAAGATTCCAAATATTCTTTTTACAGAAGTTCTGAAATGATAGTGAAACTAATGAAATAGCAACAATTTAAAGAAAAAAAATATTACTAGTGTTTATCTGGAAAACCAAACACGGGGGTTGGCGAGCGAAGTGAGCAGGGGGCGAAGCCCCCTAGTTTACTTTAATAACATAAAATACGTAACTTTCTAAAAACAGTCTGTTCAAGTAAAATGGAATATGCTCATACATGCGTGAACATTTGAAGTTAAGACACTTTGAATGATTTTACATGTGGA
The DNA here is from genome assembly GCF_016835505.1 of Polypterus senegalus. Lineage (NCBI taxonomy): Eukaryota > Metazoa > Chordata > Cladistia > Polypteriformes > Polypteridae > Polypterus > Polypterus senegalus. The sequence goes on along the minus strand of NC_053164.1, from coordinate 152,158,250 downwards.
TTACGCAACACAAGTAACCGTCACTATTTTTTTTTCCGCATTTGAAAATATCTCCAGACTACATTTGCTATAATAATTAGGAAAAAAACAGTTGCATTATTCAATTCTTCCTGCTCATATCTACTCTAATCATATTTTGTATTTAGAACATCTAACATCATTAAATTTTGCAAAACATTCTCAGGGTTATTTGCATTTTAACCATTTGTCCTGTGTTGACTGTACAATGTCAAAGTGTAATGATCTAATTATGAGTTTCTGCCTATCAATAGCAAGCAGCCTTTGGTAACACTCCAAAAATTTCTCTTGCCCATATTTACAGACTTTGCATAGCAAACATATATAAAGTCTGATATAAATGTAACTGTTTAGCAAAATTTGCAGTCTCTTAAATCTAACTTATTTAATGTTTCAACAATCATGTGGAATGCAGTCCTATGCATTTCTACAACCAATTGTAATTTTTACATTATTTTACCAATTTCTAGAAAGGTATGTGAAGCATTTTCTGAAAAAAAGAAAGTTAAAACTATATGCAATTTCATTTTCAAGAATGCTGCCAACATTAAAATGAATAACCCCATTTATGATTTAATTTTTAGTTTGAACAGCAATGCAGCTACAAAAATGAAAAGTAAAACACATTTCAACTTTGCAATTTCATTTTCAAGTTTTCAACATATAGCAAATAGTGTGGGTCAATGCGTGGTGCTTTGCACCTCTATTTCCCACAATTCTTTCTGTTTTGTAGCTGTAGAGTCATTTCAATCGACAGAAAAACAGTTGAAGTGAGAAGTAAATTCACATGATTTTGATCTTTCACCCCCATACTGTGATCAACTCTGCTCAGTTGCACGGATTTTTCTAACTAGTGTGGTAAAAGGCAAGTAATCCTTTTAAGGATAGCAAGACACTCAAAGAACCATATTAGAGAGCAGCGAATCCAGCCATTGAGGCACACTGTCCCTTAACACAAAAATCCCTGAAGCCTATGAAAAAGTTGGAATCCTGGGCCACCACCATTCCTTCGCACCTCTCCATCAGCGTCTTTATTTTGCAAATAGGTCAATCAGAACAAGCAGCCTGCTATCCCATCCCCACCACCGACGCAGCTGAAGTTCTCCCAGCTTAAGCTTGTTTATCTGGGTGTAAGGTGCCTGGAGTTAAATAGGGTAAATAATATATTATTATTTGGAATACATGCATTTTATGTGTGTTCCGTGTCTACAACGATCTGGGTAAATGTAGAATGACAGGAAATGCGAGGCAAGAAATGTTGAACACATAACTAAAACAGAATTTTTTTTCATGTTATAGTACTAATGGTAAAACGTATATGTGAAATGTATAATGTGATCTGAACTCCAAATATCAAATAAGCACTTTTAACCAAAAAAAAAAAAATTCAATTTTATATGTTACTGCCAATATATAAAAACCGAAGTCCAAATACCAATTGCACGGCTGGTGTAGAGGTAAGAACGGCTACCTCTGAATCAAGAGGTTGCGGATTCAATCCCAGGTCTTCCCTGCATTTTCCATTTTGAGCAGTGAGCTTGGTTATTACTATTTACATCCAAACATACAGAAACTATCTGGACATATATACACACACTATACTAAGGCAATACTCAATTTTTCCACTAAGATATATAGTAAATCATAAGAAAGGTAGGAAAGGGACAAAAGAGTAAGATTAAACAAACTGCACTTTCTCAAATGATCTATTCTTGCATGGGACCTTGGAATCATTACACAATCTTTAAATAAACTAATGCATACAAAAATACATATGCTTAATAAGATAATTTGACAGTTACCTGATACTGGTCCTGAACTATTATCCAAGGCATCTAAAACAAATGAGGAATAAGAGGAAAAAGTTTAGTTTTTTTTAAATATATAATTATATCATAATATAAACAATGCATTACAAGAATACATACTGTTCAGCTTTGCTCCACAAAGCTACTTTTACTTTACCAAATCATTTAATATCCTTTTTTTTTTTTTTAAATTTTCTTCATTTAAAAAGAAGCCTTACAACGCAAATGTTAGCAAGACTTAAAATGGTAAAGGACAACAATCTACAAAAATCCTCTTGAAAGGATCTAAAATGTATAGCTATTGTTTCTTGTTCTAAAACTGAGGTAATAAGTTGACTCATTATTCCTTGGACGCTTTTCAGATTGTGCACTGTAACTGAAGTAACAGGTTTGTTCAACCCATTTATTGCCAACAGCAGTATGGAGTGGAGGGTGAGGGAGGGCATCTAATTAAGATTTAGATAATAGAAATAGATACAGCAAACCTTTCACTTGTACAAATTTGAAGCAAATCATTTTGTGCATATTTATTTTGTGTATGATACACAGATATATAAAAATATGCAAACACAAATCATAGTGATTATTTATTCAAAATTAAATATACAAGGGATTTAAGTTTGTTTTGTGCTTGTCTTTACTAACCAGTGTAATTCTAATTAACTTACCACTAGGCTTAATGAAGCCATCTCTGTCTCCAGCGATGCTGGGGAAATAAACATGAAGATATGAAGCCTGCTTCCCTTATACAGCCAGTTCTGAACCTCTAACACAGGACATTTACCAAGGGACAGACATAGTACTGGCTAGATCTTCCAGTGCCCCTCAACCCACTCCCACAAGGGATCTGGTTTAATTACAAGTTGTTAACTACAAAATGTGCAGTGGAGGATATTAAAAGAAACAGCTTTCAGGTTTTAAGTCATTTTTTAAAATAACTTTTAAATTAAGAAAATATGACCTTAAAATCAACATTACATTATATTTTATGCATGAATATGTTTGTACTTGAGGTGCAGTTCTTTTTTTTTTTTTAAAGCATATCGATCTGAGAACAAATACTTATGAAAATATGCATATCGTATTTATTTTAATGCAAAGCTTATAGAAATGCTTTCTGCATTTTACATAAAAATCACCTCAGCAGATTATACTGAAATTATACAAAATGCACTTCTGTACAAGTGTAACTTTAGATCAGTATGAATGGCATGGTATTAATTCTAAATCCTAAAACCGCAGGTGTAATTTATCATTAATAATTGCTCATTTGTACACTGCTTCTTAGCTCAAATAGTGCTCCAGAACTGCACCTTAAATAATCATTCTTTACAGCAGAGAAGCTGATACATGTAGCATGTTTAATATACACTGTATAATAACATACATTTTTACAACACTCTTCATAGAACTGAAGTTACACACTTGTATAATAAACACTTTAAAAATCACAGTACATATAAAAACAGCATATAACAAAGTTACTTATTTACAATTTTACATTAATTAAAATGTGCATCCATCTATATGCAGGCACCATGATTCTGTCTAAGTCCGACTTTCAAAATGCTGGCAGTTCAGTACTGAGTACAGGTACTTTAAAAGAACTGATGTGAACACATGTCTCTCACTTTGTAACCTGTAGCATATAAATTCAACAAAGCGTGTTAAAAAAAACCAATTCAAGATCATTATTATGTTTACAAAAAAAAACAGACAAAAAATAAGCCCAACTGTACTACAAGCATTTTCTTAACTTACCTGAAGACTGTTAAAAGTGAAAGCAACACTCAAGAGGCAAGAAAACCCTTCAAAGAAATATACAGATTTTAAAAATTTTCAATTACATTTCCTTTTTGTGTGACTAGGAAAATTGGCAATCTTTTCAGCCAAATAAATACGCAACACTTATGAACATACAAATGAAGATTGTTATTTTAAAAATTAACTAGAAGATAGATATTTCTGAGCACCTTTAATGTTCTTCAGTTTCAAATTACTTTTTTTCCCTTTCAGTTTAAACAAATCTTTGTCACTGTATGTACTACTTATGCAATGAGTAATTTGTAAAATGTATATTCCACTTTACTTGAGCACTTGCTTCAGGTGCAAGTGAAGAAAGCTATGGAAAAACAAACTGCATATCATATATGCTGTCACCTTTATAATATTGTACAATACTATATCAGTACTATATCAAGTTGTCTGTATCAAAGACCTGAAAAATACACTGGTTTTGGGAATCAGGAGTACTACACTTCACGACTTTTATGTTGCAGTTTCATCAGTTTAATCATATATTAGTCTCTTACTTCCACTTAGTTGGTTCAGGAAGTGTTTACCTGCTTTTTCAGGTCCAAAACCACTACTTCTGCATGAATATGTGAAGATGCTACAGTGAGGCAGAGCAAACAAATGCTTAAATGCAAAGAAATGTACAAGAGTTGCTTTTTCCTTTTCAAAACAGTGTTACTCTGTAAAGGTTCACAAACTCACAACTATTCATTTACTTGAAACTTACCTTGATTGTAAGGCAAAAGAAGTAATCAAAACACTCAACATAAAATTGCGATTTTTTTGTTATTCTATGGAAGCTGAGCTGAAGCTCACTTGAGCAAATACAATATTTTCAAAGTCTTCTACTGAAGCATTATTTAAAATGATAAAGTTAGTTAAAATCAATGAGACAAACCTCAATCTTTCCAAACTGTAAGGGTTCGTTCAAAATTGTAAGTGGATATATTCCACAAATCTAACAGTAATCTATGTCATAATGTGACAATATAAATCTTTTTAACAAAAAAAGTTTGGTGGTATTTTTCCTGTGTAAATCATTTGAACTATTTCCTTTTCCCCTTTGTGTTCCTACCATACAGTAAAACACCCCCATGGCTAATTTCTACAACAGGACTGAAAGTACAGAACTATCCACCAACAATGTGCGATTTCTAAATGCCCATATGCTTTTGGTCAAATGGGAAGGGACAGAAATACTGGCTATATAGCTAGTAGGACAGTGCATTTCTTTACAAAACATTGTATGAGAGGAATACAGTCAACAATAAAGGTGTTACATTTAAATTCACTTTTTGCAAACCAACCTTTTAAAAATGTACCCATAAAGTAAAATCCACAGAAAAATATTAAAGATATGATCTGCATAAGGAAAAATAGTGTTTATTTCTTTTTACCTTGTATCAACAGCCATGTTACAATTGTAAATATATTGATCCTTTCAGCACTGGAACTCTGGCTATTAAAAACTACACAGAATTTAGGCAGATGAAACAAACATATTTTTACCTCACTCCTCCACGTCCTCTCCTTCTTTCTATGTTCAGGCTTATACAATCTCTGTCAAGTCCACCCCTGCAGCGGCTTCGATTTTCAACTCCAACCGCATCACTGCTCTGTCCAGGGCCCAAGAAGCCACTCTGCTCTGGCCCAGAAAAGACTTTACCCCTATTTTTAGTAGGTTCAGGCCTATAGCTACCTGAAATATGATAAACAAGCAATAAATGAGATGTAATATGGAACAAGAGCTGAAGGGTTTTAAAAACATAACCTTCATATAACATAACATAAGCCACTATGACAATATCTTAATAGTGCTCCAGTGTTTAACCTGAATTAATACCTCAACTTATATAGGAGAGACAGCAGTCTGATAAATCATTTTCTATTAGTTCACAGATCTTGTATTGTATAATACAGTGTGTGAATGTTTAATATGAAATTACCACTGGTTATACTTGCTACCATAATTTAATAATTTATGTTTCTAAGAGTTGTTTTTTTTTTTTAAATATCCTTAATGTGAATTTCACAAATGCAAGTAACCTACAAGCAATAGAGCAATACTGTTATTATGGTGTATGTGAGAGTATTAAAAACTTAATATTGCAGTTCATAATCCAAGAGGGTACTTTATAGGATTACAGTTAAACATTCTTACTAAATGTTCTGTCTTTTCCCTGTTCTGCAAAATTCTGCTAAATATGAAGCTTTTTATTTTTATTCCAACATTCATTGAAACATGTTCTCTTTGCACGTGAAAAAAGCAAAAAGCTATAGAAAGAATATAGGCTTTTTCCGTAAACTGAGGCTTCTTAATGGTAAAATCTAGATTTTTGGATTAAATTTAATTCTCTTCTCTACATTCCAACTGCCTCTCTATCATGGCCAAACAAGCATTTTAAACATAACCCCTTTCTTTCTTCTCTTCTTACACATCTTTCTCTAATCACCATCATCAGATACTGTCAAAAAACACCTTACTTCAATGACATATTGTTCCTTCAATCCTATTGTTTCTTCATAATTTTTACAAAATTTGTAATCAACTATGGCATTTGACTCAGCATTCAAACTTTTATTCTTTCCCAGCTGGATCCCTACAACTCTGTCATCTCAGAAATCCCAGTATCTTTCTACCACCAGGGATACATTACACACAAAAGGAAAGATAACTGACAGAGATTTTTCTTTTTAATTCAACATTGTTGCCTCCTTATGTACTTTTCAGGATGCCTACTATGCAAATATTGTTCAGACAGATGCAGTCTTTTATTTTAGTTCAGTTATTTTGGACAATATAATTAATCCATTTGAAGTTCCAGCATCAGTATCTTTGCACTGTGGATAAAATTAACAGATTCTAGACACCCTCAAGATTTTTTCCTGCTTCTCCTTAATGTCAGACATTATTTCTCAATGGATTAATGCTATATTTTCCTGAAAGTCCCATCTAATATCTGCTCTTAGATCTACCAAATACTTGACTACAAAAACTGGCACTCACTTTATATTCTACTTCCAGCAGAGACAATGTACACAGAGATTTTTTTTTTTTTGGACAAGGGTGAAAACTTTGGAGTGCGATCTTTTAAAAGTTGGCATTCTGTAAAATAAAGGTAAATTACTTTTGAAAGTGTGAGAAGGTTATAAGCTGGTAAATATCAGGAAAGTGGCTAGCATCCCCATTAGCTACAGGAGGTTACATATGCCTCATGTTCTGTATTTAATATTTATGTTTTTAATAACATCATACTGTGTTAACATTTTACACTCCTTATCTAGATTTGCTTTACATTTTGAATGCACTGCGGTGGGTTGGCGCCCTGCCCGGAGTTTGTTTCCTGCCTTGCACCCTGTGTTGGCTGGGATTGGCTCCAGCGGACCCCTGTGACCCTGTAGTTAGGATATATATATTCAGGTTTTTTTTAAGCAAACTTATTTATTTATTTATTTATTTATTAATTAGTATAATCCGTAAGTAAAAGCAAATGTCATACATTGATCAGCCACAATATTAAAACCACTAACAGGTGAAGTGAAGTAAGTAACAGCAAGTAAACAGAGTTATGTGCTGTAAGCATACAAAATGGGCACGTTTGGGCAATTGGGTCTGAGCAACTCCAAAAAGTTAGGTTTTATGGGGGACCAAAAGTGGTCCAAAGATGGACAACCGGTGAACTCGCAACAAGGTCATGGACATCCAAGGCTCACTGATGGAAAAAAACAGCCTCTGATTCACAAAATTTAATACTGACCATTACATTCTTGAGTAGCTGTAGTCCAGTCAAAGTTCCCATGCCGACTCCTATCCATCGCCAAAAGTTCCTACAATGGGCATGGACTGTGGAGCAATGAAGAAGGCCTGCCCTGATGAATCTCATTTTCTTTTAGATCATGTGGATGGCCGGGTGTGTGTGATTTCTTTAACCTGGGTAAGAGAATGCAGCAGGATGCACTATGGGAGGAAGGTTAACTGGCAGAGGCAATGTTCTGCTCAGAAACCTTGGGTCCTGGCATTCATGTGGATATTACTTTGATAAGTACCACCGAACTAAAGATTTTTACAGAACCTACATACCCCTTCGCGCCAGCTGTATTTCCGGATGGGAGATGCCTCTTTCAGCAGAAAATGTGTCCTGCCACACTGCAAAAATTGTCATATTCCTCCAGCCATTCCTGAACAAAAGATTCAAGGTATTGACTTGGTCCTCAAATTCCCTAGATTCCAAGCTGTTTGAGCATCTGTGGGATGTGCTGGAATAATAAGTCTGATCCATGAAGGCCCCACAAAACAAAATCCATCCTTCTCTCTTTCCTCAAAAACAGTTCAATCACTCTGTCGTACGGATTATCCGTGCGCCTCAGTTCCATCAAAAAGTCCCTTTCTATCGCCATCAAAGCTAATGCTGAAAGTTGAACCTGTGGCTTCTATCCAATCAATGGGTCTGAATACAGTGACGTCGCCGTACGCCTGCTAGAGGGCCGTACTGACGCCAACTCAAAATCTGATTGGTTGAAGCAACAGGTTAATCGTTATTCTGTGTTAGAGTGCCTGCACAACAGATTATGAAGGCCTCTCTGCCTGGCAACAAATGATGGCTGAAATGTAATTGGTTAAATGCTTTAATACGAAAATACATGCCTGGAAGCAGCACAACCATCAGAAAAGCTATGAAAGAAAGCGAACAGACTATTTGGAATTATTTAATTAAGTATTCATGGACAAAATATAATTAACATTAGTTTGTGATTCAGATATTTTCAGCCTTCTACCTACACGGGAAGTTGGAGAATTAGTGAGTGAGTGAGTGAGTGAGTAAGTCAGTCAGTCAGTGAGGGCTTTGCCTTTAATTAGTATAGATTCACTAAGGGCATGCAAGACAGAGAGCCACGCCCACTAAAGCCCGCCCGGCAACTCTAACTAAGGGCAAGCAAGACAAAGAGCCACGCCCGCTAACTCTAAGACTATGAGATACGCTCGATAGAGCCCCGCCCGCCATCTCTAATCCTACTTCCGCGTATACCGGCGCTCTCGATCAAACAGCAATAATTATCAAAGAAACAAAGATAACGTGATTATCGTGTCGACTGGGCAACACAGTGAATGCCGCATCTATCTATATATGTCTATGTTTTCCGTAGCCTGCTACAGGAAGGTACTCTCTCGACCATTGGCATTGGTTTCGCTCCTTGCTATTTTCCTTATACTGCGACGGTGGTTTCCTAAACCTTTGTTATACTGAATTCCTTTCTCACCGATTTCCGTTCCTATTCTTAAACCACCGTATGCTATGGTGGGCTTCAGCTAGTATCATTCTCTCAAATAACAGAAGTACTTTAATTAAAAAAAGGTATTAAATGGGATTTCTGTTTTAGTCATGGTATCAAAAGGTATTAACTTTCATAAAATTTCACTGTTATTGGTACTGAATATAAAAATTTCAGTAATCCATAGGGATTCATGTGGATGTAAAAGCTAAACACTGAACATGTCTTCTAAATCATTTATTCTTGCAGTTGCAATGTAATTTCTGACTGATCTCTTCCTTCGGTATTGGAGGCAACGAGTTCTCGTGTGTTTTGCTTTATATGTGTAGAACTGACTTGCTATGTTGCACGCACCACTCAAAAATGCAAACACAGTATAGTTGGCCATGTTTTTTTGAGAAAGCTGCGTTATTTTGGTAATTATTAACCTAAAGAATGCCAGTATGCTGTAACCCAAGTGAAATGAACATCAGGTTTAAATGGTGCTAATAAAATTACAATTAGGTTTCTGTAATAAACATTTAGCATTATAAGTTGCTAATTAAGGATAATCTACTTGAGTTGACTACTAGGACTCCTAAGAAATGACTGCTGAAAATGTGGGAAAAAAATATACATACACGCATGCGCATGTACACACACACAAGATTTATTTAACACAAGAATCCCAGCTAAAGGCTCTTTGTCTGGGTATGAGGTGCCTGGAGTTGTATAGAGTAAATAATATATTGTTATTTGAAATATATGCATTTCATGCATGTTCTTTGTCTAAAACAACCTGGGTAAATGTTGGATGACAGGAAAGGTGAGGAAAGAAATGTTAAGCACATAACTAAAGCAAAGTTTTTGCATGTTATAGTACTAATGACAAAATGTTAACATGATGTGTATAATGTGTGAAGACTGAAGTCCAAATATCAAATAAACACTTTCACAAAATGTAGAAGTATAACAAAAGCAGTGCAGTTTCATTCAAGAATATAACTGAAGATAAACAAATTGGGTTAGGAGACGAACCGGACACGGCTTGCATATAAAAAAAACCTGGTATATTGTCAGAAATCGTGTTTTGTCGCAATATATCACGGCATGTAAAACTCCACTTTGGCTCGGTTTACACGCTTAATCCAGCAGTTTACTAGTAATTTCCTATGTGAGTAAATGGACCAATAATTATAACTGAAGATACTAGGTACATCATTTTGTAATCACAGAAATACAGCATCTGTATAAAACCATCTACTGATGCATCATGATAATATATATTGTTAAGCACAACAGAACAAAAAAATATCCAGCACATGAAGGAAGCAAGAGAAAAGACAATTCTGCTTTTTGGAATTTAAAGGTCTTATTATGGCAGATACTGCATCAAAACACAGCTGTCAAGTAAATGCTAAAAAAAGAAGAAACAAAAAAGGCAGTACAGTAAAGCAAATGAGGAACAGTAATAACTTGCCACAAAGCTGCAGAACATATGGGTCTCATAGCTTACAGTGCATCCAGAAAGTATTCACAGCGCATCACTTTTTCCATATTTTGTTATGTTACAGCCTTATTCCAAAATGGATTAAATTCATTTTTTTCCTCAGAATTCTACACACAACACCCCATAATGTCAACGTGAAAAAAGTTTACTTGAGATTTTGGCAAATTTATTAAAAATAAAAAAATTGAGAAAGCACATGTACATAAGTATTCACAGCCTTTGCCATGAAGCTCAAAATTGAGCTCAAGTGTATCCTATTTCCCCTGATCATCCTTGAGATGTTTCTGCAGCTTAATTGGAGTCCACCTGTGGTAAATTCAGTTGATTGGACATGATTTGGAAAGGCATACATCTGTCTATATAAGCTACCACAGTTGACAGTTCATGTCAGAGCACAAACCAAGCATGACGTCAAAGGAATTGTCTGTAGACCTTCGAGACAGGATTGTCTTGAGGCACAAATCTGGGGAAGATTACAGAAAAAATTCTGCTGCTTTGAAGGTCCCAATGAGCACAGTGGCCTCCATCACCCGTAAGTGGAAGAAGTTCAAAACCACCAGGACTCTTCCTAGAGTTGGCCGGCCATCTAAACTGAGTGATCGGGGGAGAAAGGCTTTAGTAAGGGAGGTGACCAAGAACCCGATGGTCACTCTGTCAGAGCTCCAGAGGTCCTCAGTGGAGAGAGGATAATCTTCCAGAAGGACAACCATCTATGCAGCAATCCAACAATCAGGCCTGTATGGTAGAGTGGCCAGACGGAAGCCACTAAAAGGCACATGGCAGCCCACCTGGAGTTTGCCAAAAGGCACCTGAAGGACTCTTAGACCATGAGAAACAAAAAATTGAATTCTTTGGTGTGAATACCAGGCGTCACGTTTGGAGAAAACCAGGCACTCATCACCAGGCCAATACCATCCCTACAGTGAAGCACGGTGGTGGCAGCATCATGCTGTGGGGATGTTTTTCAGCGGCAGGAACTGGGAGACAAGTCAGGATAAAGGGAAAGATGACTGCAGCAATGTACAGAGACATCTTGGATGAAAACCTGCTCCCGAGCGCTCTTGACCTCAGACTTGTGCGACGGTTCATCTTTCAGCAGGACAACGACCCTAATACACAGCCAAGATATCAAAGGAGTGGCTTCAGGACAACTCTGTGAATGTCATTGAGTGGCCCAGCCAGAGCCCAGACTTGAATCCGATTGAACATCTCTGGAGAGATCTTAAAATGGCTGTGCACCGACGCTTCCCATCCAACCTGATGGAGCTTGAGAGGCGCTGCAAAGAGGAATGGGCGAAACTGGCCAAGGATAGGTGTGCCAAGCTTGTGGCATCATATTCAAAAAGACTTGAGGCTGGAATTGCTGCCAAAGGTGCATCGACAAAGTATTGAGCAAAGGCTGTGTATAATTATGTACATGTGATTTCTCAGTTTTTTTATTTTTAATAAATTTGTAAAAACCTCAAGTAAACTTTTCATGTTGTCATTATGGGGTGTTGTATGTAGAATTCTGAGGAAAAAAATGAATTTAATCAATTTTGGAATAAGGCTGTAACACAACAAAATGTGGAAAAAGTGATGCGCTGTGAATACTTTCTGGATGTACTGTATGTATTAAATTCTGACTAATGAAACAGTAGAGTGGTACTGGAATTTCTTTAGCAATAAAGTAAAAATCAAAGGCTATTAATAGCTGAACATAGCTCTTTCCAATAATAAAAAATATTCTTACTGTGCTGCAAGTAGTTGTCACTTGTGCTATATGCACTGTACTGTCTTAGTGGTTGCTGTGCAAAGGATCCTGAAGGAGGTGGACTACAGTTCCCCTGTTGACTGTAAATGCTTTGCTGGTTGTAACTGGACGTTTGTCCATATACACTGGGTTGCGAATACCTGCTGGTTTGGGAGTAGGTGGTTTGTTCATAACTGCTGGGTTGACTGGAGGCACTGTAACTATACCAAATAAAACACAGCTAGTAAAAGAGAATAATCTAAAAGGAAAGAAAATATGTCAATACTGATTCTTCATTAAAAATTATTAATTATTAACACATAAATAAATGCAAAACTGCTTTCAATAAAATTACTAAAATAAGCAAACAAAAAAATTAAGTCAAAATTGTTAAGTAGTATGGAAATGTTTAAAAGTACTGAACATTTAAAATATACACGGTAGGGCATTTAAATGTACTACTTATATAAAAATGCATTTCCACATGCCGGAAGTCCAGAGTGTTACAGGAAAATTAAGCCCTGAAAATGACAACCAGATCCCATCGAGCTCTAGATAAGAGTAGGTCTCTCACACTCAAGTAGGTCTCTCACCTATGCACCAGAAAAACAACATACCATGGGAGCTTCTCTGTTTTCAGTGCTAACCTAGCAGTTTACAAATAAATAAAAAGGTGTGGTGTGGGTTAGGAAATGCAATCTGAGTGAAGGCTAATCTTAACCCAATAAAAATATCCACAGATACGCTACTAGAACAACAACTTAACACTGTTATTTACCACTACATGCAGAGCTATAGCACAATGCTCACTAAAAAACCTTAATGACTCAAAAGAATGGGGTTCAAGAAGGTTTTAATTCTCTGTATGACAATTAACTGCTGAATCCATGAGAAAATTCCCTTTCTTTTAGTAAGTCTATGTCATCTCTAAACTCAGATGAGCCACAACTTTCCTTGTGTTAACTGAATACTTAGTACAAAAATTTGTAAATGCAGAAACATTATGCAACAGCTACTATTTTGCTTTTGTTATATTTTGTAAAGAAAATAAACTATACTAATTCTGAGCTTTATATAAATCATTGGCATGTTTTAAGGATAGGGTATTTAAAAGATGTATTTTGTACTGAATAAGGTCAATGTCCTGAAAGTTTGAGAAGGAAATCTGGAAGAAATCAGAGATGCCTTCAAAAACGGAAAGCAACAATCAAAAGCTGAAAATCCACTGAAGAAAACTGTGAGGAGCATACAAGTTTATCATGAGATGGACCAGTGCACTGTCCAGGGTAAGCTCTAGCCTATACACTCAAGGCTATAAAAACACCTACTCTTTCTCATCTTTCTCTACTTTATCGTCCTTAACTAGATAAGCAGGTTAAATATTGTATAGACCAGTGGGAAGTACCTTATTGCACTTTACCAAACAAGCACCTTCTATTTCAAACTGTCCATTCATTAATTTTTATTTAAATTCTGTTAAAGGCAATCAATATCCTAAACTAGGCAGCAAGTAAAATTACTAAATGAATTAGCATTTTTTTTAAACTGATGAATGAAAAGAAGGGAACCATTATCTAGGTTTAATTAAAAAAAAAGATTAAAATATCCATATGTATAAAAATGTACCAAATAAATTCTGGTATCACTCTAACTAAGCAAAAATGTATATATTTTAGCATTTTAGTAAAAGGAAAATACAAGCGAGAAAGGCATTGGAATTTAGGACATATGACACAAATTGAACAGACCTGATCCATAAACATCATGATGCATTACCTACCTTGTTGCTGTGTAAGAGGACTGAGCACCAAGTTGTAGTGGATAAGAACCAGGCACCTGGGAAAAGGGGTAATTACTTTGGTTGAAGGCCAGGTTGGTTTGGTCATAGCCGGTGTTAGGGGTAGGTTGTACATTCTCCTGGGGCTTGTTGCCATCCACAACTCTAAAAATCAGAATTAGTCAAACCTTTACAACGCTGACTTAACATATTCTAAATCCAAGTATTATTCCCTGATTTGTGGCTTCAAAATGGTTTTCCTTTACTTTTGTTCAGATACAAAATAAACATTTTATAGTCCTGTTTGGTTACTGAATTTTTAGGAACTTCAGTCCTATTTGTGTCATTCACTAACTCTGCTATGTGGGTTTTGACCACCAAATGTCATGTACAAATTGGGAGCTCCAAAGACTCTAGCATACACTTGATATTTAATATGACATGGCTGAAGAAAGCAAGACAATGCCAGAATTTAATACATATACTTTAGTATTTCCACCAACCGATATTATAGTCTGAAACTTAACCTTGCAAAGTTTGAGGACCTAATTTTTTGTGACAAGTGCTCAAGGCAAGATAGGAGAATGCTGCATCAAAACTTAATTGGGGAGTGGGTGGGAAATCCATTAGGTTGTAGACCTTCATTGACTCAAAAATAATAAAAACACATTTGACATAACAGTAGGCGGCACAGTGGCACAGTGGGTACTGCTGCAGCCTTGCAGTTAGGAGACCTGGGTTCACTCCCCAGGTCCTCCCTGCGTGGAGTTTGCATGTTCTCCCCGTGTCTGTGTGGGTTTCCTCCGGGTGCTCTGGTTTCCTCCCATAGTCCAAAGACATGCAGGTTAGGTGCACTGGCGATCCTAAATTGTCCCTAGTGTATGCTTGGTGTGTGGGTGGGTGTGTGTGCGTGCCCTGAGGTGGGCTGGCACCCTGCCCAGGGTTTGTTTCCTGCCTTGCGCCCTGTGTTGGCTGGGACTGGCTCCAACAGACCCTCATGACCGGATAGTTAGGATATAGCGGGTTGGATGATGGATGGATATAACAATATTTTCGGTATTTAATCGTGACACGGTTTCATGGAAATATTACAGCTCATCTGGCATTTCAATACTTTGATGTTAACTGTTTATCATTTAGAAACAATAAAATATCTTGTTATTGACGTTGTACACTTGTTAATTTATAACATTAGACTTTAGCAAAATTCAGCTACACCTCATGTATCTATTTATTACTTGCTCAGAATTCATATCTGCCTTTACATACAGACATACTTGTGTACACTAATCAATGTTTTAGCCCTGGAGATAAACTGAACTGAACCCAATATTTTCAAGACAGACCCAAAATTCTCCAATTCATTTTTCCTGTGTCAAGCTCATAAATGTTGTCGCAGAGTCCCACAGCTGAAGTAGTCACAGAGGAATTTACAACCAAACCCTTCTCTGGGAAGCTGATCCACCCACTTGTTGCTATGTTCTCAAGGTAGAAACACACCTTGGATGAAATACCAGCCCTTTCAAGGGCACCCACACACACATCAACACTTACTTATACTGGGCCAAACCCTAGATATATGTCACTGGAATGTGGAAGGGAAAAATGAAGTACCCCTGAGTTTTGCCAGTGAAGCAAAAATTTCATAATTTTAACAGGAACAACATGCTTGTCAAAAACACTCAAGTCATTCTGCATTTACAGTATTTTACATTAGAATCGTCACACTTTTACTTAAGCAAGTATAAATCAAGGTTCATTAAGTAAGCCCTAGTTATCCCAAACAAATTAAACTTTTTTATAGCTGTTTATGACAATTTAATGGAATTAATGTGGTGATGTTTAAATTCACATGTTCAGGCCTGTTGAGCTATATTTAATAACTTAACAGATATTTTTTGCCATGTGTTACATATTGTTATTTATATATTTGCCATGTCTTATTTATACGCATAAAAACACATTTATTTAAAATAAAATAATGCTTAATAATAAACTTTCAGTAACATAAATCATGCTAACAGAAGAGTCAGCCAATGAAACATATAGAAATTTCAGCATGTTGACTGAAGAAGAGGCCTGAGTTGCCTTGAATGCTTGCATATTGTAATCTTTTATTTAGCCAATAAAAGGTGTAATTTTGCTTGACTTCTCCCTAGATTCACAATGGCTAACACAGTACAACACCCTAGTACTATAGACAATGTTGGAGAAGAATACAAAAATTTCAAATCAAAGCATTCCTGGATAAAATTATTTTTGGGGTTTTCACTGTCTGTTAGAATAAATTGAAGTTAATTATAAGCTAATTTTCACTTGCCATCAACTACCTTCTGGATATCATGCGGTAATTCTGTAAATTTGTAATATGCAATGGTCTGATATAGTATCAATAACCATTAATTCACAACATACCTAATTAGGTTCCATTCATGTTAACCAGTTTGGAAGTACTTTGTTTTACTATGTGTTTAAACAAATCTGTGTGCATGCCTTAAATAATTAGTAATTTGTAATCACATGTTGCCTGTGACCAATGTAGCGGAACAAAATTAAATTTTGATCATTACTCATTCATTCATTACTACTTTATTTTATCTTCAAACTTTGTAGGAATTGCTCTTTGCAGTAAATCCATGTTTTATTATTAGCATCAGTTTGCACTACACACAAAAGGAAAAATTACCGAACTAGCATGTGTTAATATGCATCACTTTAATTTCTACTTTATACCCTTTGTCACACCAAACAAATATTTATACTTTTTATTGATATCCATTACAGCACCACTAGTCTGCACAAACACATGTTTCTCTTTAAAAGCAAATTGAACATTGGCCATTGCTTTAAATAGCTATTGTTTTAATGTATTTCATTATGAAGTTGGAAATACAATTTGTGCTAACAACATTCATCAAACCTTAGTGGCCCCTAGCTTCTCACATTCAAGTGAAAGTGATGTCTGAACATTTATTTTAAGCATATATGTAAGGCTGGAAGAAAAGGCGGCAAGTTTAAATTTAGGTTACATCAAAGGTGGAGAACAGACACTGAGATGTCTGGTTACTATCAGACCTTTTAAGAAACACACAGCATGATTATGGTATTCATCAAAATGAGGTCAGCATCAAATTATTTGGGGGATATTACCAATGGCAAGTTAAGAATGTACTATTTGCCTTGTAAGCCAATTCAGATGCCCTAGAGCTGTCCGCTGAACTGGAGCCCACATTACAGAGGCCATAACAAAGAAATTCCTGGTCTGCTACAAGTTAAATAACCATAGGATATTTGGGGACAGGCACTTTTGAGCATGACCTGCAGGAATTTCTTTCATCCCTAAGTCATGTCATCTGTGTCGAGAGAGAGAGAAGGAGGGTGGGGTTGTTTGGTTGGGAGCATGTGCTAATAGTATATTGCCACACCAACCACACGACGAACCACCTGGATTGTTTCAGAGTACAGTGGGTGAGGATGTTGTAATTAAGATGGTACACAGATACATGCAATGTTCTTAGGGTTACGGTAAAGCATGGGTAGATCAAAAGGCAATTTGCAGAAACTGACAACAGTTGCAATAAAGGCATCATCACAAAATAAATTTCCTTTTGCAAACAAAAAGAACTTTCATTCAATTTTTATACAACTGATATGTAATGCTTAAATGCATCTGAAGAACACTGTGAGGTGGCCTGACTCAACCCACGATTCCTTTATTTTATCAGCTAGTGTGGAAATCAGACTTCACAGTCATGCTGTGCGTGATGTTGGCTTCTTGGTAAGCATTCCTAATTGACAGGATTGCAATGAAATTTAGTTTATTACAAACAACTCACACGAACCTCATTTCCAGTAATAGTGGATACAGGAGATTGTTAAAACATTAAAAACTTTTTTGCTTGGAAATTCATTCATCATATTGACAGCCAGCCAATCAGGTGCATATAGCAATCACATTTTGCAAAATCAGCCAGTAGAGTTTTATAATAAATAATAATACATTTTATTTATACAAGGCGCCTTTCAGAGAACTCAAGGACACCGAACAAACAATAAATAAATAAATAAATAAATAAATACAAAACACAATTATAAACAACTTAAAACATCAGAAAATCTAAAAATTAAAACCAAACAAAACCACTATAATTAGGAGGAAGAAGAAAAGCCATTTTAAACAAATGTGTTTTAAGTTTACATTTGAAAGATGAATATGATTTGATATTTCGGAGATCCGCAGGTAATGAGTTCCAGTGCTTGGGAGCAGAACGGCTGAAAGCTCTGCTCCCCATGGTGGTTAGACGGGCGGGAGGAATGGTCAGATGGGTGGAGGAAGAGGATCTAAGGTTACGGGATGGAATGGCAACATGTAGAAGGTCAGACAGATATGGAGGTGCGAGGTTATGGATGGCCTTAAAAGTTAGTAGCAGAATCTTAAAATCAATACAAAACTTGATCGGGAGCCAATGAAGCTGCTGCAAGACCGGAGTAATATGGTGAAAAGATGGGATTCCAGTGATGATACGTGCTGCAGAATTCTGGACTAACTGAAGCTTGTGAAGAGATTTATTAGGGAGACCAAAGAGGAGTGAATTGCAGTAGTCCAGCCGAGAAGTGACAAGACTATGAACAAGAATGGCAGTAGTATGAGGAGTGAGGGAGGGACGAATGCGATTAATATTACGTAAGTGGAAGTAAGCAGACCGGGTGATGTTATTAATGTGACATTGGAAAGATAGAGTACTGTCGAGGATGACACCCAGACTCTTGACCTGAGATGATGGGGAAACAACAGAGTTATCAATAATAAAAGAAAGATTATTGGTTTTGGATAATGATGATTTTGAACCAATGAGGAGAACCTCAGTTTTGTCACTGTTTAATTTAAGAAAATTTGAAGAGAACCAGGATTTAATTTCAGAAATGCAATCAATAAGTGAGGGTGGTGGAAAAGAGGAGGTGGGTTTACCAGCAAGGTAGAGCTGGGTGTCATCAGCATAACAGTGAAAATTAATGTTATATTTGTGAAAAATATTGCCAAGGGAAGAAGGTAAATAATAAAGAAGAGGCCCCAGGACAGAGCCTTGGGGCACACCAGAAGTAACAGCGGTGGGTTGGGATGTGAAAGTTTTAAGCTGTATGAACTGAGTGCGGCCTGAAAGGTAAGATCTAAACCAATCAAGTGGAGTGTGAGTAATGCCAATCAAAGATAATCTATTAAGGAGAGTGGTATGACAAATAGTATCAAAGGCCGCACTCAGATCAAGAAGGATGAGAATAGTGATTAGACCAGAATCAGCAGCCATAAGGAGGTCATTAGTAATTTTAACAAGTGCGTTTCTGTACTATGAAGGGGCGAAAACCAGACTGGAACTTCTCATATAGATTATTGTGAGACAAGTGGGTGTGAAGTTGGATAGCTACTATTTTTCAAGAATTTTGGAGATAAAGGGCAAGTTAGAAATGGGGGAAAATTATTGAAATTAGTAGGATCACAACCAGGTTTTTAATATTGGGGTTATAGCAGCAGTTTTGAAAGATGAGGGAATAATACCAGTAGTAAGAGAAGAGTGAATGATGGCAGAAATAAGAGGGACTAGAGAGGGAGGCAGGCTTTAACCAAAACTGTAGGCAGGGGGTCCAGCTGACAAGTAGATGACTTGGATTTGCAGATGAGATCTGAGATTTCAGAGGAAGTGGGAAGCTGGAAAGAAGAGAAAGAGTGAATAGGTGAGTGTAGTTCAGAAGAAATACAGAAAGGATCTGGACCAAGGTGCTGATGTATCTTTTGGATTTTCTCATTGAAAAAGACATAAGAGAATTACAGAAGGCAGTTGAGTGAAGGTGAGATGGTAAAGAGTCTGGAGGTTGTGTAACATTATTAAGTAAAGAAAACAAAGACTTGGTGTTACCTGTATTACTAGTAATTAACTGAGTGTAATAATTAGATTTGGTTTGAGCTATACAATCCTTGTAATAGAGTAGATGATTTTTATACATCTCTTTGTGGACAAAGAGTCTGGTTTTTTTAAACAACCTTTCAAGTTGCCTGCCTTTAGCTTTCAGAAGCCGAAGTTCAGGCGTAAACCAGGGGCAGAAAAGGAAAAGAAACAGATCTGGTTTTAGCGGGCCAGAGAATTAAGAATACCATTAAGACAAGTGTCATAATATGAGACCAGTTCTATGGGAGAGGATAAATTATAAAAGTCCATTTGCGAATCAATTCTAGAAGACAGCAAATTCAAGTTGATATTCTTAATGTTACGAAGGCTATGAGGCGTGGAAGCTTAGGAACAGAAAAGGTAAGTTTAGCGTTGAATGAGAGGAGAAAGTGGTCGGTTATAGTGAGTTCATCTGCTGTAAGATCAAAAGGAACAACACCAGAGCAGCAAATCAGGTCCAAGATATGTCCTTTACAATGGTAGGAACATCAGTGTGCTGCTGGTATCCAAAACTCTCAGGCAAGATAAAAAGTCTCTAGTGAGAGGGATATTGATATTGTCCAGATGTATATTAAAATCCCCCAGCAGAATTATATTTGGAGTAATTACAGATAGATTGGTAAGGAAGGTAGCAAGATCGTTCAAAAAATTGTTGTTAGACTTAGGAGGACGGTAGACAGTTGCAATGATGGTTGGAACTGGCCCAGACAGTTGACACACAGTCGATTCAAAAGAGCTAACAGCAGGACTTTCCACTTCTCGCGATAAATTATCGCGACACCTCCTCCACGGCCAGATGCACGGGGTTGACAAGTGTAAACAAACCCCGGGGGGGTGCATTCATTAAGTTGTGAAAAGTCTTGAGGTTGCTGCCAAGTCTCAGTTAAACAGAGAAAGTCAAACTTACGGTCAATGAGGAGATCCTGAATGAGATGTCCCTTGCTCGTAAGTGAGCGGATGTTCAATAGACCAAAGCTGACAATGTTGCTGTCGCATTTGACAGTGGTGTTAGTCGACCGAGCTAAGCTGGCCAACACGCTATGGTCAGCGTTCCTATCTGTGTTATGTGGAGGGTGCGAAAATCAGACCAAAAGAGTTAATTCCTTTCGAGGCATCCGTTGAATCTCGGCGGGACCCACGATGGATGTATCTCCGGCGAGGAGAAGTATGACGTCCGGGTCGAAATATAGCACCGACAGCAGAGGCACAGACTGGAGAAGACGCAGTCGAAGCAGCTCAGCAGCTGGGTACTGGAGGAGGCCAGTCGCAGGTTGAATAACGAGCGACAGAAGACTCCAAACAAACAACCAAGCAAAAATCCTACCAGTCCACATTGTAGGCGAGGAGGCCGCAGGCAGCTCAGACGTGCAGAGAATAAACCAGTAAGTTTCAAACGAAACGGAGGTTAGGCTGAAGCTAAATGCAGACACAGCATATAGTATATAGCATATATAGCATATAAATATGCCTTGTCTGAAGGACAGAATATGCGGCCGTTTCCATCTCATCATTAGAAAAGCATCTAATGAACAACTACGAATCATAACAAAACCTACCTACGACATTCATCCTTGTCATCTTTACTTTTTTGTAAGGTTTTTCATTGTTGTAATAAGGTAAATTTCTTTGATCACCTGGACTGCCATATGATCCAAGCTGCAAGGTTCATCGAGCTATGGATGAAGAGCTCTGTCCAGTAATGAACAGTGAGTTAAACTAAAACATTCACTGGTTGATAAATGGCCTATAGACAGGGATGTTGAGTCTTTGTATGTTTGAATATATTCTTGAGAGACCAAAGGTAATATTTAGGTCTGAGATATACAGTGCATCCAGAAAGTATTCACAGCATATCACTTTTTCCACATTTTGTTATGTTACAGCCTTATTCCAAAATGGATTAAATTCATTTTTTTCCTCAGAATTCTACACACAACACCCCATAATGACAACGTGAAAAAAGTTTACTTGAGATTTTGGTAAATTTATTAAAAATAAAAAAATTGAGAAAGCACATGTACATAAGTATTCACAGCCTTTGCCATGAAGCTCAAAATTGAGCTCAGGTGCACCCTGTTTCCCCTGATCATCCTTGAGATGTTTCTGCAGCTTAATTGGAGTCCACCTGTGGTAAATTCAGTTGATTGGAAGTGATTTGGAAAGGCACACACCTGTCTATATAAGGTCCCACAGTTGACAGTTCATGTCAGAGCATAAACCAAGCATGAAGTCAAAGGAATTGTCTGTAGACCTCCGAGACAGGATTGTCTCGAGGCACAAATCTGGGGAAGGTTACAGAAAAATGTCTGCTGCTTTGAAGGTCCCAATGAGCACAGTGGCCTCCATCATCCGTAAGTGGAAGAAGTTCAAAACCACCAGGACTCTTCCTAGAGTTGGCCAGCCATCTAAACTGAGCGATCAGGGGAGAAGGGCCTTAGTCAAGGTGGTGACCAAGAACCCGATGGTTACTCTGTCAGAGCTCCAGAGGTCCTCAGTGGAGAGGATAACCTTCCAGAAGGACAACCATCTACGCAGCAATATACCAATCAGGCCTGTAAGGTAGAGTGGCCAGACGGAAGCCAATCCTTAGTAAAAGGCACATGGCAGCCCACCTGGAGCTTGCCAAAAAGGCACCTGAAGGACTCTGAGACCATGAGAAACAAAAAATTGAATTCTTTGGTGTGAATACCAGGCGTCACGTTTGGAGAAAACCAGGCACCGCTCATCACCAGGCCAATACCATCCCTACAGTGAAGCATGGTGGTGGCAGCATCATGCTGTGGGATGTTTGTCAGCGGCAGGAACTGGGAGACAAGTCAGGATAAAGGAAAAGATGACTGCAGCAATGTATAGAGACATCCTGGATGAAAACCTGCTCCAGAGTGCTCTTGACCTCAGACTGAGGCGACGGTTCATCTTTCAGCAGGACAACGACCCTAAGCACACAGCCAAGATATCATGGATGCACTCTATGTAAGACATCGCACATTGTTCAAGGCTATGATAAGTAAGTCTCTTGGAGTTTTAGGGAAAGTGGACTGTGCATGTGTTATTGATACAGTACTTATGTGTGTTAAAGTGCTAGGGTATAACGTGCATGTCTTTCATACAATACTTATAATAAATTCATCCCTGTATTCATCCAATGTTTCCTGTGCCACTAAGCTGCCACAGAACCTAGTTCCAAAATGCCTCAATTTTATACAAACATTGCTTTACACACTTATAACATTGGATTTTATGTGAAAAGGTTTCCTACTCATGGCTCCTTCATGAAATCCATGTCCCTATAAGTAATGCTGCATAGTAAGCATGAGTGTATACTTTTGAATTTATTTGAGATAAATCTTTATCTTTGATAATATCTTTAAAAAATACGCACAATTTTTCTCTTTCAAGCAAAGGCAAAATTTTATTACGGAATGTAACCAAGCTTTTATATAGCAGGCCCCTGGAATTTCAGTTTAGGACTTAGTTGCACAGGACTAGTTAAAGTAATCAAGTATTTAAAATATGTACTTTGCTTCTAAAATTGCATTTTTTAACAATAATTCAAGTTAGCGTTTTAAAAGTCATATATATATATACATATATACATATATATATACATATATACATACATATATATATATACATATACATATATATACATATATACATACATATACATACATACATACATACATACATATATATATATATATATATATATATATATATATATATATATACACAATGTAAGAAGCTTTCTACAAAGTGAAATGGACTCTTGGGCAGACTGGTCATTTACAACTGCTTCTAAAACCCAACCTGCCTCTTCATAACAAGGCTCGAAAACTTCAACTATCTTTTACAATTCCTGGTGAAAATATAGTCCCGTCCCCACAGCAATAAAAAAAAATAAAACTGTAATTTTATTCCTACCATTCAGATACAAAGTGAGCTTTGAATAAAACTATACAAAAACACAATAAAAACACACAATTGTTTTGATACCAAGGAAACCAAACGGGATTTTATCAATTTATACTATTTATCACAAGCTAAGCTTTAGACAACACATATTTATTAACAAAAATGGCCTTACATGTTTGGAATAGAGGCTATGGTTTGTTGCCCATAGGCAGGATAAGCAGGTGAAGCACCATATCCAGGATGGCTACCATAAAAGCTCTGGGAAGCAGATGAAGTGACAGGGGCTGGAGTGCCATCATAACTACTAGTACTATAACTTTGTACTGGCTGAGTACATCCTTGTGGTACAGCTGGAGCACTAGTATAATAACCTGATGAACAAAAAACAACAACCATAAAAAAGAGTGAATATTAACTATTACAAGATCTAGACTGGTACAGTCAGCTTTGAAAGCATAAATTTTATATAGCAAACTGAAGAAAATGTAAATACAATTTGCAAAATGATAAAACTGCAATTTCCTAATTAAAAAAGTTAACAGGGACACAAATAAGGAACATTTTAAGAAGAGAGTAGCTGATACACACTATGGTTACCTGCAAATGTCTCAACATTCCTGGGAAAATACATTTCTCATTGACATTTAGTTTATAAAACTCAAACTATTGCATTTTTATAAAAAGGTTAATAAGTTATTTAATAAATCAAAAAAATTAAAACAAGAGTAAATATTACACATGCAAAGGTTTAGGCAACCTACTAAGTTAATACTTAGTAGCACCCCCTTCAGCAAAAACCACTGCTTTCAAGTATTTTTTAGTAGCCAGCAATGAATCTTTGAATTCATTTTTTGAAGTTTTTCCTTACAGATAGCATTCGGCTTTAAGATATCCCTTAGCTATCTTCATGCATGGTATATTCAAGATCTTTCAAAGATGTTAACACTAGAATTCCTGAAGCCTACGAAAATGTTTGCAATGGCGGGCCACCATAAAGTCCCTCATGCCTTGTCAGCAGTGTCTTTGTTTTGCAAATGTGTCAATCAGCACAAGCAGCCTGCTATCCCATCCCTCATCAAGGCAGCTGAATTTAGAAGCAAGAAGTGAAGTCTCTTTATGTGGGAGTTAGGTGTCTGGAATCCGGATCCTCATCGCATTTACCGTTTTGAGTAGTGAGCTTCTATTATTGTTACTATTATAATATACAATTAAAACATACATTTGATTACAGTCTATAACAGCTGGTTAAATTTATGGTACTTGTAAAAGTTACAGCTGAAATGCAGCTCAACCATTTCTTCTTGGTGTCTTGTTGAGCAAAAAAAAAAGTGTCTGTGATGGATGTTACTTTTCTCGCAAACGTCATTTGAAAGATGTTTTATCTAAGAATCCAAGAATAAAACTGAATAAAAGTCATTCAGATTAAGTTTTATTTAAGACTAAAACTGAATAAAAAAATTGTTGAAATGACATGTTTATATGAAAATCTGTGTGTGAGAAAAAGTAACACCTTTAATGAGTACCATAAATATACACAGGATGTCACAGACTCAAATCAAAAGCATGTTTTTGCTATATAATAATAAAAATAATAATAGCAGCTCACTAATCAAAGCACTAAATACAGAGAGGACATAGGAATCGAACCTATCACCTCGCCTTTGCTAAACGGTAGTTTATCCACTGTGCAATCTGCGACAGATCAGCGTTACCACTGTGACAACTGGTTGAAAATGAAACGTGCAAACACACGTATACGAACATCTTATTTTGTACCGACTGATAGTTGGGCTTCAGCAATATGTCAATTGACCAATTTTTTTCTTCAGGTTTATTCTTGAATAAAAGCATACTTGTTTTCTTACAACTTTTGTGAAAGGGTTTCATGGATATTTGGGCTTCACATATCCTACAATTCATGTCAAAATTATGTCATTATTACCATTACCTACTGTATGAAAAGATTTTCTGTTTTAACCGTGTGTTTAGAATTTCCTCTGTCATTCTATATTTACACAGATCATTGCAGACACGAAACACACATGAAGTGTGTAATTCTTAACAAACTCATCACCAGATAAATACTTCAACACATATTTAAATTGTGAGGATTGCAGCAGGGTGATATCTTCATCTGACTGAATGGGGGGGTGCAGCAAGCTGCGTTCTGCTAATCTACACATTTGCAAAACAAAAGCAGGCTACTAGCGCAGTGGTAAAGAGCTACAAGCTTCTTGCCTTATGTCAGAAACATTTAAGGAGGTCAGGGACAACGGAAAAAATTGCAAGCTTTAGGGATTCTAGTGTTAAAGTCTGGGAACTGCAAGAGCCATTCCAAAACATTTACTTTATATAAATACTAGGGGGCTCTGCCCCCTGCTCACTTCGCTAACCAACTCCCCAGTTTGGTCCTGTGGAAATACAATTTAAAGTGTTTTTGTTTTCATGGGAATTGTTACATATGCATTATGTTCACTGTTTATTTTAAAACTTCAGTAAAAACAATATTTGGAATGAACTTTTTTTCAAGATCGCATTGAATTTTAATTCCTTGTTTGTGTCTTACAGCATGATAATGCAACGTATAACTGGCCATGAGTGAATATCGTTTCTTTGTCTCTTATAAATAAACCGACTATTTCAAATGTTTGTCCTTGTGATTTGTTATTTGTCAGTGCAAAAGCTATTCTCACGTGAAACTGTAAACGATTTAATACAAATGGCATATCCCCATATTTCGAGTTCATTCAATAAAAATAAGACTTTCTGCTAAAACAATCTACTTACGAAAGTGGGAATATCCAGAGCCAATGTAGCCGGCGGCATTGTTCTCAAGAAGATGCAGATTTCTGGCCATTGCGGATTGCACATCATTGTAATAAATAAATCTGGCCGACCAATAGTTCTGGATATTCCCATTGCATTATGATATAACTGTTGCAATGTTCTTGGACTACCATGATATGATGATGGTAATATTACTGCTTTACCTATTTTGAATTTGTCTGAGCTATTGATATTTGAATTTTGAATGTGATGAATGAGACCTTGCATGTGTTCCGTTCTAAGTTTAGCTTGATTTGATTTAATAAAGAAGAGACAATTAGCTGTGACTTTTACATGCGCATTAATAAAATAATGTTGTGATGGACGTTGATATGATACAAGTGGGTTAAATACATGGGAACTAGGGAATCCATTCCCAGAAGGGTTTATCCATTCCCAGGAATTCGGGAATCCCCAATGTCATTCCAGGGAATCCCAGGGATGACACAGTGCACGAGCATCTCACATGTGAACAGTTTTAGAACGACCGACACTTATCTATACTAATAAAAGGCAAAGCCCTCACTCACTCACTTATCACTAATTCTCCAACTTCCCGTGTGGGTGGAAGGCTGAAATTTGGCAGGCTCATTCCTTACAGTTTACTTACAAAAATTGGGCAGGTTTCATTTTGAAATTCTACGCGTAATGATTTAATAAACGAGAGTTTTGATCACTTTGTAACTAAGTTAAAATTGCTGGTGAAGGGCTGTGCTTATGCAAATTCCGAGAGACTGTGTTTGTGGGGGGATTGACAGTGGAGGCGGGTGGGGGAGTGACGTCATCCTCTCCCCTTCCATTCACCACATTTCGCTCTGAGATGATATTCATAGCTAACGCGGTCTTGCGAAAGCAACTTCGTCACGCTGCCACCAAATACTCACAGAAAAATCCACAAGTTAATACACACGCTGTCTCTAGAGTTTCTCCACACTCAATGTATTCCTCGCATCCCCGTTACACCCTCTGTTCTCCCATTTCAATTCAAATGCCTCCAATTTCCAGTAAGGCTCTCTTTCGCGATGAGAAGTAAGAAGTCTCAGGGACAGACCCAACAAAAGGTTGCCATTGATTTCAGGCAAGATTGCTTTTCTCCTGGACAACTACACGTTGCATTCTCAAGAGTGAGCTTCGTCATATTACAACCAGAGTGCTGAACTGACAACGTGATATATAAAGAGAACTATAATAATCGTAATAAACGAACAATAAAACAGCGGAGAACCCGTGGATTAAATAAAAAGGCAGCTTTCTTGGCAAAGCAAGGAAAGAGGATGGCTTTATATGTCGTTCGTTTATAAAACAGCGGAGAAGCTGTGTAAAGGCTGCTTCACAAAAAGCCAGCGGAGCACCTTATATGAGCAGGTAGTCAGCTAAAGAAGGGAATCAATAAATATCTCTAATCGTGATAAACGAACAAAAAATGGCGTACAAGCCGCGGATTAAATAAAGGAAATGGGTACCTGAACAGTACAGTAAGTCTCGAATAGCTAAACAATGGCAATAAGAATCGTAATAAACGAACAATAAAACAGTACAGAACCAAGAAGCAAGGAGAAATGACGGCTTTATATGGCGTTCGTTTATAAAGAAGCGGAGAAGCTGTGTGAAGGCAGCTACACAAAAAAACAGCAGAGCGCCACACGCTGAATGTATTCCTCGCATCACCGTTATACCCTCTGATCTCCCATTTCAATTCAAATGCCTCAAATTTCCAGTAAGGCTCTGCTTCGAGATGACAATAAGTCTCAGGGACGGACCCTACAAAAGGTTGCCATTGATTTGAGGCAACATTGCTTTCCTCCTGGACAAAACTAGACGTTGCATTCTCAAAAGTAATCTCAGTGCACAGCTTGGTCATATTACAACCGGACTGCTGAACTGACAACGTGGTATACGTGGGGATTTTGCTATATACACTAATCCCTCCTCGATCGTGAGGGTTACGTTCCAGACCCCTCCGCGATAGATGAAAATCCGCAAAGTAGAAACCATATGTTTCTATGGTTATTTTTATATATTTTAAGCCCTTATAAACTCTCCCACACTGTTTATAAATATTCCCCGCAGAGTTAGTTATACAGCATAATCCCTTTGTATTCTCTTAGATATTAGATAAGATTCATTGAAATTATGTATATAAACACACTGTTTATATACAGTAAAACCTAAATATTATTTTAAAGATATTGAGTGTCTCCGATATCACATGTTACAGCCATTATGATAGACATGCCACCAGCAATAAATACCATTACAATGCAACAAAAATAGTATACAGTAAATGTGTGCACAGTGACACTAAACGTACGTACATGTACCAAGTACTGTAAGTAGAAAATTAATTATGGTTACTCACCAATAATGACACGATGACTTGTCCGATAACAATGAGTTTTATTTTACTGCACAACAAAGGAGAGCGTTACAGCCCTTAAAGGAGCCACTTCAGGCGATTGTGTAGCACTGCCGTTGTTCTTCTTCTGGCAGTCTTCAATCCAAATCCCTAAAGCAGATTCCATCCAGACTACTGCCTTATTACATCCACTTACAACTCGTTTTGCACCCTGGTTAAAAGGACACTGCGGCCGTAGATCTTATATTCCTTTCCTACTTTTTAAATAAAAGAATCGTAGCCTTCAACAAATCCAAAAGCGTTTACCTTTTCGGCAATCGTTAACATCTTCCGTTTTTGCTTGGGCACGGCCCCTGAAGCAGTAGCAGATCGTTTTGGAGCCGTAATGAAGGGCTTGACTATGCACAAAGATAAACACAAAAGAGTACAAATCTTTACACAGCGAAACACGCTGATGCTGAATGAGCGAGACGAGACTTCCTGGTTAACACTGCATTCAGCAAGCAGGAACTTAACTGCGTGCTCTGATTAGTTAGCTTCTCAGTCATCCGCCAATAGCGTCACTTGTATGAAATCAACTGGGCAAACCAACTGAGGAAGCATGTACAGGAAGTAAAAAGACACATTGTCCGCAGAACCAGCGAATCAGCGAAAAATCCGCGTTAGATTTTTAATTATGCTTTCATATAAAATCCGCGAAAGTCAAAGTGCGATATAGCGAGAGATTACTGTATATGTAGATATATATGTATGTATGTATGTTTATATATATATATATATATATATATATATATATATATATATATATATATATATGTGTGTGTGTGTGTGTGTGTGTGTGTGTGTGTATTTGTATATATACAGTAATCCCTCCTCGATCGTGGGGGTTGCGTTCCAGAACCCCCCGCGATAGATGAAAATCCACGAAGTAGAAACCATATGTTTGTGTAGTTATTTTTTTATTTTAAGCCCTTATAAACTCTCCCACACTGTTAACATTATTAGAGCCCTCTAGACATGAAATAACACCCTTTAGCCAAAAGTTTAAACTGTGCTCCATGGCAAGACAGAGATGACAGTTCTTTCTCACAATTAAAAGAATGCAAATAGATCTTCTTCTCTTCAGGAGCAGAAAATTTCAGAGAGAGAGAGAGAGAGTGCTCGCAAAGAAAAGCAAACAATCAAAAAATCAATATGTGTGCTTTTAAGTTTGCCGGCGGCATTTTTTAGAGGAGCGTCAGTATCTTCTAAGCAAACAGCCTCTGTGCAAACAGCCCCTCTGCTCACATCTCCTCCGTCAGGCGCAGAGATCATCAGAGAGAGAGCACACGAGATTAAAGCAAACAATCAAAAAATCAATAAGTGTGCTTTTGGAAGCACCGCGATAAAGCAGCATTTCTTAGAGGTGCCTCCGTATCCACTAGGCAAACAGCACCTCTGGTCACAGCCCCTCCGTCAGGCGCAGAGAATGTCAGAGAGGGTGAGAAAGAGGCATAGACAAGCAAATAATCAAGCTCCGCGTGGGATGCATATCTTATAGCATTGAGGAGTTTTAGTTAATATGTAATACATGGTCTGATTGGGTAGCTTCTAAGCCATCCGCCAATAGCGTCCCTTGTATGAAATCAACAGGGCAAACAAACTGAGGAAGTGTGTAGCATAAATTAAAAAAGACGCATTGTCCGCAGAAATCCACGAACCAGCGAAAAGTCCGTGATATACAGTATATTTAGATGTGCTTACATTTAAAATCCACGATTGTGAAGAGAGTGAAGCCGCGAAAGATTACTGTATATACATCCATAGCCTGCAGCTCGGTCACCGTGTGAGGCGGTGTTGGGTCCCCCATCCAAACACCTCCTACGTTGTTGGCTGCCTGCCTATATAGGGCCGTCCGTCGCTCCAGTCTCTACATTCCCTTCCTTGCTTCGCCACGGGATTCACGTCTCCCTGCTGATAACTACAGTCTTTTTATTTATTCCACGGCTTCTCTGCTGTTTTATTGTTCGTTTATTATGATTATAGTTATTGTTTAGGTATTTTAGACTTACTTTATATTGTTCAGGTACCCATTTCCTTTATCGTTCCAACCATACCTCTATTAACATGTCTATCGAGGTGATCACCATCGATCAAAGAACTGTCACTTACCGAGTGGTTTCCATGCCCGGAGATGGCACCTGCTTTTTCCATTTTCTTTGTTACATATTGCACGGCAATATCAGGCTCACTCTTGATATCCGGAGGAACATTGTGTCTTATATATTGAATGACTGGGACAGGTTTAAGGTGTGGACTGATAATGATACAGGAGATAATTATACTACATAGGAACACTATAAGGGAGTGAAATGCTTAAGCCCTTCACCTATGGTTCTGCATGTGAGATGATGGCTGCAACTTTGAATTGTTCAGTTGTCACTTTCAAGTGTACCAAAATGGTGAAATATTTTACACCTTTCAACAACTGCCAATGCCTCTTAAACATCTTAGATTCACAGGTGACGATTTCAGTAGTGGACACTTTGATGTTTATGAATGTTTAAACTCTCAAAAGCTGGATGTGAAGTTATTGATGAAAATGGTTGTATGCTTACAACACTTGACAGATGCCGAATGTCACTTCAACACAACAAGTCCTGCAAATACTGTCGTAATTGAAACAAACCATGAAACTCAAACCGATTATGACAGCAGCAATCCAAGCTGTGAGATTTGAGGCAAGATTGCTTTTCACATGGCCAACTGTACGTTGCATGCTCAAGAGTAAGCTCAGCGCACAGCTTGGTCATATTACAACCAGCAGGCCGAACTGACAACATGGTAAACAAAGAGATCCTTAACAAATAATTATTGGTACATTTTCACTCAGTTTAAAAAGGATTACTTTTCTTCTTAATAAAAATTTTAAGGCAGTACTTCACCGCTGCAAAGCACAGGTATTTTGTTGTTTTATATATATATAACTGTCAAATAATGCAGAGTATGCGAAACGTGTTTCGCCCTAATTCTGGATTCATCAGGCATACACACTCACTACACCCCCTCTCGTGGATCGAACCTCGGACGTCAGAGTCGAAGCCTCTTTATGCTGCGCCACTGTGTGTGGTTCATTTATTTGACAGCATGCAGATCGGGGTAATTACATTCATGGCATTCGTAGTCTGAATCACAATCTGATTGTATGGGTAGTTACCTACCAGGTAACGCTTGTGGTTGGTTTGCATGTCGGCAAACAAACATACACAGTGCCCTCTTCAGTTGCAAGAAGCAGATCATGGAATGTTGCACAGTTTTAGTGTCAAATAATGCAAAGAGTATGTGACACGCGTTTTACCCTAATTCTGAGCTCATCAGGCATACACCCTCTCGGGGATCGAACCTCAGACGTCAGCATCAAAGGCGAAGCCCCGGTGTGTGGTTCATTTATTTGACAGCATGTAGATCGGGGTAATTACATTCATGGCACTCGTAGTCTAAATCACAATCTGATTGTAAGGGTGCATGTGGGATGACCAGTGTGTTAGAAGAAAAGAGATCTCAGACTGGCCGTACTGTATATCAATCAAGTGGCAAATGCCATAGGGAGGATACAATGCATCTGGAAAGTATTCACAGCGAATTACTTTTTCAACATTTTGTTATGTTACAGCCTTATTCCAAAATGGATTAAATTCATTTTTTTCCTCAGAATTCTACACACAACACCCCATAATGACAACGTGAAAAAAGTTACTTGAGGTTTTTGCAAATTTATTAAAAATAAAAAAACTGAGAAATCACATGTACATAAGTATTCGCAGCCTTTGCCATGAAGCTCAGAATTGAGCTCAGGTGCATCCTATTTCCCCTGATCGTCCTTGAGATTTTTCGGCAGCTTAATTGGAGTCCACCTGTGATAAATTCAGTTGATTGGACATGATTTGGAAAGGCACACACCTGTCTATATAAGGTCCCACAGCTGACAGTTCATGTCAGAGCACAAACCAAGCATGAAGTCAAAGGAATTGTCTGTAGACCTCCGAGACAGGATTGTCTCGAAGGCACAAATCTGGGGAAGGTTACAGAAACATTTCTGCTGCTTTGAAGGTCCCAATGAGCACAGTGGCCTCCATCATCTGTAAGTGGAAGAAGTTTGAAACCACCAGGACTCTTCCTAGAGCTGGCTGGCCATCTAAACTGAGCGATCGGGGGAGAAGGGTCTTATTCAGGGAAGTGACCAAGAACCCGATGGTCGCTCTGTCAGAGCGCCAGAGGTTCTCTGTGGAGAGAGGAGAACCTTCCAGAAGGACAATCATCTCTGCAGCAATCCACCAATCAGGCCTGTATGGTAGAGTGGCCAGACAGAAGCCACTCCTTAGTAAAAGGCACATGGCAGCCCACCTGGAGTTTGCCAAAAGGCACCTGAAGGACTCTCAGACCATGAGAAACAAAATTCTCTGGTCTGATGAGACAAAGATTGGTGTGAATGCCAGGCGTCACGTTTGGAGGAAACCAGGCACCACTCATCACCAGGCCAATACCATGGTGGTGGCAGCATCATGCTGTGGGGATGTTTGTCAGTGGCAGGAACTGGGAGACTAGTCAGGATAAAGGGAAAGATGAATGCAGCAATGTACAGAGACATCCAGGATGAAAACCTGCTCCAGAGCGCTCTTGACCTCAGACTGGGGCGACGATTCATCTTTCAGCAGGACAACGACCCTAAGCACACAGCCAAGATATCAAAGGAGTGGCTTCAGGACAATTCTGTGAATGTCCTTGAGTGTCTCAGCTAGAGCCCAGACTTGAATCTGTTTGAACATCTCTGGAGAGATCTAAAATTGGCTGTGCACCGAAGCTTCCCATCCAACCTGATGGAGCTTGAGAGGTGCTGCAAAGAGGAATGGGTGAAACTGGCCAAGGATCATGTTTCTAAGCTTGTGTCATCATATTCAAAAAGACTTGAGGCTGTAATTGCTGCCAAAAGTGCATCGACAAATTATTGAGCAAAGGCTGTGAATACTTATGTACAGTACATGTGATTTCTCATTTTTATTATTTTTAATAAATTTGCAAAAACCTCAAGTAAACCTTTTTCAAGTTGTCATTATGTGGTGTTGTGTGTAGAATTCTGAGGAAAAAAATGAATTTAATCCATTTTGAAATAAGGCTGTAACATAGTAAAATGTGGAAAAAGTGATGGGCTGTGAATACTTTCCGGATTCACTGTATGAGATGAGAGAAAATTTTGAATACAACGCATTCTACCTGCACTACCTTTCCAATCTACCAGTCAATTGCAATCGACGTATTGGGCACCCCTGATCTAGTTAGTTGCGGTAATAAGAGTGTAGAAAGCACAATGTGTCCAGCGTCCGGTCGTCCAGGCGAGAGCACACCTTCGTGCAGAGTATCCAAGCCACTGAGAAGGCACGCTCTGCCTCCACTGAAGTATAGACGGCACAGTCATCAGATACTGATACACTTGTTCTAAACAACGCCCACGCTTGCCGTTGCTCTGAAACACCGCCAATTCTGCTTTTACTGATGTATCCAGTTTCTTGTCATCATTCTGTGAAGGCAAGTTTCTTGGCACAGATAATGCGGATGTAACAGACTGACGCATTGCAATTTAAAGTTGCTGTTCAAAGCTGTTGTCTGACAGATGTCAATGAAGTCTGCCCCATCCCGGCATTCGTGAGCTGCAGAGTGCAGACTCCTCCCAGTCCACTGTGCTAAGTCTTAGTGGGAGCCGGGAGACTGACTGCTGCTGGTCTGTTGTTGACTGAATTAAAACGGCAACACACTACACAGTGGGACACAAAACCGTGCCACTTAATTATTTTCAACTATAACTCTGTTATTTCTTGAACGGTTTTTACATGCTATACTTGCAAGCTTGGCCATTCCCGGTTTCCCGGGAATTACAGCAGTTTCAATGGATTCCCTAATGGGAACATATCACTAGTTTTGACCCAAAATATTTTTGTTTTCTGAATACGCTTGTTTCATATTGTATGATCATCCCGTTTCGGCATCTGGGAAAAGCAAAGGAAAGAGTAAAGGGTCGGCATGTGGTGATGTATTTGACATAAATGACGAATCGTGCTTTGCCTTTGGATATACACAAATATCTACTTTGATATCTCCATCTTTTGAAATTATTATCGCTGACAATTCGTCACATGTGGTTTTATTATAAATGCAACTATGGTCTTTCGGATTCATATAGAAATCCAAGAAAATTTCTTTGTCCGTGTTTTGCTGATAAATTTCATGTAAAGTGCGATACTTTCGGACGTATGGATTTGTATCCATTAGTGACTGTATAATTTCTATTACGTCAGATCGTTTAACTCTTTTGACTCTATGTTGCATCGCTTCTCCGTGATCATAAAGATACACCTCACCAAATTGTGGTTATTTACGAAATTAAACTTGTTGTAGCTGTAATTGTTGCGGGAGCAAAGATTCGAATAGCGTATGGTCCATTATCGTGTGAATCAAAGTTTTGTGCACTGAATGATGCTAACATGAAAAGGTTATTGTAGACGTGTATATTTTGCCTGTAGTGTTTGTGGATTTCACTTTCGCCAAGCAACAAATGTTTTAATTCTTGTGGAAACGCCTCTTCATTGGGAAGCAGCAGTACCTTTCCCTGATGGCAACACAAATTAGACGATCTACAAGTCTCTAACTTAAACTTTAATGCCTTACAATATCTACATACTTCCAACATATCACCTATGTCCATATATTCAATCTCTTTTTGCTGTTCTGTTATTTCACCTAGTAATAATTTCCATTTGTTTGCGCAAATGCGATTTGTACTCTTTATTTTTTCTGAGCCTTTCGAATTCCACTGCTTTCATAATCTGTAACCCGCTTTGCATGTGTATGGCCAACATTTTTCTAAATCTTTATGAAGTTCTACTGTGTCTTTTGCCCTTTGTCTTTTATTTCTGACCCCGTTTGGACCTGCAAGGTTTTCAATTCCACTTGTTCTGTGCTGATTATTACTTTCCTTGCCTAGGTCACTGTCTCACAGGAACATGCTTCCAATGACTGTCAGTATGACGTGACTTGACCGTGTCCCGGGAAGTGAAAGTGTCTCTGCCTCTCTGAAGTGTCTCTCTGTCTCGCGACGAGATGTGATCTTCTGAAGTAAGATTATTTTTTATAATAGAAATAAATGTTATTCACCTTGTTTTCTTTGAGGTACCACACACACACAATTTTCATAGCACTGCGTTCATTCAAAATTCACCAAAATTTAAACAAACATATCACCACATCAGATTCCACACATTATGGTGGGGGTTCCTTGTTTAAATGCAAAGCAAGGGCATCTAATTTATATAACATCTATATCTCAATATTGCTTCTTAAATTATTTTATTGAGTAACCTATTTGTGCGATATGAATCTCCATGTAGACACCCTTGAACTAAACTGTTAGCCAATTGTATTCCCCTATATTTAAACTAATCTTGCATTAGTCAAAATTAAAGATACGGCAGGAAGATTCATGTCTTTCTAGAATTATACATATCTTCAGTTGATCATGTATAGCAGTCATGTTAACCAGTCTCGAAAATGTGTCCTCATAGTTCCTCCTCAGGCAAAAAGTAAGCGTTTTAAAATGACGACCCGAGCTGATGTCTGTTGGATGACTGGAACCTAAAAGACAAAGAACTAGCCATTGTAACTGGCAGCGCCACTAATATGACCTATGCAGTACATCTTATTAAGCTACTTCAACTAGGCTGCTTTGGGCATACGGTCACTTTGGTTTCAGATGCTGCTCTCTAAAATTTCAAAAACTGACTTCTAGCTCGACCAAGTGAGGCACATTGTATCTTTTTCCACTGTAGCAGTATAGCTAGCCACATGCTTAAAGAGAAGCAACATTTATTGGACTTGCCAACACACAAACTTGTGATTAACGCAGCCACGTGATGAAATAATGAAAGGAAATGCTACAAAGGTGTTTGAAACAACAGCAAGCCATCTCAACAGCTCTGCACATAGGAGCAAGGTTGCTCCCAGAGTGTCTGGCACGCAGTGTGCTTGTCTGCAACACATCCGCCACAGCTGCCCAGTCATTTTTATTGTAGTGACATGTGATTGTGAAGTAGAAGTCTGCTGCCATGGATGTCCAGCTACTCACTCTGCAGACCTGAGAGACATGGCAATGGTTTGCTTAAGATATTCATAAAGCCTTGGTACAGCAACTTCACTCATTTGCTTTCTGGTTGGAATTGCATGCCACAGTTCAAAAACCTGTATCGTGTCAAAAGCCATTGCTTGCAACAATGGTAGGGGGTCTCATGTTTATACAGATAAAAGCTGCTACAGATTCTGGCGTTTTTTGGGCATGAGGCGAATTGAATGGAAGCTTGGAGCTAAATGCAGTCTCCTGTGTAGATTGTTTAGACTCTTCTCATTTGGATGCAGACCGAAATTATGTTTCTGGGTAATGGCAGAACAAATTATTTCTCAAATTTGTCATGTTATAACAGTTCTTAAATTCCGAGTTGCACAGCTTACATACGGCTTTGCAGTTATCCAGTTGTTCTTTACAGACTAGTTGTGTGAAGCTGTAGTAAGTCCACACATTTGATTTAAAGTGTGTGGCATATGGCCGGTGGTTCATCCTGGCCAATACCCCCAGGCCGCCAGATGAAGCCCTCCCTGTAGCATGGAGGTGCCCCGAAGGCCAGCAGGGAATCCTGGACAATGGAGTTTTTATACACAGCCCTGCTGGATACCATGGGGGCCACTAGAGGATGCTGCAGGGAGGAACAAGGAGTATTTTCCAAACAGCCCGGAAGTACATCACAGTCACGAGGATGGAAGAAATAAAGAACTTCCGGGCTAAAGAAGAAGAAGAGTTTTCACCAGACCCGGAAGTGCGGGGTAATCACATGGACTGAGGGATCAGAACCACTTCCGGGTCAAGGACTATAAAAGACTAAGAGAAACACCAGAGCTTTGAGCTGAGTTGGGAGGATGGGAACAACACGTCTGGAAGTTGGGGGATTGCTTACTGTAGTGATTATTGATTTGTGTATTGATTTATGAGTATAGTGGAGTGGAGTGTGCTTTGTGCACATTATTATTTCAATAAAAATAATTATTGGACTTTTGCTTGGTGTCTGGCATCTGGTCTGAGGGTTCAAGGGCACGACAGCGCCACCTATCTGTCACAAGTGCCAAAGGCAATGATGTCAGACATTTTATGCAAGGTAGTAAAATGCAGGCACATTAGCAACATCAATTAGATTTGATGCCAAAAACAAAACAAAATAAATCTACAAATAGTAATAGAACATGACAGAGATTCAAAAAATCAATCTTCACACTTTAAGAACTTATACTTAATCGTTCAAAAAAAAAAACATTATTTTTTGGGGGTATTTTGATCCTGGCCTATTATACAATATCTGAAGAGACAAATAATTTAATAGGCATTGGAACGGTCACCAGGAGACAATTCCTAATGACAATTCTTGACTAGACTAAATCTAAAGAGAGTTCTGAAACCTTACAAATGAAAGGGTGCACAAAAGTTTTTAAATGCCACATTTACACTTGTGTACATTAAGATTTTCACAAAAATGGCACGTTTCTGTTTGAGGTTATTTCTGAAGTTCTATACTATTTTTTATTTCAAATGTCAACAAAATATATATTTCCATATATTTTGCATTTTACAGCACCAAATCAATAGAAGGCTATTGTCATTAAAAATGCTTTCTATAGCAGTAGACAGTAAAGACGTATACAATAAAAAAATGATCTGTCATAACCTGCTAGAGGAATAAAGCTACTTATAAATAATTCAAAAAACATATTAGAGCTAAAAATGCATTTATATTGTGTAGTCTTTTCTCATGGTGATGGACAATAAAAGGCACTCATGTGTGTTATGTTTGTGTTTTTTTCTTCTTCAGACTCTTGCAGGACAAGTTTCAAAATATAAACACGGTTCTTTAGTACTAAAATATTCTTAAAAAGAATCTAATTACAAAAAAAAAGTCCAATCTTATTTTAAGTATAAATTAATACTTTTACCTGGAGGTGTCTGTGAATAGGAATGACCATATGCACCTTGCCCATATGTAGCTACACTCAATGGGGGTGGAGTATATGTGCTATCTGGTGATTGACCATAGATTCCATATCCTTGCTGGCTGTAGCTCTGTGGAGGGAAAATATTTTCTTATTAAGGCAAGATGTTGAGTTATTAGAGAAAAATAGAAAAAAAGGAAAACAATACTGCTGTTCAGGGAAAAAGAAAAAAAAAAAGTTTAGTCAATTTTATTCTATATTTAGGCCAACATGCTGGAATTCTACAAGGAAACAACAAAAGGATATGATCAAAGTGGAACATATGAGATTTATCTTGACTTTCAGAAAGCACTGAATAAGGTGCTACACGTGCGGTTAGGCATCAAACTAAAAGAACTGGGAGTTCAGGGTGTTTGTAGATTGGTGCAAAATTGGTTCAGACACAGGAGGCAGAGGGTCATAGTGCAAGGAACCTTATAAAAATTGGCAGATGTTAATAGTGCTGTTCCACAGGGGTTCTAGTGCCGCTGCAATTTTTAATATATGTAATAAGAATACAGTACACCCTCGAAACTCATGGGGGTTACGTTCTTACAGTACCCGCGAATTGTGAAAAACCGCGAATTATGGATGTGGTTAAAAAAATCCCTATTTTTATAGTTTAAACCCTAAATATGCTCCCAAAACACTTTAATCTCATTTCAACCTAAGCTTAATACATTACCTAAAAAAAGAATGTAAAGGTAAACCCGTATACTGTACAATACTGTCTTGATAAGTCACCTACAGTGCTAGAATGAAAAATACCAATGTTACCGGTATATGTACTGTAATTCGTGCAAGTGGGGTTTCATTGCCAGAAGCCTTAGAAGGTGCACAGCATTTCAACGGCATCTTGGGGCATTAACCCTTAAACTGCCACATACTTGGGGGTTAATGCATCCCTGGACGCCAAATACTTTTTTGCTGCATTTAAGTAAATGACACAATTCACAAAGAAAAAGGGAAATTTTAATGAAACACTTTTTTTCATGCAAATAGCATCACAATTACTGCAACACTGATCATTTTACACACTGCTAATGAATTGTAAAAACTATTTAAAATACTACTAGAACAATATGTACAAGGTGCAACTGACGCTATTAATGAAATTCAGTAAATCACCAAGCCAACTGCACTTGAACTGGCTGCCTGCAAGCACACAGAGGTAAACACTGACGCTGGCAGGCTAGTCTAGTGCAGCAGCTCAATCCCAGAGACAGTGAGGCTGCAGGGGCCAGCAGTGGTCATGAGCTGGCTGCTAAATGAATGTACAGCACTGACTGATCATCTCCAGCATGCTGGTAAATTGCACTGGGAATGGACAATAGCCATTTGTGGCATTCAATGAATGTATGTCGTCGAATATACTCGGCTCCTACGTGCTGGCAAATGGCACTGGGAAACGACTATAGCCGGTTGCGGCAGTTTAAGGATTAAGAAGAACAAAACGGAAAACATGAGAACACTTAGCTAGAGATGCGACACTGTGCAACAGTCAGTCAGCAGCAAGTTGAAATGAATAACGCTGTAGCGGTCCGATGCCGCTAAGATTCACAACTTCGAGAAGATGGTAATTTATTTATTTTTAAGATGGAGATTTCAGGGACGCACCCAGCCTTGACCTGACCCGCACACACTCACAGAGACAAAAACAAAGTAAACTGGTATTCAAACAGCAATTAAAGAATGTAATGAAAACAACAATACCACCCCTGTTCCCCTTATGGCGATTATACATTAAATACAACAAAGCACAAACAAAACACACACAATAAAGTCCATGAAAAATGGCAACGGATGAAATGTAATGATGAAGATAGACAGTCCAGAGATCCGCATGTTGAATGGAAATGTAAAGATAGTCCTACCGGTAGTTCCTTAAATGGTAAAGATGGGTGGAAGGGTTCAGGAGCGCTCCTTTCTTCGCAGGATAGCAATGAATACACTTACAGTCTGCATGTACACAGGCAGATGGCAGACAATCCAGACGCCAACCACAAAATGATCCAGGACAAAATGATAAACAACAAATTATAAAAACTAAAAAGCCGCGCTGACATCCCTTAACACCAACAGCCCCTGCACCCTCAGCAGAATACCAAATCGGAGCCACTGCAGGGACTGCTGAGAGTTACAGTTTTAAATTCTAGTAGAGTACGCTCTCGGATTGGCTACTTTCACCATCCCAACTTGGACAGCATACAGGTAGACAAAATGTAATGTCAGTAAATGTAAAGTATTACATGTAGGTAAGTAAAAATGTTAGGTCTGAATATATAATCAGAGGTCTGAAAATCAAAAGTACACCTTTATGAGAAGGATTTAGGAGTCAAAGGGGACATCAGAAGCGAGTAAGAAGGCAAACAGAATTTTAGGCTATATACCACAACGCATAGAGTACAAGTACAAACATGTTATGCCCAAGGTTTATAACACACTGGTGAGGCCTCATCTGGAGTACTGTGTACAGTTTTGGTCTCCAGGCTACAAAAGACAGTGCTCCATGCTACATAGAAGTGCTAGAAAAGGCCCAGAGAAGAGTGACTAGGCTGATTCCAGGGCTACAGGGGAAGAATCATAAGGAAAGACTGAAAGAGCTGAGCCTTTTGCAATTGAAACAAAAGAATATTATAAGGAGACCTGATTGAAGTGTTTAAAATTATATGGGGAATTGTTACAGTGGACTGTTACTTTAAAAAGAATTCATCAAGAACACAGGAAAATAGTTGGAAACTTGTTAAGGGCAATTTTGACACAAACACTAGAAAAAGTTTTTCTTTACACAGAGAACCATAGACATACAAAATAAGCTATCAAATAGTGTGGTAGGACTTTAGGGACTTCCAAAACTAGACTTGATGCTTTTTTAGAAAAATTAATTGGATAGGACTGGCGAGTTTTGTTGGGCTAAATAGCCTGTTCTCTTGTAGATTGTTCTAATGTTCTAAAATTTACTTAAAAAAAGGTTTGATTCAAAGGTTAAAAACTGGCACTCTATTGAAAAAGAATGGTTGTTTATTCTACCACTGTTAATTTTGTCATTAAGTTACTCTAGACATGCTATGCAAAGCTACAGTAACTTGCAAATATGTTTTTGAATGTCACTTCCATAATTTGCCTTTTCGTAATTTTGAATGCTTAGCTTGTTTTTTCCCCCATTTGTAAAACGTAACAGGTTGACCCCTTCAAAACAATTATTTTTCTATCCCACTGCATTGCTCTTTGATCCACAAGTCAGACCCATCACTGTGGGTAGGCCTTAGAGGGGCATTCCATCCAATCAGACTGTTAGTACCATCCATCGTTATTTTTTTATTGAGGAAAACAAAAATATTGTTTCACATAAAATGTACATACTGTACAAACATGTGGTGTCACAAAGAACAAAATCATTTTTTTCATTCAAGCGAGTGATGATCACATATCACTCGAACTAGTTAATCGGCACAGAAAATAACGCCGCATTACATTTGCTGGTTGCCCATACTCCATAATTACATAATTATCTGATATTTAATCAGAGGATCCTGTTATTGGTAACATAATTCAGCTCTCAAATGGCAGGAGTGAAGGTGCCAAAAAGAATCAGACTGAATAACGTAAGTAGATGACCTGGGAATTACACCAAGTTGTACCAAGGAAGCTCCACATGGGGCAGATTTTTATTTTGATCCCTTTTTGGTGCTCAGCTGCATGCG
This sequence comes from Polypterus senegalus, assembly GCF_016835505.1. Lineage (NCBI taxonomy): Eukaryota > Metazoa > Chordata > Cladistia > Polypteriformes > Polypteridae > Polypterus > Polypterus senegalus. The sequence continues at coordinate 152,115,523 of NC_053164.1, read as the reverse complement.
GGCATGTATAACGCAGCCACTACATTGTCTCTTTTGCTGTATTCATAGTGCTGTCTGGCTTGGTGATGCACTATTCTGATGTCCAGTGTATTAATATAGTCTGTAGCATTCACTTAACGTTCTAAAGCCTGCAATGCATTTATTGGATGTTTTTTATTATTTTGGAGGCCTTGGTGTAATGCTATTCTGCAGTTACTTCAGGTGCCTGGTGTCTGAGCAAAAGGTCTGCTCGGTTGATGTGAGCTTGTCTGCTGCTCAATGTGGCACCAACCTCTCATTACAAATGATCTCTTTAAACTAGCACTTGATTGATTAGCATATCAGCACCTTCACTGTTCATTTATTTTGACATCAGTGCTTTGTTAAATGTGCAATAGGACTGACTATATTTAAAATTAAGAATTAGTGCATGCCCAAAAAATACAAAGACCCACCTTGAGATTTGGTCTGGGCTACGGGTCTGCCACAAGTATACTCGGGGCAGTTTTTTTTTTAATGCTTCTCAGGTGATGTAAAAATATTGCACATCTGATTCTGCTACATTTAGTCTTTAACCTAAACTCCCTAACTGTTGTTTAATGCTATGTTCTTCTCATTAAACCAAATTGGAAAATAACTCCATTTTAATTTTACTTTTATTTCAACACTTTAAAATCCCAACTTTAACACAGCTCATGTCAGGTAACACTCTGTGTCACACAATTAGACCCAGTCTACCTTGCTGCTGATTTGACACAAAGCTCAGGCCACCTTTATTAAAATATTGGTACTGCTATAAAGGAGGAGAAAAAAAAAACAACAGATTATTTGAACCCTAACTTGATATTGTGACAATCACTCATTTCTGGGTAAGTCCAAAGCTGTCAATTGGCTTTTTTTCTGAATGACCTATTAAATATACCCGGACAAAGACAACTGTGCAATGGATACTTCCAAAATAATAAAGCAACTCCACCTTTAATCTTCCTGCTGTTTTAATTCTTTCACTTTTCTCACACTGTCGCAGTCTTACTAACTGACTAGCACAGGATATGTTTGAATGGGACATCCTTTTCACTACATTGGAGAAATTTGGGTTGGTTCCAAACATATGTGCATGGATCAAACTACCGTATACCAGTCCAGAAGCTTCAGTTTTTATTAACAACATTACTTCAGACTACTTTAAACTAGAATGTGGTACTAGACAAGGATTCCCCCTGTCAGCACTGCTTTTTGCAATCACCATTGAGTCATTGGCAGTTCACTGTCGAAATGCTTATGAAATAAAGGGGATTATCAGAGAAGGACTTGAACAGAAAAATCACTATATGCAGATGATATGGTACTATATATCAGATCCACAAAGTGCTGTGCCTGCAGTCCTAACAGCACTTGCAGAATCTCAAAACATTTCTGCACTCAAAATTAATTTGAATAAAACTGTGTTCTTTCCAGTGAATTCTCAAGCATACAATATTAGATTGGACACCTTCCCTTTTATCATTGCAAATCAGTTGAAATACCTAGGGGTAAACATCACAAGTAAACATAAAGCTCTTTATCAACAAAATTTTGCTGTCTGCTTGGAAAAAAATAAGTAAGACTTGGACAGATGGTCTACCTTTCATTTCAGTTTAGCTGGAAGAATTAACATTGTCAAGATGAATATCCTTCCTAAGCTTCTTTTTCTATTTCAAAGCATTCCCACATACATTAACAAATTTTTTAAGAAGTTAGATTCAATCATAACCCCATTTATTTCCATCCTGGGTATGACGTTAATCTGCATCCAGCTCTGCATGTAGGCCCTCCAACCTGCAGGGAAAAACCTGGGGGTTGGCAGAAGAATTGGCACTCCAGCCACCATAAAAAACACTCATTCTATTCCATCTGAACTAGTGTGGTGCTGAGGTGCCACCCGTTGTATGGCTGCACTTGGGTCCTAATCTGGGATACTGAGTTGGTTTGTCATGTGGAGGGTGCGGCAATGCACTGTATCAGCACGTGCTCATAACCTCTCTCATTTATTTGGAATTCAAAATATCCACGTATCCAAAGGGCAACCCTAAGCAAAAACCTAAGGCAGAAGGTGGCATGGCTATATTATTACTGGGCGGCAAATATACAAGCTATAATAACCTGGACACTGACACAATGAGATGAACACACACAGGCTTGGTCCGCAATAGAAATAAAATCCTGCAGTACTCCTTTATACTCCTTGCTATGTATGCCAGTAAAAATAAGTTGTCATATACTAATAACCCAACTGTGCTGCATTCACTCAGAATATGGAACCAATGTAGGAAGTACTTCAAAATAGAGCTTTTATCTATGGCACCTCTGCATGATAACCACCTTTTTCCACCCTCTGAAACGTACACAGTTTTTAATGTTTGCAAAACACGGGGGATTAAATCACAAAGAGATTTATACATAGATAATGTCTTTGCATCCTACCCACAATTACACTACATATTTAACTTTTCATCAACACAATTATTCCACTACCTTCAAATTAGAAACTTTGCTAACAAAATCTGTCCAATTTTTCTCACCTGCTTCTATTCCGGAAGAAATATTGATCAGTCTTAAGGACTCAAAAAAGCATTTCTATAATATATAAAAACATTTTAAAGCCCCTTCCTTTCAAATATCCCAAATTACAGTGGGAAAAGGATGTCTTACTCAACATTTCAGAAAAGGACTGGAAAGCATTTAGGCACAGAACTCACTCTATGTCCATATGCCCAAAGCATACAGTTACTCAACTTAAAATCTTTTATCGAGCACATTTGTCTCATTTAAAATTGTCCAAAAAGTTTCAAACGTTGCAATCGAGCTCCAGCCTCATTGGGCCATATGTTTTGGGCACGCACCAAATTAACATCATTCTGGACCAAAATCTTTAAATGCCTTTCAGATAGCCTTGATGTCACAATCTCTCCTAATCCAATAACAGCTGTGATTAGTGAACTCCCAGATGGGCTTAAAGTGGACAAGGACAAACAAATCGTAATTGCCTTTACTATACTATTGGCAGGAAGACTTATCTTACTCAACTGAAAGAATCCTAATCTACCTCTTAAGTCATTGGGGAACTGATGTTATATACTATTTGAAATTGGAAAAAATCTAATTCTCACTTAAGAGGATCTGTTCAAACCTTTTTTAAAACCTTGTAGGATCAATAACATTTTAGAATAAGCACTTAAATTGGGGGAAAAAGGATTTTGTCGCCCTTTTTTTTTCAACTCTTAAAGTTTTACTCTGGCTGTTGGCCTTGGTCTCTCTCATTTCATTGATGTGAATGTAGCTTTGTCAAGTTTGACAGGCTTGTATGGAATGTTACTTGCTTTTAATAAATTCAATAAAATATAAAAAAAAAAAAAATCTGTCCCTCTTTTGAACTTGCAGCTAAATAAACTGACAGAACAAAAAGGTGTTTGAACAGACTGTTAAATTCTGGTATGCATTTATGCAAATACACAAGTACTGTGAAAAACACAAATGTAAAAAAGTGTTAATATCTATAAGAATGTTTGTGTTTTGGTTTTGTTTGTAAACAATTTCATTATTATTAAAGAGAAAAGAGTAAAGAGGGACAGCTGTAACAGAAAATAGATAGCAGGGCAAAATGAGGAATAAGTGCGATTTGAGGTATAATAACAGTGTGAGTGTTGCAGTTGTGACTATTGCAACTGAAAACAAAAATTGTGAGCAAGAAATTACGTGTGACTAGGATTTCTTGGTCTTAAAAAATGCTGGTATTAAACTGATCATTCAAGCATTTGCTGAAAATATATATGGTGCACATAAATTTTGAAATATCGGATGCAAGTTAACAGAGCTCTGTAATTTGGGTCAGAATATTGGTTCTGAATATGTGTAATATTTGGTAAAATGAAAACATCTACTCTTTTGCTAATTAAAATGTTTGTAAAATTGCAAAAACACTTTCCTTCAAACCCTGATCAAGCTTTTAAGGAAAAATGTTCTTTTGATAATTATAAAATACAAGGAAGGCAATTTCCTTCAAAAATAAAAAATGCTACTGGTGTGTGTGTGTGTGTATGTGAAGTTGAGTACACTGTGATGCTTTTAGAAGTGCTGAATGTGTATGGAGCATAGATAATACTAGTTGTGTGTATGTGCGGCAGCTAACTAAATAGAATGCAAAAGTGAAGGACACTTCACATTCACATATTGATTCAAATAGTTTAGACAGGAGTTGTCAGGTGAACTATTAAGGAGTAGTAGTAGTAGTATGATGGCACAGTGATTAGCACCAATGTCTGGAAATAAGAAGTGAAGGTTCAAACTTGGATGCTTTCTGTGTAAAGTCTCTATGTTTTCCTTGTGTCTGTGCAGGTTTTCCTAGGAATGCTTGCTTATGTTTTTTTTGCCATGTGCCCATTTTACACAGAATAATATCACCCATGCAATATTCTTTCTCGTTGTTAATGGCTCAGAGTATCCTTGAAACAGAGACCCCACAGTGTGGAGCCGAGCTGGATTGTGTCGTATTTCAGAAGGCTTGCATTATCAGAGGCTGTTGGATGTTTGTTTGTCCTGATCGGTAAAGTGAGAGCAGAGTGTAAACCTAAAGCAGCTAACTCACTCTTATTAGAGTTTCTTTGTTTATTTTTGTGCATTGATTGGTTTCCAAACACAGTGTGTAAGTAAATAGACATCTTAATGTGCAGCAAATTGAGAAAGAATAAATAAATATAAGCATGATATGCAAAGAGTGTATAAATGATTTTAATAATGAATGCTAGAAAAAACAAAACTTGGATGATTTTAAATGTGCTAAGGACATTTTAAGTGTGTATACCACATTCCTTTTGTATACTGGCCATGCATTAACACTAGAATCCCCCGAAGCCTGCAAATTTTGTCCCAGGCGACTTTAATTTTCTTCACAGTTCCTTATCACCACGCCAATTGCAAAGTGATACAGTAAGCACTTTTATTTTGCAAATGTGTCAATTAGCAGCACGCAGAATGTACTCACCAATCCTCCATTCAGTCAGCTAAAATCACCACACAACAAAATTCTCACTGCTCAAGTCTGTGTGGATGTTATCTTGCAATGAGTTGTAGGGAAATGTATAGGCAGATGTTTGAAATGCGTGGATGAACTGGGACTCAAACCAAGAAACCTCTTCACTGAGAAGCAGCAGCTCTACCTTTGCATCACCCAAGCACATCTGCGAGACAGGTACATTTTCATTGTGAAATGTGCTAACAGATATATGCTTTCAAACCTTTACTTGTAGAACTCTTTTTTACCTCACTTCCATAAGTCCTATTACTCCGTACTATTGATTTCAAGTATTTAAACTCATCCAACCTTTGCCAACTTTACTCTCTGCATCCTCACCATCGGGGCCAGCTGTACGCTGGGGCAAGAGGGGGCAATGCCCCCTTAAACAAACATCCTGCCCCCTTAAATCAAACTTTTAGAAGTTGAGAAAGAAAATAATAGATTGCCCACAAACTGAATATGGACAAGATTTACTACAGTAGCTGAAAAATCCACTGGAAAAGGCACAAATGAGATGATTGGTTTCACCTCTTGTTCGCTCTTTCCCTCCGTGCTCTTTTTGTGCACAGGCTCACACACCACTCGGCAGAGATCCCCAACTCACCCTCCCCCCAGCTAAACATCCAATCACTGTTAGTATGCAAATGACCCGGTGTCAAGTTTCTAAGTAGGCAGGGCAGAGCAAAATGAGTTGCGCAACAGCGGGAGGCTTTGAGGAAGCAGCAAATCTCTGTCGTCAACATCATAGCGACTCGTGATATAATTAACAACAACTAAAAAATACATCTATATTTGTACAGTTAATGGGGGACTAGTCCATTGTTCTCACAGTTTCAGTCTGGCAGAGAAGTGTTTCTTTCTCTTTTCCTCAAGCACCACTGTGTCTGCTGCATAGAGCTGACTGGAGGACCTGTGAGTGTTTGTCTGTCAGACCCAACACAAAGCCCAGCCTCAGCTTCAACTCTGCACTCAACAGTTTTCTCGTTTCATATACTGATGTAATCCCAGCGATTTTAGTAAAGATTATTCACTTTCCACTCAGCTTCCAGCAGCTCACAAAGGGAAAGTTAATGCTGTGAGATGCATCCTTTTTTCCAAGCTTTTAAAAAGTGTGCCCCTGCCAGTACCAATAGCAGTAGCAATGATGCTGCTGCTGGTACATCAGAGACAGCTGGCATGTCTACTCCTGTGGCATCAACAGGCACTGCTTCTCCTGTACCTCTGCCAACAATTGCTGCCCCAAAGCAACCCGCTCAGCTACCCAGTGACTTAAATGGTAATACACCATCCCAGCCAATACTGGGTAGTTACCCCAAACGTGTATTTGGTGGTACAACATTAAGATCATTCAATCCTGCCTGGTACCGCACACGACCATGGCTGGAGTACTCTGTTGTGGGGGCATGCTTCTGTTTCCCTGTCGGAAATATGGCAGCACTGTTAATGAGAGGGATGTAGTTTTTACCTTAACTGGTTTTAACAACTGGAAAGCAGCACTTGATCGAGACAAGGGGCTACAGAGGCATGTGTCCAGCCACAACCATGTGCATGCTTCAACCATCTGGACTGAGCATAAAAGCAGAGAGGCCACAGGGGGACTGTGGATTCAATGTTGGTTGGTAAAACACAACTTGAAAAAAAACATTACTATGTCAAGAGTATTGGTAGTGCTATAAGGTTTCTCTGTGTAAATAAGTTGGGGCTCCTTGGGACGGCAGAAACCTTGAGACATGATGCAGCGGTAATGATGATGACATTGCTTCAGGTATTTTTCTAAAACTGATGGAATATACCTTAGAGAAGGATGAGAAGCTAGCAAGCATTGCTAAGGGTATCCCAAAAAATGCAAAATACACATCTAAGAATATCCAAAATGAAATTATCCAAACACTGGCTGACATGGTGCTTGGAGAGGACAGGAAAAATATGAAAGTGCTGATTCTGCAGGGTTTTGCCTCAAAAGTGATGGGACCAGGGATAGGTGCAATGTGGAAAATGTGTCTGTGATAATACGGTTTGTCAGAAATTCCATGCCAGAGGAGCATCTTATTGGGTTGCTTGACTTGTAACAACTTGATGCAGAGTACATCACCTCTGAGATGCTGTTACACCTTTCTGATGCTGGCTACAGTGCTGACAGTATACTTAACCAGTGTTATGATGGGGCTTCTGTGATGAGTGGGGTTAGAGGTGGGTACAAGCTCTGCTCCAAAAGAAGCTTGACAGATATGTCCCATACATCCACTGCTACAACCACCAACTGCACTTAGTGGCTGTGCATGCCATGCAGAGTGAGCCGTGTGCAAAAGATTTTTAGCCTATCTAGTTCACTCTACAACTTTTTCACCACCACTATGTGCTCAATAAACATGATGCACCTTGTCTAAAAAGGCTGCTTGAGATCAGATGGACAAGCCACTATGAGGTGACAAGGTGCACTGTGGACAATCAAGAACAAATCCTTAGTATCCTATCTGAGATGACAGAGGATGATGATGCTGCAGTTGACCTGTGTACCGAGGCATCAGGCCTGCTATGCCAAATTAAGAGGCATCACTTCTTTGAGATTGGAAAGTTCCCAGTGCGGGTGCTTGGTGTCTTGAAACCAGCAAATGCTATTCTACAGTCTCAGTCAGTTGATCTGTGCAGTGCTTCTGAGGTTGTTAGTGCAGCACTGGACTCCTTAAAAAACATCCGTGAGGATGACTGTTGGGGAGTGTCATCTCCTGATGAGGATGAGTCACATCCAACAAAGAGAAGGAGAACAATGAGCAAACACCTGGGTCAAAGTGTTGTGCTCTCAACTTTGGGCCATACAGACTCTGGTGACCCTACCATTTCCCCCATCAGTTTCTGAAAAGATCCCTGCTCAACATCCTTGACAGGGCCATTTCAGAAATGGAAACTAGATTTTCACACAAGAATATTGACCTGATGAGAGCCATATCTAGTCTTGCACCCAAATCTAGCGCATTTCTAGATCCCACCCTGTTGCACCCTCTGGCTGTGATGGCTGGCACTGTAGCAGATGTTGTAAGTCTGAAAAATGAAGTTCTTGTGGCAAAACAGATGCTGCTCAAAAAAATGTTTAAAGGAAACAGACCTGTCCACTGTGTGTAAACTCCTGCAGGAGTACAAGGAAGCCTTTCCTGAGTTGCATAAATTGTGTGTAACAGCCCTGGTAATTGGTGTGTCTTCAGCGAGAGTTCCTTCTCCACTTAGTCACGGGTCCTAACCCTCTAAAGTCGCACCATGTTACATAAAAGAAAGAGGAATTTGGTGATCTTGGCCCATGAGAAGTCCATAACAAATAACTTGGATATGATGAATTTGGAAGAGTTTTTGCAAAGGGAAAAAGGAGACTGTTGTTGTAGAGTGGATTGAGGAGAAAGGAGAGTGGAGCTGTTTAGTTACAAACAGAGAGTTCAGTTGATGCAAAACAAACAAGACAAAAAAAGAAGAAAACAGTTCAAATGTTCAGTTCTAAATCTGTTGTGTTCTACAAATTAGTTTGAGAATTGTAGGAAAAGACATGGTGAATTGTTTTTTTTTTTTTTTAATTACTATGCCAACCCTTTTTAGTTTTGTAAATCTATACTAATAAAAGGCAAAGCCCTCCCTCACTCACTCACTCACTCACTGACTCATCACTAATTCTCCAACTTCCCGTGTGGGTGGAAGGCTGAAATTTGGCAGGTTCATTCCTTACAGCTTCCTTACAAAAGTTGGGCAGGTTTTATATCGAAATTCTATGCGTAATGGTCATAACTGGAAGCAGTTTTTCTCCATTTACTGTAATGGAGATGAGCTTCAACGCCGTGGGGGCGGAGTTTCGTGTGACATCATCACGCCTCCCACGTAATCACGCAGTACATAGAAAACCAGGAAGACCTAAAAAAAAGCGCTGAAGAAAACATGCATTATATAATTGAGAAGGCAGCGAAACAATAAGAAGCGGCAGTGACATATACAACCATATTCATGAGTTCTGCTACTTCAGAAACAAAGCACGATGTAAACCTACACTTTAAATTAAGTTCATAGACAGGCTGCCGCTGGCGTTTGTAATTTAGTGCCTGCCCATATAAGGCCGTCCGTCAGCGGCAATCCAATAGCAAACTCCCACTAAATATTCACGGGTTAAGGACTGTGCTTATGCAGAGGAAGATGAGATGGTCAGGGTGGTGTTTGACACAAACTCAGCGAAACTGCGAGAGAAAGTTTTAAGTGCCAGGACTAAGGTAACATTAAATACAGCCATGGACATAGCACGAGATGGCACCAGCACAGCTGGGAACTTCGATGCATGTACACCGAGCGGCTCACGTGAACTGACGAGTGCACAGATAAAAGCAACAGTTCCAAAGAGCTGAACAAAACCGAATTACACAATTGAAAAGGCAGCAAAAATATGAAGCGTCTCATACATACAAGCATATTCATAAATCCAAAACAAAGCACACGTTGGAAAAAGTCAATGTCCCGCTAAAGGAAGACAGTGTAAAAAACCGTGCATGCAGTGTGTCAGGTCTCAGATAAAGAAGAAGACGAGCTGTTTATTGATGCAGTAAGAAACGAATCGATGAATGAAACCTGTCATCTTTACAACGATTGACAAACACGGAATGTAACTTGAACACAACACATCCTACAAATACGAACCTGATTGAAAGAAATAATGATAATCAAATCCTTGATGACAGCAACACTCAGTAACACTCACAAAACAAATACTGTATATTGACAGTCATGTTACGTTATTTTTAAAATGTTCCCTTTTCTTTTCTAGCTTTTTAACACACTACTTCTCGCTGCGATACGGGTATATATATATATATATATATATATATATATAACCCGATCTACATACTCGAATAATGGATACTTTATTCGCCATCAATGATTGTTTTGGTAAAGCCATACTCAGTGTATTCATTAGATGAGCGGTAAAAAGTAAGAGCGAGGGAGGATGACTTATTGAGGCATGCAGGCTGTAGTCTTGGCCAACTCTATCTGAATTGCGCGATCACATTTGAAAAATATATCTTTTCAAGTTCTATTTAGTCCATATGTGTCAAACTCAAGGGCGCGGGCCACATCCGCCCGCGTGTAATTATATCCGCCCCGAGATCATTTTATATACTGTATTATTGTTATTAAAGCCGGGTATATGAAGCGCTGGTAACACAATAAACTACAGATCCCATAATGCAGCGCTTCAGCTGCCTTGCAACACTTACCGAGTTAATCAAGTTATTGCGAAGCTAGCTCACACGATGCTGAAGAGAAAAGTTGATTCTGAAAATAGAGCCTTTAAATACCGATGGGAGGCTGAGTATATGTTTACTGAACCCGTGTGTCTCATTTGTGGAGCTAATGTGGCTGTAATTACAGAATTTAATCTAAGACGGCACTATGAGACAAAACATCAGGGTAACCTGAATGCAATGCAGAAGATACAGAAAGCAGCATAATTAAATAAGAATCTGACACTTCAGCGGACGTTTTAACCCGTGCACAATCACAAAGTGATTTCAAGTGAAGCTGCTTTTATGGGAGACACAAATGCACCAGTGCACCTTGCCCCACTTTCCCTGTTGCCAAGTAATGTTAAACCAAGTCGTCACTACGGTGTTCCCAAATCGCACTTTGCTGATAAACTGGCGCACTGAGTTTGCACGGCGCTTTGGTGACTTTGAAGAACAAAAAGTCCGTCTACATGCGGCTCGAACCTTGTGCATGTTTGGTAGCACATATCTGTGTGAGAAGCTCTTCTCAGTGATAAAGACTAACAAAACAGCACACAGGAGTCGCCTCACTGATGAGCACCTGCAATCCATCCTGAGAATCTCCACAACACAGAACCTCACACCAAACAGAAACGAACCTGTGGCCAAAAAGATGCCAGGCGTCCAGCTCTAAAATGACATATGAGCAAAGACAACTGAATGATTTGATTTGTTATTGCTGAAAGGAACACATTTTATTTATATTTCTAGGTTTTGTTATGCAGCATGTTCATATTTGAATTTGTATAATTTTGACAGGATATATTTTTATGGAGAGCAAAATCTTTTGGGATATTTAAAATCTAAGTTTATTTTTATATAAAATTACATAAGAGTAAAGAAATTTGAATGTTTGTTCTTTTAACGTTTACTTTATTTCTAACTTGTATAATTTAGACAGGATATATTTTTATGGAGAGCAAAATATTATAAGTTGTTTAAGGTTTGAGTTGATTTATTCACAAATAATATTCCTGTCTGTTTTACCATTCCTACCAAAGATATTTCTGTCGACTAAATAAAAATTCCTTCTATTTAAAATTTAAATAGAACTTGAACAAATACATAGTTCATAATATCCACGCAGACTTGCACGTAAGAGCGGAGTTATCCGTTTTAACAAGCAGCGTATTGCACTGATCTGAAATAGCTGTGTGTGTATATATGTAGATATGTATGTATATGTATATATATGTTTATATATGTGTGTGTGTATGTATGTATATATATATGTATTTGTGTGTGTATGTATGTATGTGTGTATGTATTTATGTGTGTGTGTATATGTATGTGTATATATGTAGATATATATATGTATGTATATATGACAACAACACTCATCACTCACAACAGTGACAAAACAATTACATTGACAATCATGTTACGTTATTTTCAAAATGTTTCCTTTTCTTTTCATTGCTTCTTTAACACTACTTCTCCCATCAAGGCTGGTATTTTGCTAGTATTGGATATATTGAGAGGTCTTATTTTACTCTTACTTTATTTTGCAAATTTATTTGAGAATTAGGCCATCCAATTAAGATAAAATTTATATTGTTGGTTGTAAAGATCTGGATGGATATTTTATTTTATTCATTATTTATTTATTTTTTTATTCTATTTTTCAGTTTTATTTTTCAAGACTTATGTTTTTTTTTATAACTTGGCCTACCCTTTTTAGTTTTGTTAATATTGGCAATTGTGAGAAGTGTTATTGTTGGGTTTGAATATTTTTGATATAGGCCATCCAATTAAGGTAAATGTCACGTTTTTAGTTGTTATAATCTGATGAGGAATATTTTATTTTATTTTTTGTTGTTTTATTTTTCAGTTTTCCTCTTGAGGGATTGCCACCTTATCGTAGTCAGAAGGTTTGCGTGCCTCAGTGACCCTAAGAGCTACACCAGCAGAAGCTTAGCCTTCAGGTGGGACACCCAAGTTGGACAGGTCTTAGGGTAGAGGCCTGACAAAGTGCAATCCAATGACATGACAAAAACAGTTATCCAGAGCACCCCCATCACCACCTAACCCTCCCCCCATTTCCCACCTCCGTCGCCTCTATGTGCCCCCTTCACATTTCTGTCTGCCCCCTTAAATATACCTGTCTAGAACCGGCCCAGCTCACCATTCCTCTGACCTCCCTCTCCCCCACATGTATTCTGTCTTGGTCCTACTAACCTTCATTTCTCTCTTCTCTAGGGTATATCTCCACCCCTCCAGGGTCTCCTCAAACTGCTCCCTACTCTCGTTACAGATTAAAATGTCATCTGCAAACATCATAGTCCATGGTGACTCTTGTCTAATCTATTCTGTCAACCTGGCCATCACCATTGCAAATAAGAAAGAGCTCGGAGCCGATCACCGAGATTATCCCATCTCCATTTTGCATGGATCCATCACTCCTACTGCAGACTTCACCACTGCCACACTTCTATCAAACATATCCCTGGACTACTTTTACATGCTTCTCTACTTCTCCTAACTTCCTCATACAATACCAAAACACCTTTCTAGGCACCCTGTCATATGCTTTCTCCAAGTCCAGAAGGACACAATGCAACTCCATTTGGCCTTCTCTATACTTCTCCATTAACGTTCTCAGAGCAAACATCACATATGTAATGCTCTTTCCCAAAATTAAACCATACTGCTGCTCGCTAATCATTACCTCCCTTCTTAACCTAGCTTAACCTAACTCTTTCCGCTAATTTCATGCTAAAGATGATCAATTTTATCCCTGTGTAGTTACTACATTCTGCACATCGCCCTTATTCTTAATAATTGGTAGCAGTACACTTCTCCACTCCTCAGGCATCCTCTCACTTTCCAAGATTGCATTAAACAATCCACTGCCATCTCTCCTAAAACCTTCCATGCTTCCACAGGTATGTCATCTGGACCAACAGCCTTCCCATTCTTCATTCTCTTCATAGCTGTCCTTACCTACTCTTTGCTAAGCTGTTGCACTTCCTTTTTTGCTATCTCCACATCATTTAAGCTTCTCTCGCTCTCTCTCTCATTTTCTTCATTTAACCACCTCTCAAAGTACTCCTTCGATCTTTTTAACACACTCTTCTTGCTTACAAGTTATAAATCGTTGCGAGTTCTATCATTACCCTTTATCACCCTTTATTTACGTCAGGAAGGGCATACAGTGTAAAAGTTTGCCAGATAAATAAATATGCTTCTTCCCTAATAAGAGAAATTAAAGACACATGAAACTGTCGGATTTCTGACTCAGAAAGAGGTTCTAAGGGAATGATATATAATTACTTCTTCGACACAGTCAATAAAATTTCTATTTTAAAAACTAGGGGGTTTTGCCCCCTGCTCACTTTGCTCGCCAACCCCAGCCTGCGTTACATGCCAGCCACTTTGCATCTCTGCTGCTTGCGTATGTGGATTTCACTTTCACCAAACAACAAATCTTTTAATTCTTGTGGATAGGCTTCTTCATTGGGAAGAAACACTACTTTTCCATGATGGCAACACGAATTAGTCTCCGACTAAAAGCCAAACAATAACTGTATACTTCTGTCATAGCACCTACGTCCATATATTCTCTCTCTTTTCACTGTTCTATTATTTCACCAACCAATAACTTCCATTTGTTAGTAAAGATCGCATTAGCGCTATCAGTTTTTTGAAACTTTTGAACTTTACTACTTTCATAATCTCTAACCTGATCTGCATATGTATGACCCCAACATTTTTGAACCTCTTTACGATGTTCTACAGTAATCCCTCCTTGATCGCAGAGTTTGCATACCAGAACCCCCCGTGATAGATGAAAATCCGCGAAGTAGAAACCATACGTTTGTATGGTTATTTTTATATACAGTATTTTAAGCGCTTATAAACTCTCCCACACTGTTAACATTATTAGAGCCCTCTAGAGATGAAATAACACCCTTTAGTCAAAAGTTTAAACCGTGCTCCATGAGGAGAGAGATGACAGTTCTTTCTCACAATTAAAAGAATGCAAACATATCTTCCTCTTCAAAGAATGCGTGTCAGGAGCAGAGAATGTCAGAGAGAGAGAGAGAGAGAGCGAGAGAAAAGCAAAAATCAAAAAATCAATACGTGCTTTTGGGCTTTTAAGTATGCCAAAGCACCGCGATAAAGCTGCATTTTTTAGAGGAGCGTCCGTATCCTTTAGGCAAACAGCCCCTCTGCTCACAGCCCCTCCGTCAGGCAGAGAGAGTGAGAGAGACAGAGAAAAGCAAACAATCAAGCACCGCACGGGAAGCATATCGTATATCATTGAGGAGTTTTATTTAACATGTAATACATGCTCTGATTGGGTAGCTTCTAAGCCATCCGCCAATAACATCCCTTGTATGAAATCAACTGGGTAAACAAACTGAGGAAGCATGTACCATAAATTAAAAGACCCATTGTCCGCAGAAATCCGCGAACCGGCGAAAAATCTGTGATATATATTTAGATATGTTTACATTTAAAATCCGCGATGGAGTGAAGCAGCGAAAGTCGAAGCGCGATATAGCGAGGGATCACTGTACTTTGTCTTCTACTCTTTGTTTTTTATTTCTGACCACAGGAAATGTGTCTGACAATAGCATTCACACGAATGAGAAGTGATTTTGACTTTGAGCGTAGTTGTAAATGTTTATGAGGAGGCCGGGACTTGTCAAAATCTCTTGGCAAAAAGTCTCATCTCGGGGGACCTGAAATTCTCTCTCGCGGGAGGTGAAATCATCTCAGAGAAAGTCTCGTCTCAGAATTTCCTTTTATAATATTCTCTCTCTCTAAAGTCCTAATCCCATCAGCACAACTACTGCAGTGTGTATATGTTTAAGCTCAGATAAACTAACCAGATTGCATATGCTTGTAAGAAGATGTGGAACAGGGGCTTAGGAAACTTTGTTGTTCAACTTTTACTCCATAATTCACTTAAAATAACTTCAAGATTACACATAGAAAGACCAAGGGAAATTTCTCAGTGATCTGGTTTTTGACTAATATCACTTACAAAACTAGTCATCAAGCCACAGTAACAGGGAAGGCACCTCTATTGGCATGAAGCAGACATTATACAGCTCATGAGAGAGACATATGACTGTTAAGAAATGTATTTATGAAAAAGAGAAAGGAGATGGGCAGTTCTAAAGATGCACCAAAACATCATGCTGTCAGAGGACAAAATTAGAGTGCCACCGAAAAATATAAGTGTCCCAATGAAAAAACAGGATAAGGGCGGTTACAGGCACTATGCAACCCTTTCAGGGGTAATGATGCAGATGTTGAAGGATATAGACATTAAAGCAGAGGTAGGCGGTCTTAGCCATTGACAAGATGTTGTTGCAGGGTGTACATGTAAATCAATGATAATACTTTAGAAAATTAAGACAGAGGATAGATAGATAGATAGATAGATACTTTATTAATCCCAAGGGGAAATTCACATAATCCAGCAGCAGTATACTGATACAAAGAAACAATATTAAATTAAACAGTAATAAAAATGAAAAAAATAAAAATAAAAAAAGCAGACAATAACTTTGAGTAATGTTAACATTTACTCCCCCGGGTGGAATTGAAGAGTCGCATAGTGTGGGGGAGGAACGATCTCCTCAGTCTGTCAGTGAAGCAGGACAGTGACAAAAGTCTGTCACTGAAGCTACTCCTCTGCCTGGAGATGATCCTGTTAAGTGGATGCAGTGGATTCTTCATGATTGACAGGAGTTTGCTTAATGCCCGTCGCTCTGCCACAGATGTCAAACTGTCCAACTTTACTCCTACAATAGAGCCTGCCTTCTTAACAAATTTGTCCAGGCGTGAGGTGTCTTTCATCTTTATCCTGCCACCCCAGCACACCACCGCGTAGAAGAGGGCACTCGCCACAACCGTCTGGTAGAACATCTGCAGCATCTTACTGCAGATGTTGAAGGATGCCAACCTTCTCAGAAAGTATAGTCTGCTCTGACCTTTCTTGCACAGAGCATCAGTATTGGCAGTCCAGTCCAATTTGTCATCCAGCTGCACTCCCAGATATTTATAGGTCTGCACCCTCTGCACACAGTCACCTCTGATGATCACAGGGTCCATGAGGGGCCTGGGCCTCCTAAAATCCACCACCAGCTCCTTGGTTTTGCTGGTGTTAAGATGTAAGTGGTTTGAATCGCACCATTTAACAAAGTCTTTGATTAGCTTCCTGTACTCCTCCTCCTGCCCACTCCTGATGCAGCCCACAATAGCAGTGTCATCAGCAAACGTTTGCACGTGGCAGGACTCAGAGTCATATTGAAAGTCTGATGTATATAGATTGAACAGGACCGGAGAAAGTACAGTCCCCTGCGGCGCCCCTGTATTGCTGAACACAATGTCAAACCTGCAGTTCCCAAGACGCACATATTGAGGTCTGTCTGTAAGATAGTCCACAATCCATGCCACCAGGTGTGAGTCTATGCCCATCTCAGTCAGCTTGTCTCTAAGGAGCAGAGGCTGGATGGTGTTGAAGGCGCTAGAGAAGTCCAAAAACATAATTCTTACAGCACCACTGCCTCTGTCCAGGTGGGAGAGGGATCGGTGTAGCATATAGATGATGGCATCCTCCGCTCCCACCTTCTCCTGGTATGCGAACTGCAGAGGGTCGAGGGCGTGGCGGACCTGTGGCCTCAGGTGGTGAAGCAGCAGCCGCTCCATGGTCTTCATCAGATGTGACGTCAGAGCAACAGGCCGGAAGTCATTCAGCTCACTAGGACGTGATACTTTTGGGACAGGGGTGATAGAAGATGTTTTCCAAAGCCTTGGGATTCTCCCCTGTTCCAGGCTCAGGTTGAAGATGCGCTGTAGAGGACTCCCCAGTTCCAACGCACAGGCCTTCAGCAGTCGTGGCGAAACACCATCTGGACCCGCTGCTTTGCTGGCACGAGGTCTTTTCAGCTCTCTGCTCACATGGGCTGCTGTAATTGTGGGTGGGGATGTTTCACCTATGCTGGTATCAGCAGAAGGATGGTTGGAGGATGCAGTACACCGAGGTGAGAGTGGGTTAGGGTGATCAAACCTATTAAAGAAGTTGTTCATTTGGTTTGCTCTCTCCACGTCTCTCTCAAGGGTGGCACCCCGCTTCGAGCTGCAGCCAGTGATAATCTTCATCCCATCTCACACTTCCTTCATGCTGTTGTTCTGCAACTTCTGCTCCAGCTTTCTCCTGTACTGCTCTTTCGCCGCCCTGAGCTGGACTCGGAGTTGCTTCTGCACGCGCTTGAGCTCATGCTGATCACCACCTTTAAAAGCCCTTTTCTTCTGGTTCAAAAGGCCCTTGATGTCACTTGTAACCCATGGCTTGTTGTTAGCATAGCAGCATACTGTTCTTACCTGAACTACAATGTCCATACAGAAGTTGATGTAATCAGTTGTGCATTCAACAGCCTCTTCAAAGTTCTCACTATGTGATCCCAGCAATATATCCCAGTCTGTAGTTCCAAAGCAGTCTCTCAGAGCCTGCTCTGCCTCAGGGGACCACTTCCTGAATGAGCGTGTAGTTGTAGGAAGCGCCTTCACTCTTGGTTTATAGTGAGGCTAAAGCAGAACCCGGTTATGATCTGCTTTCCCAAGCGCAGGCAGTATGGGAGTCAGGTTGAGAACTTTAGTTCTTGGTGCAAAAAGAACTGTATGCAACTTATCATCATCAAAACAAAGGAACTGGACATTGACTTTCACTACATGAAACAGCCTCTACAGTATATCTGATCACTATTCAGTAGGTGATGCACAGGTGGTGCATTCCTACAAGTACTTGGGAGTTCACATCAATGACAGGTGGGTCTGGTCCCATAACAGAGGAAATAGACAAGGGCGGGCAGGGCAGGTGCTTTTCCTTAGGAAATTGTGTTCCTTTAATGAGGGTAGTGTTGTCTTTCACAATTTCTACAACTTTCGACAATTTTCTACACTGTGGTGTGCTGAATTGGTAACAATTTCAAGACAAGCATACTGAATCAACACAGAAATTAAAAGGGCACGCTCAGTTATGGGATGCATCTGGACCACCTGGAGATATTAGCAAAGGAGAGAATTAACAGAACTAAGTACATTATAAACAAAGCTGCACATCTTCTCTCGGACATACTGAATACTGAATTATTCAGTAGAAGTGTGTCAGGAAACGCTACTGGGGTTCCTTTATACTGACAGCAACACACCTGTATAATGCCTCACTCAGACTAACTGCCAAGTCAGAAGTTTTAGCTCCTCTGTTTTTAGCTTTTCTGGTGTGTTTTCAGACCCCAGTGTGTGTCTGTTTTTGTGTGTGTAATATATTTATTTAGGGAGCTTCTGTAAAAAGCCAAATTTCCATCTGGGGACAAAGAGTTCTATGTACAGTGCATCCGGAAAGTATTCACAGCGGATCACTTTTTCCACATTTTGTTATGTTACAGCCTTATTCCAAAATGGATTAAATTCACTTTTCTCCTCAGAATTCTACACACAACACCCCATAATGACAACGTGAAAAAAGTTTACTTGAGGTTTTTGCAAATTTAATAAAAATAAAAAACTGAGAAATCACATGTACATAAGTATTCACAGCCTTTGCTCAATACTTTGTAGATGCACCTTTGGCAGCAATTACAGCCTCAAGTCTTTTTGAATATGATACCACAAGCTTGGCACACCTATCCTTGGCCAGTTTCGCCCATTCCTCTTTGCATCACCTCTCAAGCTCCATCAGGTTGGATAGGAAGCGTCGGTGCACAGCCATTTTAAGATCTCTCCAGAGATGTACAATCGGATTCAAGTCTGGGCTCTGCCTGGGACACTCAAGGACATTCACAGAGTTGTTCTGAAGCCACTCCTTTGATATCTTGGCTGTGTGCTTAGGGTCGTTGTCCTGCTGAAAGATGAACCGTCGCCCCAGTCTGAGGCCAAGAGCGCTCTGGAACAGGTTTTCATCCAGGATGTCTCTGTACATTGCTGCAGTCATCTTTCCCTTTATCCTGACTAGTGTCCCAGTTCCTGCCGCTTAAAAACATCCCCACAGCATGATGCTGCCACCGCCATGCTTCACTGTAGGGATGGTATTGGCCTGGTTTCCTCCAAACGTGATGCCTGGCATTCACACCAAAGACTTTAACCTTTGTCTCATCAGACCAGAGAATTTTGTTTCTCATGGTCTGAGAGTCCTTCAGGTGCCTTTTGGCAAACTCCAGGTCGGCTGCCATGTGCCTTTTACTAAGGAATGGCTTCCGTCTGGCCACTCTACCATACAGGCCTGATTGGTGGATTGCTGCAAAGATGGTTGTCCTTCTAGAAGGTTCTCCTCTCTCCACAGAAGACCTCTGGAGCTCTGACAGAGTGACCATCCGGTTCTTGGTCACCTCCCTGACTAAAGCCCTTCTCCTTCAATCTCTCAGTTTAGAATTTTTCTGTAACCTTCCCCAGATCTATGCCTCGAGACGGAGGTCTACAGACAATTCCTTTGACTTCTTGCTTGGTTTGTGCTCTGACATGAACTGTCAACTGTGGGTCCTTATATAGACAGGTGTGTTCCTTTCCAAATCATGTTCCGATCAACTGAATTTACCACAGGTGGACTCCAATTAAGCTGCAGAAACATCTCAAGGATGATCAGGGGAAACAGGATGCACCTGAGCTCAATTTTGAGCTTCATGGCAAAGGCTATGAATACTTATGTACATGTGCTTTCTCAGTTTTTTTATTTTTAAAAAATCTGCAAAAACCTCAAGTAAACTTTTTTTACGTTGACATTATGGGGTGTTGTGTGTAGAATTCTGAGGAAAAAAATGAATTTAATCCATTTTGGAATAAGGCTGTAACATAACAAAATGTGGAGAAAATGATGCGCTGTGAATACTTTCTGGATGCACTGTATATATTAATATGTCCACCAATATATAAATATAAATAAATAAATATACACACTCATTTAGAGGTTCAAGTACTTTTCATTAAACACTTTTATGGGATAAAACAAACACCCAACCTATTCGCTAGACCTGGTCATGTGCAACTACTACATATTTCAGCAACCCCTGTGAGATGTGCTATGCCAATAATGAAGCTGTCACGTCAACTATGTAAAAGCAACAGAAAATGTTTTATATGAATAGCATAGAAGCGCTATTTGAAAATTATAATCAAATACTCTTGTGTTAACAGAGATTATGAAAAATAAGAACTTGTTTGGTTTTAATGTCACTGCCCTTAATATATTAGGCACTGCTTGTTTTGATCACTATACATCTTTCTTATTAGTTTTGGGTGAAGACTGTCATCAGTTGCAAAGAGATTGAAAAGTAGTCTTTCCAAAAATTAAATCTACACCTGCCATTTACACCAGTTTCTTGAAAACCTTACTTTCAATAGCTGCACAACAAATACCTGACATAACGGTTGCTAAAGTACAATGAGTACCTGACATAATTAATGGTTGGTAAATGGGATGGTCTCAGATTCTTTGTAAGTAGCCATTGTTAAATCTCCAAAAAAGAAATGATTCAGCCCAATTCCCAATATGTCGTTTCCTAATAAAGTTCTAGATAAAATTGTTATTCTTACCTTAAAAATATGCAATCTTTACAAACATCCTAGTTTTCACAAGCCATAGCACAGAAACAGTTTTAACCTCATATTGAAAATGGTACTTTAACCATGATCAATAATGGAGATGTATCCCTTATAATGCTTTTAGACTATAATGCAGCTTTTTCACAATATTATTCATAATATTCTGTTACAAAGACTTTAGAAATTCATTGAACTGTCCTATCAAATTGTTTTCACTATATGCAGAAATCAGAAGACTATACTTCCTTAGTCCTGCCTGCAAATAGGCAAGTGGTCTCTTCAGGGACAAATTAATTTTTTCTTCTGTAAATGCTGCCGTTAGGAGATGCAATTCAGGACAATATAAAACTTTCATTTTTATTGATGTGACACACAGCTGTATTTAACTCAAATGTTTTACATTTTATATTATATATATATATATATATCTACTTTGTTGATATCTACTTCTGTTTGAATTCAGAAATAAGTTTTAGCGATTGCTACCACTGAGTAGAAAGGCAAATCAAAATACAATCAACTCAAAAATGGAAGAGTTTTAGTTTTCTTTAATCCATGTGTAATGGCCGACCCCTTACCCGGCCGGCAGCTACATCTCCAAGACCTGTGACCTGGATTAATTGCTGAGGTTGAATCTAATCAAGCCGTACCTTTATCAAATTAAACTTTTCCCCACAATCAACGGTGTAAATAAGCACAAAAGAAAAGCAGATATGTAAACTTAAACTGATAAATTGTATTAAATGAAACAGAATAGCTAAACAAATTATAAATATCCCTCCACCAAAGCAACACCGTGACAAATCCCTATATGAATATAACAACCCCTCCTTTGCCCTTGTAACATTTAACAAACAACACAAATAAAAAAAAAAAATGAATGAGACACGGAAATGAACGGTCGTGAACTTGAGTCTGCAGATGACTGGTTAACTGATATATGGAGTGTTTGTAATTCCCGGAACAAAATGGAACAGCCTCACCATGTATCCTCGGCGGTGGTGGATGACGATCCGACCCCGGGGTCTCTCGTGATGAGGGTGTTGAAGTAAGTCCAGCGGAATGAAAAACAAACTGGATGGAAATGCGCGATGTGGAATACAGCAGGTACAGGTGGTTCGTGGTCGTATAATGAAAGTCTCCTTCTCTCTCTCCTCCCTCTCTTCGTTCCCTCTTGATTGTTTTTATAGTCCTGTGACGAATGTAATTGATTGATTGAAAACCGGTGTTTTCCAGGTTTGGGGCTGCGGTCTCCTTCCATCATCCGTCCCCCTTTACAGGGACGGCATTCACTGATACACACAAACAGTAAACGGGACGATGGAAACAAGACACATGTGGTACGAACACAGACAACACTATTACTACTATGTAGCCCCGCTACACATGACTCAATCTTCAGACGTAAGATTTCCCTTCTTTATATCATCTAATTTCATTAGTTTGAAATATAAAGGCAAAAAATTTGAAAAGAAACCAATGGGTACATGGATCACACCAGTGATTATTGCTATGCACTTGCTCACATCAAAACTACTTTGCTTCAATCACAAGTACAAAATGCAAGCCAGCAGATACTCAGTTGAAAAGAAAGGATATGAGATTTTGCAAGCATAACCCAAGATCCATCTCTAAATGGATTCAGCCTCTTAGCTTAGAAGAAATTATTAACTCCTACATCCCTGAACAAGTGAAGATATGTCCCACCTAAAATTCCAAGAACAAGCCAACTTACATCATAAGGCAGTAACTTGAACTACAAGGCCAGCAAACGTTGCTGAAAATCTACAATTAACAAATTTTTTTTACAATTTTTCAATTTACAAACATTGTAAGCAACCAGTCCGTTTGTAGTGCGAACTACAAAAGCGAGGACAATGTAGATAGTAAGGTGGAAAGATTTAATTCTAAGGTGAGAGCTGCTGTTGACATAGTTGCACCTGAAAAGACAGTTAAAAAATCTTCTAGCATTGGTATACCATGGAAGACCCAAAGAGTGTCTGATTTAAAGAGAACATGCCGTAGAGCTGAGCGTCAATGGAGGAAGACTAAACTTACTATCCACCACGAAATATTAAAAGTCAAAATAACAGAATACAATAACACTGTCCGTCTTGAGAGACGCTGCTATTTCTCCAAGATTATAAATAACAATGCTAGTAATCCCAGAGTCTTATTTTCTAAAATTGATCGCCTACTAAACCCAGGTAGCTCAAAGGAATGCCTCCTAAGTGCTTCCAGTGAAACCTGTGAGGCTGTCGCTGTATTTTTCAATCAAAAAATTAATGATATTAGAAATAACATAGTATATCTCCCCAACACTAAGGATCCCCCTAAACCCCAACATCCTGTTATAAACAAATTAAACTCTTTCACTAGGATAGATTTACCTGATTTACAAAAAATAATATCTCAATTAAAACCCTCCACCTGCGCCCTTGACCCGATACCAACAAGGTTTTTCAAAGAAGTATCAGGCGTGCTAATTGATAATGTTCTGGACATAGTAAATTCGTCACTAGATACTGGGGTCTTCCCAGACTGTCTTAAGACTGCTGTAGTTAAACCCCTACTTAAGAAACATAATCTTGACCCTCGCTCTTGAAAATTTTAGACCCATCTCTAACCTGCCCTTCTTAAGTAAAGTTCTAGAGAAGGCAGTCATTATGCAGTTAAATGACCACCTAAATAAACATGCTATTCTTGATAAATTTCAGTCAGGTTTTAGAACAAATCACAGCACAGAAACTGCACTCGTTAAAGTAGTAAATGACTTGCGGGTAAATGCAGACAGAGGCCATTTATCTGTTCTCATCCTCTTAGATCTGAGTGCTGCATTTGACACCATTGATCACAACATTCTTAGAAATCGCCTTAGTCAATGGGTGGGCCTCTCTGGCAGTGTCTTAAATTGGTTTGAATCCTACCTGACAGGGAGAAAATATTTTGTTAGTTGTGGGAATTACAACTCGAAGACACATGATATCCAATATGGTGTTCCACAAGGCTCTATCCTGGGTCCGCTGTTATTCTCAATCTACATGCTTCCGTTAGGTCAGATTATCTCAGGGCACAACGTGAGCTACCACAGCTATGCTGATGACACACAGCTGTACTTATCAATAGCACCTGATGACCCTGATTCTATTGATTCACTAACACAATGTCTGACTAGTATCTCAGAATGGATGAATAGTAATTTTCTCAAGTTAAATAAAGAGAAAACTGAAATTTTAGTGATCAGCAATAATGGATACAATGAGGCTATTAGAAATAAACTGGATACATTAGGATTAAAAGTCAAGACGGAGGTAAAAAGCTTAGGGGTGATTGTTGACTGTAATCTGAATTTTAAATCACATATTAATCAGATCATTAGGACAGCATTTTTTCACTTAAGAAACATAAGTAAAGTTAGACCTCTTATATCACTGAAAGATGCTGAGAAATTAGTTCACGCGTTTGTTTTCAGTCGACTAGATTACTGTAATGCACTCCTCTCAGGACTACCCAAAAAGATATAAATCGTTTGCAACTAGTGCAGAATGCAGCTGCTAGAATCCTAACTAGGAAAAGAAAATCAGAACACATCACACCAGTTTAGTCACTACACTGGTTACCTGTGTCATTCAGAATTGACTTTAAAATTCTGCTTATGGTTTATAAAGCCTTAAATAATCTCGCCCCATCTTATATATCGGAATGTCTGACACCTTATATTCCAAATCGTAACCTCAGATCCTCAAATGAGTGTCTCCTTAGAATTCCAAGAACAAAACTTAAAAGAAGTGGTGAGGCGGCCTTCTGCTGCTATGCACCTAAAATCTGGAATAGCCTGCCAATAGGAATTCGCCAGGCTGATACAGTAGAGCACTTTAAAACACTGCTGAAAACACATTACTTTAACATGGCCTTTTTATAACTTCATTTTAATCGTAATTTAACTTAATCCTGATACTCTGTATGTTCAATTCATCATAACAACTATTCATGGTGGCTCTAAAATCGGTACTGACCCCTACTCTCTTTTCTGTTTCTTTTTCCGGTTTCTTTGTGGTGGTGGCCTGCGCCACCTCCACCTACTCAAAGCTTCATGATGCTCCAACAATGATGGACGGATTAAAAGGAAAAAGTCTACGTGACCATCATCATCATCAAGCCCTTCCGTGAGAATCCTAAATCCAAAGAGGACTGTTTCATTTATGTTAGGTAGAATGCCCAGAGGGGACTGGGCGGTCTCATGGTCTGGAATCCCTACAGATTTTATTTTTCTCCAGCCGTCTGGAGTTTTTGTTTTTCTGTCCCCCCTGGCCATTGAACCTTACTCTTATTCGATGTTAATGTTGATTTATTTTGTTTTATAATTATGTCTTTCATTTTTCTATTCTTTAATATGTAAAGCACTTTGAGCTACTGTTTGTATGAAAATGTGCTATATAAATAAATGTTGTTGTTGTTGTTGTTGTTACTTGTGTTTCTGAGTAGATGAGTAGCAATTTTCTCAAGCTAAATAAAGAAAAAACTGAAATTTTAGTGATTGGCAACAATGGATATAATGAGGTTATTAGAAATAAACTTGATGCATTAGGATTAAAAGTCAAGATGGAGGTAAAGAATTTAGGGGTGACTGTTGACTGTAACCTGAATTTTAAATCACATATTAATCAGATCACTAGGACAGCATTTTTTCACTTAAGAAATATAGCAAAAGTTAGACCTCTTATATCATTGAAAGATGCTGAGAAATTAGTTCACGCTTTTGTTTTTAGTCGACTAGATTACTGTAATGCACTGCTCTCAGGACTACCCAAAAAAGACATAAATCGACTGCAACTAGTGCAGAATGCAGCTGCTAGAATCCTAACTAGAAAAAGAAAATCTGAGCACATTTCTCCAGTTTTGATGTCACTACACTGGTTACCTGTGTCATTCAGAATTGACTTTAAAATACTGCTTAAGGTTTACAAAGCCTCTCGCTCCATCTTATATATTGGAGTGTCTGACATCTTATATTCCAAATCGTAACCTTAGATCTTCAAATGAGTGTCTGCTTAGAATTCCAAGAGCTAAACTTAAAAGAAGTGGTGAGGCGGCCTTCTGCTGTCATGCACTAAGATTTGGAGTAACCTGCCAATAGGAATTCGCCAGGCTGATACGGTGGAGCACATTATAAAAATTTGCTAAAAGAACATTACTTTAACATGGCTTTCTCATAACTTCATTTTAATTTAATCCTGATGCTCTGCATATTCAATTAATTATTCATGGTGGCTCCAAAATCCGTACTAACCCCTACTCTCCCTTCTGTTCTTTTTCTGGTTTTCGGTGGTGGCAACCTGCGCCACCACCACCTAATCAAAGCACCATGATGTCCTTACATTCATGGATTAAAGGCCAGAAGTCCACGTGACCATCATTATCAAGTCCTTCCATGAGAATCCTGAATACAATGAGGACTGATCATTTACGTTAGGTAGAATGCCTAGAGGGGGCTGGGCGGTCACATGGCCTGGAACCCCTGCAGATTTTTTTTTTTTTCCTCCAGCCGTTTTTTTCTTTCCTCCCTGGCCATCGGACCTTACTATTATTCTACGTTAATTAGTGTTCTCTGATTTAAATTCTTACTTTGTCTTTTTTCTCTTTCTTCATCATGTAAAGCACTTTGAGCTACGCTATTTGTATGAAAATGAAAATTTGTATGAAAATGTTGTTGTTGTAGCAATGTTCCATCTTTGATACCACATTACTATATGCATTTAAATCCATCTTAAAGATCAATTTCTTTAACATTGCATATCTTCGGTAAACTTGCGGATTATACTGCCAATACTGCAAAAGGGTTAAAAACAATTGACAGCTACTACTTATGGTCTTTGCATTCTTCTGTGTCACTTCAACACTGACTTACTGGTTGAGTGAAATGTGTTTTCCTCCTCTCACTGGCCAATCTGCCACAAATTATATCAGCTCAATAGCTCCTAAATGTCAAACTTTAAATATTAATTACACTATAGATGTAGTTAAGGCAGATAATGAATACACCATCAACACTGAAGTGATGTATGCTTATCTATGCACCGTGTATATATATTTGCCAGACCAGTATTTACACGCATGTGTAAATATTATTGTTCTGAAACTATATGTTTAGTGTAGAAAACTATACAAGAATTAGTTGAATTAGGTATACATCAAAAACATTTGGTTCAAATGTGCAATATAAAAATTCTGAAATTAAACTGTATTGCTTACACAGAAAATGCTTACAATTTTGTGTATTTTACCTGTATGGTCTGTCCATAGGCTTGAGCTGGCTGAACAGCATAGGTACCATACCTTAAAGAAACAGGGAAAAAAAAACAAAGAAAACAAATAAAAACACCATTTTATAATTTTACAAAAATATACTTTTAAAATATTCCAGATCATATGCAATGTGCATCCAGTTTAAGGAACATTATTTATCCAGCATCATCTCCCTTACAGCAATATTGGAGATATGTAATTGAAACATTTCACTAGACATTTTATGTATATTTGCAGTATATTTTTTGTTTTTAGGAAGCAGAGGACTGGGTAAAGTACTAAACTATCCTTTTTGAAGAGTATACAACTGTGCTACAATATAGACACTGAAAAAAATCCAACTTTGAAAAAAGTATTAAATCCCATATAATAATAAAAAAAAAAAAATACTGTAGCCTTAACCGGTTGCCATCTGTTGATCTGTTGACTGGAATTTACCTGTATGCATTTAAACAGAACTCATCTGTTTTTGAAAGGTTTAGTATGTGCCTTTGCAAGATTATCCCATAGGTCACAGCACACAAAGCAGTGCAATGACAAAAAATTTCCCCAGAAATGCAATAAAGACACAAATCAGGAGAATTATGTAAAATGATTTCAAATGCTACTAAGCATCCACCGTCTGTGTCTCAATCCAGATGTTAGTGTTAGAAAGAAAAAATTAAAAACTGGCAAAAAAATACGGATTTTAAATAAGGATTTAAAAATAAGTGGTCTCATCAACCTATTCTGATGTTGTATATCAAAAACAGTAGCATGGTAGCGACTTTCTTGCAATTGTTCGGGCCACACAAATGAAGTTTACAGCTGTAATGCTAACGACAGATAACTCTGCGTTGCGGGCAATGGACAAGTGAAAAAGACGATAAATCGATGTGTCTGACGGGAAACCAAAGTCCCGACTACATCTAGACTAGTGTTGCTAAATCATGCCAATGTCGTAGAAACCACCACCATCGCATGTTCCCAGCAAACCTATTACTACTGTATAAGGGTGATGAGTTATATGAGCAACGACAACAGGAATCAGCAAAAATGGGCAGCTATATCTGAACAGGACGAGGCTGTCAAAGAATGGGACTAGGTGCATATTTAGGGCCCTATGATTTCCACAATGTGGAAAACATGGAAAGAAGCACGGAATTATCGCTTAAAAATGGATTTTAGATTTAAAAAGCAAAATGTGTGGAATTTAAAGACTGAAGGGGTGACTGTTACAAAAATTCCCAATAACTTAAATGATTGAATAATCTGCAGTTCTATCATTCAGATACTATTTTCTACTACTATACTACTACTATTTTCTATACTATTGTTGTTTTTGAAGTGAATGTAATTCTTGTAGAAATCCAGTCGTTCCTCTGTTTGTGTGCATGTTTCCTGTACGTTTTCTTGTTAAAGGCACGTGAATAGACACAAATGTCGAAGCAAGCAGTATCAGATTACCCTAGCTAAGTCAAAAAAACTAAGAAACACAAGCTTATCTGCAAAATTAAGGGCACAACAATATCCCAGCGACTTTCACAATTCTGGACAACTTTTCTGCAAGTTTCACCAGCATACCAAAGACTGGGCATGAAACAATACTTGCAATGACCACGTCAAAACTAAAACCCATCTCAAAAACAAGGAGAAATTAAGATCAAAAAGTGATCCCCTTCAGATCGCAATAGAGGAAACAACAAAATTGTCAGATGCTAGACGCCAGTTTGTGTCCATGTGAGTCAGACCGCTCGAAAAATGGCAAAGATGCGTCCTTTCTTTATTAAGCATTATAAATAAGGAGGTGCACTGCCAGAAAACGAGAGCAGTCTTTGTCAAACTCATTTGCCCCGTGTCTTTGAACAACATATGGAAGCTGTTCTTTGAAAATTCGTGGCAAGAAAATTTATGTTGCAGTTGATGAAACCAATAGCCGAGACCACATATATACTCACCAATCACTATGACGAGAACTATTTGGCTGTATGATAATTCTTTTTATATAGGCATTTCTAATTGTATGTGATGTATTTACTGTGAATCACTTAACGGATAAATACCTGTGTAAATTAATCTGTTAAAATCTTTCCTGTAGAAAAATGTTATTAGTGAACGGTACTGGTTGTTAAAGGGTTCCCTTTTAAAAATTAACAATGATGTTTCGGGACTTAAGAAATGTTTTGCTTCACGGTGACGAGGTAAGCAAGGTCCAAATTTGACTCTTCCACTAAAAACTCGGCACCTACAAACCTGGGAAGAACAGCAGGCTTTTCCTCAGATGCAACAAGCCCTTACAAGTGGGTCGCTCGTAACCTTCATCTCAGAAGGATGCATCAAACTAGTAACAGCTCCTATATTTCTGGAGGGCACTCGCTGTCCAACTGCAGTATCAGCATGCAGCATCATGGAGGATCTGGGCTCCTACCTGATGAATGGAACTGCAAAATAAAAGTTCAGTTGTGCTAGCGTGCGGTTTCATTAAAAGGAATGTAAAGTGCCATTTCTTCATTGGTCGTTTTGTTGTAGCTGTTACTACTTTCTTACAGTTTAAAAAAAAAAAAAATTAAAAACCCAAAAATCCAAACCAGGAAAAGTAAACCGGAATTTCTGAAAAAATAAAACCGATTCCATAGGGCCCTACATATTACCAGATCAAATGAACAACCTATATATCCAACCAAAAACATGAGGTTCACATTGACAAAATGGACAAAGGTAAAAAAGGCCATATTTGTAAAAAGTGTCCAAATGAAGTCCAATCTTAAATTTCTCAGAAAAGGCACACACACACTTCTGATTCAATGTGGAAAAAAGTTCTATGGTGTACTAAAGTGTTTTTTTTTTTTTTAATAAATCCTGCCAGCAACCCCTAAGTTTTCCCTGTCGGTTGGAGGACCTGCTTACAGGACTGAATGCAGATTAATGTTATACCCAGGATAAAGCAACTGTAGGATTGGGCCTAATGCCAAGCACTGTATGGATAAAAGCAAAAATAAAATGGACCACATCTTATCAACTTTATAATAATACACTAAGGTCTGTGTGCCTCTCAGAGAGTCATTTTCAAAGACTGGTAGGGAAAGAGGGCAGGAAGCGAGAAGGGTTGCTCGAAAATAATGATATAGTTGGTGAAGTAGTCTTTACAAGAACATGCTCAAGAGAGGTAATGCTGCTCAGAAAAGGTTCAAACACACCAAGATACAGGTGAAAGGAGCTGAAGGTACAAGCAGAGCAAGAGATAAAAAGTATTTTAAAATTATTCTATTACTGGTAATCGACAAGTAACGTGGAAAGGCACTTATACTGTAAAACATCAACTCCGCTTCTAAGTATGTTGTGGAACTACACTGATAGAGACCAGCCGCCATGTAAAACAGATGGAGCTAAATATACAAATAGAAAATCTTAAGTCTGGACAGATCTGAATCCTGGATAGTTATTTATGTTTTAACAAGACATTGAAGAAAGAAAGAAAGAAAGAAAGAAAGAAAGAAAGAAAGAAAGAAAGAAAGAAAGAAAGAAAGAAAGAAAGAAAGAAAGAAAGAAAGAAAGAAAGAAAGAAAGAAAGAAAGAAAGAAAGAAAGAAAGAAAGAAAGAAAGAAAGAAAGAAAAAGAAAGAAAGAAAGAAAGAAAGAAAGAAAGAAAGATAGATAGATAGATAGATAGATAGATAGATAGATAGATAGATAGATAGATAGATAGATAGATAGATAGGATACTTTATTAATCCCAAGGGGAAATTCACAAATACAAAGCTAAAGCTATTTGAATGGCTTTGAACATAGTCAAAGTCCTGACCTAAATCTTCTAAATAATCAAAGGCTAGGTTGCCTTACTCCAACAACTACAAAAGTAAGCTGAAACAGTTTAGCAATTGAGTAAGTAGGGTTAGCCTAGACCTGCATGCAATTGATTTTGTTTATATTAGCTCCTGTGTATTAGACATGAAAAGTGAATTAGACATTTGTTGCATTTGTATTTATATTGTACATTTCTTATTTTAAAGTCAAGTCAAAATAGATGAAGATGACCACAAAATCAAATACAATGCTACCACAGAATACATGAAGATGAAAAACAATGTCTTTGGAGATCAATTTGTTCCTTGTCAATACATACCAGGATCAGCCACCCCTCTCCCTATTACTTACAATGAACTGTCACTTTCTCCTTTTATTTTACTGGCTTTTGTTTTTTGAATGTATATTTTGCATTTACTCAGCAACACCTTTAATTAATAAGGGAATGACATCTTATCTTTTTATCTCACTATTAAAAAGGACGGCACAAGATTGTTCAGAAACACCACAGACATTTGCAGTAACATTTATTCTGCCAAAGCAGTTATGTGGTTTATTTTTTTGTTTTTACTTTCTCATATACAAAGTATATGGAACGTATTGTAATCATCCAATAATTTTGATGAATCTCGACATTTTAGACCTCCCTGACGTTTTCGTACACCAAGTATGGGAAAAGTATTGGAACCCTCTAAAAATTCCATTTTAAGATTTTGATGAATGTCAATATTTTAGACCTCCCCGAGTCCAAAAATACTATTTTTGGAATTGTGTCTGTCTGTGTGTATGTAAACACAATAATTTAAGTATGTTGCATACATGTATTTGGTACGAAACGTATATTTCTATCAACTTTTGGGTTAGGAAGTGGTACTTTACCTGAACACATACTCTTTTTTTTGTTTGTTTGTTTGTTTGTTTTTTTTATTTATTCATGCATCTGCAGAGTTCCATTTATTCAGCTTTACTTTTATAATTGTTAAATATATTAATTTGTGATTTGTTGTTAATAATTCTTTAATGTACATGATCTAAAATTATAATCATTGTCTTGCAGTTTACTCCTCAGATATCCATCCCCATATCCGAGTATACAAGAAAGTCTAGGGGAGACCACTTCCAAATGTTTTTTTTCCCTTAAATTCCTTCGCACCTCTCCATTAGCATCTTTTGTTTTGCAAATGTGTCAATCAGCGCAACCAACCCATCCACAGGGGATGCACAAACGAGTGTGTTACTTTGTGCCAGTCCCAAGTACAAATAAATTGGGAGGGTTACATCAGGAAGGGCAACCGGTGTATAATTTTGCCAAATCAATATGCGGACAATACAAATTTCCATACCGGATCGATTGAGCCCCGGGTTAACAATGACCACCACTAGTACTGTTAGTCAACAGGGTGCTGGCGGAAATTGGGCTACTGTTGGCCGAGGAAGAAGGGGGAGACGTGTCCAGAGGCAGGAGGAGAGGAGGAAGGTAAAGAGAGTGGAACTGAGGGTAGGAACTTTGAAAGTTGGCAGTATGACTGGTAAGGAGAGAGAGTTCGCCGATATGATGGAGAGATGGAAGGTTGATATATTGTGCGTGCAAGAGATTAAATGGAAGGGGAGTAAGGTGGACTCAAATTGTTCTATCACGGTGTGGATAGGAGGAAAAATAGAGTAGGGGTTATTCTGAAGGAACAGTATGTCAAGAGTGTTCTGGAGATGAAAAGAGTGTCAGACAGAGTAATGACTATGAAGCTGGAAATTGGAGGTGTGATGATGAATGTTGTTAGTGCATATGCCCAGCAAATTGGGTGTGTAATGGATGAGAAAGAAGATTTTTGGAGTGAGTTGGATGAAGTGATGAACAGTATACCCAAGAGACGGAAAGTGGTGACTGGAACAGATTTCAATGGACATGTTGGTGAAGGGAACAGAGGAGACGAGGTGATAGGTAGGTATGGTGTCAAGGAGAGGAATAAAGAAGGTCAGAGGATAGTGGATTTTGCCAAAACATGGACATGTCTGGGGTAAATACATATTTTAAGAAGAGGGAAGAACATAGGGTGACGTACAAGAGTGGAGGAAGAAGCAAACAGGTAGATTACATCCTATGCAGAAGAGTCAATCTGAAGGAGATTGAAGGCTGCAAAGTAGTGGCAGGGGAAAGTGTAGTTAAGCAGCATAAGATGGTGGTCTGTAGGATGACGTCGGAGATCAAGAACAGGAAGAGAGTGAGTTTAGGGAGAAGGTGAGACAGGCAATGGGTGGTAGTGAAGAATTACAAGACAGTTGGGAAACTACAGCAGATGTAGTAAGGGTGACAGCAAGAAGGGTGCTTGGTGTGACATTTGGACAGAGGAAGGAGGAAAAGGAAACCTGGTGGTGGAATGGGGATGTACAGGAGAGTATGCGGAGGAAGAGGATGGTAAAGAAGAAGTGGGACAGTCGGAGAGATGCACAAAGTAGACAAGAGTACAAGGAGATAAAGCGCAAGGTCAAGAGAGAGGGGGTGAAGGCTAAAGAAAACGCATATGACGAGTTGTATAAGAGGCTGGACACTAAAGAGGGAGCAAAGGACCTGTACCAATTGGCTAGACAGAGGTACCGAGCTGGGAAAGATGTGCACCAGGTTAAGGTGATAAAGAATAAAGATTGAAACATACTCACAAGCGAGGAGAGTGTGTTGAGCAGATGAAAAGAGTACTTTGAGAGGCTTATAAATGAAGAGAACGAGAGAGAGAGAAGAGGTTGGATGATGTGGAGATAGTGAATCAGGAAGTGCAACAGGTTATCAAGGAGGAAGTAATGACAGCTATGAAGAATGGAAAAGCCGTTGGTCCAGATGACATACCTGTGGAAGCAGGGAGGTGTTTAGGAGTTTTTACCCAGATTGTTTAATGGAATCTTGGAAAGTGAGAGGATGCCTGAGGAGTGGAGAACAAGTGTACTGGTGCCGATATTTAAGAATAAGGGGGATGTGCAAGACTGTAGTAACTACAGGGGTATAAAATTGATTAGCCACAGCATGAAGTTATAGGAAAGAGTAGTGGAAGCTAGGTTAAGAAGTGAGGTGATGATTAGTGAGCAGCAGTATGGTTTCATGCCAAGAAAGAGCACCATTTGCAATGGTGATGGACAGGTTGACAGACGAGATTAGACAGAAGTCCCTGTGGACTATGATGTTTGCTGATGACATTGTGATCTGTAGCAATAGTAGGGAACAGGTTGAGGAGATCCTGTAGAGGTGGAGATATGCTCTAGAAAGGAGAGGAATGAAGGTCTGTAGGAACAAGAAAGAATACATGTGTGTAAATGAGAGGGAGTTCAGTGGAATGGTGAGGATGCAAGGAATAGAGTTGCCGAAGGTGGATGAGATTAAATACTTTGGATCAACAGTACAGAGTAATGGGGATTGTGGAAGAGAGGTGAAAAAGTGCAGGCAGGGTGGAATGGGTGGAGAAGAGTGTCAGGAGTGATTTGTGACAGACGGATATCAGCCAGAGTGAAAAGAAAGGTCTACAGGAGTGAGACCAGCTATGTTATACAAGTTGGAGATGGTGGCACTGATCAGAAAGCGGGAGATAGATCTGGAGGAGGCAGAGTTAAAGATGCTAAGATTTGCATTGGGATTGATCAGGATGGACAGGATTAGAAATGAGTACATTAGAGGGTCAGCTCAAGTTGGACGGTTGGGAGTCAAAGTCAGAGAGGCGAGATTGCGTTGGTTTGGACATGTGCAAAGGAGAGATGCTGAGTATAGAACTGCCAGGCAAGAGAAAGGCCTAAGAGAAGGTTTATGGATGTGGTGAGAGAGGCAATGCAGGTGACAGAGCAAGATGCAGAGGACAGAAAGATATTGAAGAAAGATGATCCGCTGTGGCAATCCCTAACGGGAGCAGCCGAAAGAAGAAGTAGTCAATCAGCACAAGCAGCAAGAAACTTGCTATCCCATCCCCCCCACCAGCACAGCTCCACTTCGGGGGTTGCTGGAAGTTATAAGCAATATATAAATGTTTTTTATATACAGACCACCACAAAAAATAATGACAATTTGCATGATTACCCTGGCGAGCTCAGCATGCCCTTACTGTTTCATTGAAGGACATGCATGTGGCAGATTGACTAGCAGGATGACATCCGACCTCTTGCTGCATCCAAATGGTGCCGTCTGTCTTTACGCCTGGTGCAGCTGCATTGTTCTAATGTGTGAGTGGATGTTTTTGCCTGGAGGGTTTCTGTTCTCTTTCTCCAATGTAGAGCCCTTATCCTAATCTTCTTAACTGTTATAGAACATCTTTATTTGAAAACTAACAGCGTCAGATGGGGGGAGCGTGAACTTGACCGAAAAGAAAACTGAATGAATTAAAAAAAAAACAAAAAAAAACTAACTTTTACAAGCACCAGAAATATACACCGGCTGTTACAGACTAAAATCAAATGTATGTTTTTATTGCATAATATTAACAAAAAGAGCAGCTTACGTCTCAAAATGGTAAATGCAGAAAGGACACGGAATCGAACCCACAACCACTTGATTATGAGACAGCAGTACATACCTTTGCTCCAGCCAAGTGGATGTGTCTGCCTTGTCTCCTACCCCAATTTCTCCCATTATATTCTTGAATGCACTTGTTTTATTATAGTTGTATCTTTTGTGAAAGTGTTTATCTGATATTTGGTCTTCAGTCTTCACACATTATACACTTTATGTCAACATTTTGTCATTAGTACTATAACATGAAAATGTTTTAGGTATGTGTTCAACATTTCTTCCACTTCTCGCATTTCCTGTCATCCTACATTTACATAGATCATTGTAAACATGGAACACACATGAAATGCATGTGTTCCAAATAACTATATTATTTAACCTATATAATTCCAGGCATCTCACACCAAGATAAGGAGCCTTTAGATGAGAGAACTCCACCCCATGTTGAGCTGGGGGGTTAGTTCAAGCAGGCTGTTTACGCTGCTCAACACATTTCCCAAAAAAAAAAAAAAAACACGCACCGCTAATGGAGAGGTGCAAAGGAATTTTACATGGCCCAGGATTCCAAGTTTTTTCTAGGATTCAGGGATTCTAGTGTTAAAGGACAAAAATACTAAGATATGCTAAGGTATACGCAAAATGTATTTCTTTTATTTAACAAGTTAGGAAAAACAATTGACAAAGAATTAAATTAGTATTATTCAGGTGTTACATTAATGATTTTTCTCAATAGATCAGACTTAAAACTTACATATACCCTAAACATAATTTCAAACAATATTTTTTTTTAATAATTTTGTGCATATAAGAAAAGATCACCAGAATACCTATAAAAGCTGTTAAACAACAGCAACAATACACAACAGCAGTCTTTCAGTGTCCATATACAATGTAGTGTTTTGATAAAAATGCTACTGTACACAGAGAATAAGCAAAAAAAAACAAAAAAAAAAAACACACACTACAAGTAATGCAATTTAGGTCTGGCAAAGAAAATGGTGGAAAACAAACTGGTGCCATTAAAGCATCAGAGCCTATGTTCTATCACCTGCGTGGCAATTCTGAATCGTGCCATTCACTCCACCTCCCACACAGTAGTTTGTAAGTGCTGCACAGCTGTTATTGTGCCTTTTACCCTCTGGTAATAGACCCACAGCTCCAAAGTCCCCCACTTGCCATTGGTGTGACATTTAAAATTGAAAGGGGATTGAAGTAATCAATCATAAACAAAAACTACCAGCTCATACAGTGGTGTGAAAAACTATTTGCCCCCTTCCTGATTTCTTATTCTTTTGCATGTTTGTCACACAAAATGTTTCTGATCATCAAACACATTTAACCATTAGTCAAATATAACACAAGTAAACACAGAATGCATTTTTAAATGATGGTTTTTATTATTTAGGGAGAAAAAAAAAATCCAAACCTGTGTGAAAAAGTAATTGCCCCCTAAACCTAATAACTGGTTGGGCCACCCTTAGCAGCAATAACTGCAATCAAGCGTTTGCGATAACTTGCAATGAGTCTTTTACAGCGCTCTGGAGGAATTTTGGCCCACTCATCTTTGCAGAATTGTTGTAATTCAGCTTTATTTGAGGGTTTTCTAGCATGAACCGCCTTTTTAAGGTCATGCCATAGCATCTCAATTGGATTCAGGTCAGGACTTTGACTAGGCCACTCCAAAGTCTTCATTTTCTTTTTCTTCAGCCATTCAGAGGTGGATTTGCGTGTGTGTTTTGGGTCATTGTCCTGTTGCAGCACCCAAGATCGCTTCAGCTTGAGTTGACGAACAGATGGCCGGACATTCTCCTTCAGGATTTTTTGGTAGACAGTAGAATTCATGGTTCCGTCTATCACAGCAAGCCTCCCAGGTCCTGAAGCAGCAAAACAACCCCAGACCATCACACTACCACCACCATATTTTACTGTTGGTATGATGTTCTTTTTCTGAAATGCTGTGTTTCTTTTACGCCAGATGTAACGGGACATTTGCCTTCCAAAAAGTTCCAACTTTTGTCTCATCAGTCCACAAGGTATTTTCCCAAAAGTCTTGGCAATCATTGAGATGTTTCTTAGCAAAATTGAGACGAGCCCTAATGTTCTTTTGCTTAACAGTGGTTTGCGTCTTGGAAATCTGCCATGCAGGCCGTTTTTGCCCAGTCTCTTTCTTATGGTGGAGTCGTGAACACTGACCTTAATTGAGGCAAGTGAGGCCTGCAGTTCTTTAGACATTGTCCTGGGGTCTCGGATGAGTCGTCTCTGCGCTCTTGGGGTAATTTTGGTCTGCCGGCCACTCCTGGGAAGGTTCACCACTGTTCCATGTTTTTGACATTTGTGGATAATGGCTCTCACTGTGGTTTGCTGGAGTCCCAAAGCTTTAGAACTGGCTTTATAACCTTTACCAGACTGATAGATCTCAATTACTTCTGTTCTCATTTGTTCCTGAATTTCTTTGGATCTTGGCATGATGTCTAGCTTTTGAGGTGCTTTTGGTCTACTTCTCTGTGTCAGGCAGCTCCTATTTAAGTGATTTCTTGATTGAAACAGGTGTGGCAGTAATCAGGCCTGGGGGTGGCTACGGAAATTGAACTCAGGTGTGATACACCACAGTTAGGTTATTTTTAACAAGGGGCAATTACTTTTTCACACAGGGCCATGTAGGTTTGGATTTTTTCTCCCTAAATAATAAAAACCATCATTTAAAAACTGCATTTTGTGTTTACTTGTGTTATATTTGACTAATGGTTACATGCGTTTGATGATCAGAAACATTTTGTGTGACAAACATGCAAAAGAATAAGAAATCAGGAAGGGGGCAAATAGTTTTTCACAACACTGTACATTATTCACATACAGTCAAAAAAATAATTTTTAGAGGGAACATTGTCAGAGTCTTACTTGGGAAAGGGAGGTCCTGTGTAGAATTTTCTTGTGACATCATGTCAAAAAGTTACAGATTAGTGATACTCAGCTAGTATTGGCAAAAAATGTTTTCCATATTTCTGATTACTCTGATTCTGCACTGTCAGATGTTGATTTTCAGTTTTCAGAAAAAAATAATGCTGCAGGAAAACAATGTCAATGACTAGGCATGTGAGGGGTTGCATGTTGAGTAGCACATACAACTAAAAGTTTCATTATACTCTATATGCATGATAATAATGACCATATAAACCTACTACAAACAGTGTGAATTAGCAATACATGCAGTTGGTAGATCTAAAGGGTGTCTGTAACATTGTGGATCGGCCCCACGCTACCAGATCCCTCTGGGAGCCTCTGAACCAGACACAGTTGATACTCATGGCCAGGATGAGCCGGCAAATGAAGACACTGCACTCAAGGCAAGGGGAGGGTGTGAAAGTGCTCTAGTGCTTTCATTAAAATAAGCTAATCAAATGAGTGTTCAAAAGTTGTGCAGTGCAAAGTTCAATAAATAATCTATAAAAATGAAAGTGGAGGTTAAAATCCATAAATAGAAAAGCCATTAAAAACAATTTTAAAAACACAGGCAGAAAACTGTCTTTAAAATGCAAACCCCTGGTGCGTCCCTTCAATAGTGATGTCTCCTCTGCTCCCCCCATAAGGGGCTTTGCAGCAAAGTAGTCACCCTGCTGACAGACACAGCCAACCTTCCACGGGTGTGGGCCCTGGCCATTCCATGGCTGCAGCAAGGCTTCCACTCCAGACCTAGGCTCTGGTCCCCAAAGGCCATGGCTATCACACTGGAGCTCCCAATCACTGCCTTCCAGGACTTCTGCAGTGAGTTCCCTGCACCACCTGGACACTGCAGCTCCCTAAATCACCCAGCTGGAGCGATCCTCTGCAGCAGTCCCTGGGCATTGGCCACAACTCCCTTAAGGGGCTCTCCACAGAGCTGCCTGCCTCAGCTCCCACTCCTAACCTCGGTCGCTTGCTCACTGACGCACACCGGCTCCTTTCACCTCCTGCCTTCTCTTTTTCCCTTCAACTTCCATTCTATTTTTGTCTTTGACTCCCCCCTTCTGCCCCAACCCCGACTTGTGCAGGCTCTTTTTAAATCTGCAGCCTACTTGGGTGCAGGTGCAAGGAGCCACTCCCTCTGCGGTATCACTGAGGCACCTGACTGACCCTCCCACTGCTGCATGTATATGTGGCGCAGCCAGCCAGTCCCTCCACTAACAGTGGAGTAAAAAGCACGTCAGCATCCTCACACCTGCTTGGAGCCACTATATGAGGCACTATTTATTTAAAATCAGTGTAGAGCCATGGACCACACAACACAGTGTCACATACTTCTAAATTATCATATAAAGACTACCTTTAGTAGTTTGAGTGTTTTCTACAATTTAAGTAAAAAGACTGAAATTTTTTACATTTTGTTCTTTAGAATATTTGGCCTATGGCTATGACACAAAATTCAAAAAAAAAAAATGCATCCTCCAAGTTAATTTTTAACCCAAAGATGTTAAGTTGAAGCTTGCTTTTCTTTAAATACTGAAAATTAAAACAAGTGTTTTATTAGTAATTGCCAATTCCATAATTAGCAAGATAGGGATGACACTTCACAGTATGGCTAAAGCCACATAAGATTTGGATGTTAGGTATTGTGAAAATCAAATATAACATAGTAGAGGAACCTGAGAAATCTGCTTTCTGGTGCTGTAGCAGACACAGATGACTAAGAGAAGACTCCAGGACAGACCCAAGATATGTAGGAGGAATTATAACTCATGGATAAATGATAAATTACACGTACAATTGCCAAAGGAAATGCAACAATCTGCTTCTGGGAAAAGGAAACTGTACCTTACTCAATTTACTGCTTTCCAAAACTCTCATGTGACCAAGTACGGGGACTAAATTAAATATATAGCAAAGAAGCAGGAGCATTGTCCAATAATTTTTTTCCATCTTAACAAAAGATTGTGTGTGTGTCCATCTGCTTGTTATGTCTCTGTCACTCCAAAAGATGACACATCACAAACATTTGTAGTAAAGCATTTTATTACTACATGTGTTACAAAATAAATTCTAAGAAATGATGCACTGCAAACATTAATTCTGAGGTCTACTTTGAATAGTTGGATTTCAATGCATAGGGTAGCATAGCTAATACAGTGATAAGAAAATATGTGCAACAAGACTTGATTTATGAAGCCACCAAATTAGAAAAGCACCACCAACTGAACAA
Source organism: Polypterus senegalus (assembly GCF_016835505.1). Classification (NCBI taxonomy): domain Eukaryota; kingdom Metazoa; phylum Chordata; class Cladistia; order Polypteriformes; family Polypteridae; genus Polypterus; species Polypterus senegalus. The sequence continues at coordinate 152,074,908 of NC_053164.1, read as the reverse complement.
GATAGAAAAAATACATATGAAAGAAAAAAAAAACTGACACATGAAAGATTTGACTTCAATCAGATAACACATAATTCCTTTGATTACTGGATACATTTCCTCCCAAATAGAAACATATTACTTACCCTTGCTGGGCTCCTGACTGGTTGTAAGAGGTGTAACCTGCAATAAACATGCAGATGATTAAACACAAAAAATGGATACACAAAAAAATGACTTAAAAACAAACGAGAATAAGCATTAGGTTTAGTTAATGGAATACAATATGCTATTTGGACAGAAATGCAGCACAGACTCAGCTTTCTTTACACATGCACTCTTCCTGAAATTTACCAGTAAATTTCTGGGATAACTCACAAGTGTGGCAGAGATTAATTGATTGATTTTAGGTTAGTGCCTTAAAATCTGTTTTCACTATCAGTCAAAAATTTGGACACACCCAAGAATTTTTATGCTGTTGACAGAAATTCATACCAAATGAATATGAATAATATGAATAATGTTGCATCAGTGCCACAATGTTTTCCAAAATGTACTACAGGTGCCAGTCATAAAAATGCTGAATTTGGGACTTTCATTAGTTGTCAGTTATCATCATCAAAATTAAAAGAAATAAACATTTGAAATACATCAGTCTGTGTGTAATGAATGAATCTAATATACAAGTTTCACTTTTTGAATGGAATTACTGAAATAAATCATCTTTGTCATTATATTCTAATTTTATGACCGGCACCTGTATACAAGTCATAAAATTAGTTATTCCAAATATCATATATACCCATGTCTCTGCTTTTCTGTCAGTTCAGCTTTGACATCATGGACCATAAGGTGCATACTAATTCAGCGTGAGCAGGAACACTCAATAAAGCTGAATAAAAAAAGAATAAAAAAAAATTCAAGTGACGGTAAGATACGAAGAAGGTAGATTCACCAGCGTTTGTGTGTCAGCTTTTATCCCTCCAGATCACAGAATTTCCAGTTCCATCGTCTCAAAACACCACTCACATCTACAGCTATTCCCAGTTTCAGACTAAAATTAACAGTGTCAGATCTGGGGCAGGGGGTGGGTGTTGTATCTGGATCGTGACTGAGTGAATAAAATTGCTAATGCGGGTTACAGTAAAGACCAAATAGCATTTAAAAAGACTAAGGATAAGCTAAGGGAGTTGACAATTAGGGGAATAAAAGTAAATAGCTGACCATAATGAATAAAAAAAAAAAAGTAATATCCAATAGTAACACTTGACAGGCAGTGGATTTTCTTCAACCATTCTCATGCATGCTTGCATATTTTAGATCATTATTCTGCGGCATGATATAAGTGTGCTTAAAATTCAGCTTAATGATATATAGTCTAACATTCTTCAAAAGAATCCTCACATAGAATAGAATTTATGGGTTAAAAACCCCAAGTCTCTCAGGCCCTGATGTAGCAAAGCATACATCTATGAGAAATAATAGCTTTTCATTATCTAAAGCAAAGTATATTGTTTTAAAACTCCTTGAAAATATGGTATAAATTGAGTCTAAGTGCCACTTGTGGCTCTGGAACTTGTGCCAGCAACCTTATTGTGGTAAGGGTTAAGGTAATCAAAAGTAATGCTGAATAGGGCTGGCCAAAATTAGTTGTTTAAAAATGAGTTTCAATACCTGGCCCTAGTTATCTATTTAATAAAGCAGTGTTCACTAGACAATGCAAGTAATTTTTACACATGTAAACCAAAGGCTTAATTACAGCAGAAACAAAACAATTGACTGAAAACATTCCCCATCTGTCCATTTTCTTTCTTCTCTCAAATGAAAAATGTCCCAGTCCAGTCAGTTTTTTTCTTTAATATGCAAGTCTAGGGTGGCACAGTGGCGCACTGATAGCGCTGCTTCCCAGGTCCTCCCTGTGTGGAGTTTTCATGCTCTCCCCGTGTCTGCGTGGGTTTCCTCCCACAGTCCAAAGACATGCAGGTTAGGTGCATTGGTGATTCTAAATTGTCCCTAGTGTGTGCTTGGTTTTTTCTGTGTGTGTGTAAGCCCTGTGGTGGGCTGGTGCCCTGCCCGGGGTTTGTTTCCTGCCTTGCACCCTGTGTTGGCTGGGATTGGCTCCAGCAGACCCCTGTGACCCGGTAGTTAGGATATAGCAAGTTGGATAATGGATGGATAGATGCAATTCTAGTCTAAGGGGCCAAGGCCACTGCAGACAAGGACAGACTTGATTTATAATTGTTAAAATACAGAAAAGCTCTTGACCAGTGCTATCACCATAGAATATGCTATGGCATTATAGGGACAAAAAGATTTGACAAAAAAAAAATAAACAAACAACATTGTATCACTAAAAAAACTAAATTCCAAACAGAAATAACCATCATCTCTATAATGGATTCCAACCAAATTACGGTAAATAGAAACAGTTTTTCTTCCCAAAACATTTACTTTGTGTTGGGAGTAATCTGAACAGCATGTCTTTTTATGTTCTCTTCCCACACCCCCCCCCCCTTTGTTAAATTGTTTATTTAAGAAATAAAATGGAACTAAACAAGTATTCCAATGTACAAGATATGGAAAAAGAAATTATGATAATCATTTTCTTTACTCTTGCATTAGGCCACATATAGCCATTGTCATTTCCTACTGAAATATGCTGGTCTGTTTTTCTAAGTCAGTTGTTCAGAGTTCACATGAATGGTTTCTCATTCATTCCTAATATGTGCTGTACAGAAAATTTAGTTATGGGTCAGTTACTCTGACCAACTGAAATTTCATTAAATTTTAATAAAAAAATAGAGATCTTGCAGTTAGATAAGTCTCCCATGACCATCACATATCTCCCTTCAGGATCCAATACTACATCTGATGCTACAAATGGTACTGTTCTATGTATAAGAATTCCCACCCCTCTAGTTTTCTTTGTAAAACTAGAATGGAACATTTGGCCAGTCCAGTCTTTTTGCAGCCGGAACTGATCCTTACTTAGTAAGTGGGTTTCCTGTAAAAATACTATTTTAGCATTTAGACCTGTTAGGTGAGAAAGTACTTTCTTTCTCTTTAATTCGTGATTCAGGCCTTTAACATTCCAGCTTACGAAGTTAACTGTCCCATCATGGAGACACTGATTCTGAGTTTTTGGTGTCATATTATAGTCTTAACTGGAAGTGAAATAGTTTAGGTCTTAATTTCCTATTCCCCCAAGAGTTGTTGCCATGCAGCTTATTATTACGTTGATAGTTATAATTATAAAGATTGAGATGATAGATTAGATATAGATCAAGCCTGCTCTCTTTCTCTTCCCCCCTTAACCCCCACCCTCCCTTTTTGCCTCCCCAGGTGAGGCTAAAACCCACTTCATGCAGTCCCAGTCCTCTGACATACCCAGAGACAGAGCACGTCCAAAGCACATCAAGCCCCCATGCAGTGGCGCTTTAAGGTTAAAAGATAGAGATATCTGTTACCAATATAGTCTTTAAAAGAGGAAAAAGAAAAAAAAAAAAAAAAAAAGAATTTTGCACTTAATATACATATATATATATACATATACACATAATATATATACATATATATACATACATACATACATATAATCTTCATCAATTTTAGTGCATTAAGATGATATCCCCAGATAATAAACCCAGGTGATGGTGTTAAAGATGTGTCCAAAACAAGCATAACAAGTCTTAATGCAGTAATAGCAATAACAGCAAACCAAGGGTATGATATTGAACAGTCTCATTTAGGGTACACATGAAATAATTAGAAAAAAGAAAAAAAAAAAAAAGAGGAGGAAAACGTAATTAAGCACAATAAAACACAAACATTTAGCGCCCTAGTAATACTAAGTAATGATAAGTAATAAGTAAGTAATAATAATATAAGAATATGAGAATATATGCTGATAAAAAACCCGTATTTTAGAAACAAATAGATCAGACAGTAGATTATTAATCCTAGCTTTATCATTTACCGCCATGACTCACAATTATGTATCAGAATAGTCCCGGGATCAGCTTTCTTAACTCGTTTTCTGCCTCCTCCTTGCTAGCGAAAACATAGAAATGCCCCTGCCATTCCACTTTCAGTTTTGCCGGATACAGGAGGCCGATTTGACATTGGCTTGCCGTAGCGCTGTTTAATATTATAGAAGGCGTTTGATAGCTGTTGCTGGAGAGAAGTCAGGGAAGACGCTAATTTGGCAATCTTCATATTTAATATCTTCCTTTTTTTTCCTGAGGAGTTCCATCACCTCTAACTTAAATGATAATCGTTCAAAACGGACTATAAAAGATCTTGGTGGGGTCTGACGGTGTTTGATCAGCGCTGTAAGCGCTGCTATCTCAGATTCTGCTTTAAAGTCGCCCGATTATTTTAGAAAAAGTTCAGTTCGAATTTCACGGGTTTAAACTTTCGATTCTCGGCAAGCCTTCAATTCTGACATTATACCTTCTATTCCCATCTTCTAAAGCAGCCAGTCTGTCTCCAAGTTTTCTCCGAGTTTTTACATTCGAACTGACATTTACTGCTCTTTCCTCGGCACTGGCAGCTAGATGTTCGCTATTTCGATCCGATTCGTGAATGTCTCACTAAGATGCTCCAATCGATCAGCAAGCGTGCTCAGTTTAGCCGAGTTTTTCTCAATGCGCTCTTCAATTTTACCCAGCACCTGTCGAAGTTCAAGCTGTATCTCTTGACGAAGCCTTTCATTTGCCTGTTGGAGTTCCTGTCGCAGACATTCATTGGCCTGTTTCATCTCCTGTTTCAGTCTCTCATGTGCCTTTGCCGTTGCTTTCTCATTAGCCTTCTCGCTTTTCTTTATATCTTGCCTGAGGTCAGCGAGCAACACTTTCAGTTCAGATAGCTGAAATGTGCCTTCTTGTACCATAGATGAAGCAGCAGACTCTGCTGAAGCGGTGTCCCGCTGCTCCAGTCCAGCGTGATTGCGTAACTGAAGCCGCGGACCTCCGCCTTTCCAGTTTCAGGTAATCCTCTCCAATCGGCGAGCTATCCACATCTGCACTCACGATCGCACCTTCGCTCCCCTTTTCGCTCTCAGCAGGCGACGATGTAGCGGACCGTGGTCCCGAGGAGTCTGTACTTTCGCCCATCTGATCCAGGTCTGTCTCTGAGAGGCCGTATCTCGAACTAGGGCTTGCTGATCGCAGCTTGGATGTAGCTTTAGTCTTCATTCTTTCGGACCCCCTTCTTGTTGGCCATGTTTATATGTGTTTACATATACTGTAGCGGTCCCTCTCGGGTTGAATAAATACAGGATATCTCAGAATAATAAGCAAATAATATGAAAAATAGCACCACTGCTAGCGGAGCTCCACTTCAGACGTCCATCTCTCGCATCGGACGAGACCAATGCCTTTTGATAAATGTTTATGCACCTAATGTTGATGATAAGGAATTTATACAAAATTTATTTGCATCCATTCCTAATCTGAACACTCATAAACTTATAATGGCTGGGGACTTTAATTGTGTTCTAAATCCACTTTTAGATAAGACTTCCTCCACAGGGGGAACGGCAACTAACACCGCAAAGATAATTACAAAGTTTATAACTGATCACAACTTATCAGATCCCTGGAGGTTTTAAACCCAAATTCAAGAACATATTCTTTCTACTCACCAGTACATCATTGCTACTCAAGGATTGATTACTTCTTTATAGATAATAACTTCTTGCCTAAGATTAAATCTTGTAAATACGATGCTATTGTTATTTCAGACCATGCTCCGATGATCTTGGAGCTGAAATTACTAAGCCCCATACACTCACCCCGCAGATGGCGTCTCAATCCGCTTCTATTAGCTGACGAGAATTGTACTGAATTTATATCCAAACAAATTGAATTCTTTCTAGAGACAAATACATCCCTGAGATCTCTGCAGGAATACTCTGGGAAACTCTTAAGGCCTTCTTAAGAGGACAGATTATCTCATATCTTTCCCACAGAAATAAATCCGAAGCGAAGAAAGTAGCAGAGATAAAAGCGAAATTACTAAAATAGATGAAGAACATGCCAGACTACCAAGCGAGACTCTACATAAGAGGAGGCAGGCTCTACATTCAGAATTAAACCTCTTGACAACTAAAGAAACCGAACAACTAATTTACAAATCCAGACATCATTATTATGAACATGGAGAAAGCTAATAAGCTTTTAGCAACAAATTCACAAGCAAGAAGTGCAACGCAATCTCGTAATTACTAACACGAATGGAGATAAAATCATCGAACACAAAAATATAATGTACACTTTTAGAGACTAATATAAATCCCTATATACTACTGAGTTTAAAGAAGACAATATACAATCTAATGCATTTCTGGATAAATTACAGATACCACAAATTGACGCTATTAGTGTGGAGGAGCTCGATAAACCTCTGTCATTATCAGAATTACTGGATGCTATAAAGTCACTCCAAGGTGGAAAAGCAGCAGGCCCTGATGGCTACCCTGCAGAGTTTTACAAGAAATTCTCCGCTCAGCTAGCTCCCTCCTATTAGCAACATTTACAGAAGCCAGAGATAACCAATCTCTTCCACAAACCTTTCGCCAAGCACTAATCACTGTCTTTCCAAAACAAAATAAGGACTTATTACAATGTGCATCATACAGACCAATTTCACTTCTGAATAACGACGTTAAAATACTCTCTAAAATCATAGCTAGAAGGATGGAGAAAGTGCTCCCCTCAATAATATCACAAGACCAAACTGGATTTATTAGGGGCCGACACTTATCTTCAAATCTTCGACGCCTGTTTAATGTAATATACTCACCAACTAAATCAAACACCCCAGAAATATTATTATCATTGGATGCAGAAAAAGCATTCGACATGATTGAATGGAAATACCTTTTACTATTTTGGAGAAGTTTGGGTTTGGCCCAACATTTGTGCATGGATTAAATTACTGTATACTAACCCAGAAGCTTCAGTTTGCATCAATAACATTTGCTCAGACTACTTTAAACTAGAGCGTGGCACAAGACAAGGATGCCCTTTGTCACCACTGCTGTTTGCAATTGCCATTGAACCACTGGCAATACATTGTCGAAATACTGATCAGATAAAGGGGATTAGCAGAGAAGGACTGGAACAGAAAATCTCATTATATGCAGATGACATGGTACTGTATATATCGGACCCAGAAAATTCTGTGCCTGCAGTCTTAGCAGCACTCACAGAATTTCAAAAGCTCTCTGGTCTCAGAATTAATCTGAATAAAAGTGTACTCTTTCCGTGAATTCAAGCATATAATATTAGATTAGACACCCTTCCTTTTATCATTGCAGAACAGTTTAAATACCTCGGGGTAAACATCACAAGTAAACATAAAGCTCTTTATCAACAAAATTTCGTCGTCTGTATGGAAAAAATTAAACAAGACTTGCATAGATGGTCAACCCTTCATCTCACACTAGCTGGAAGAATTAACACTGTTAAGATGAATATTCTTCCTAAGCTCCTTTTTATTTCAAAACATACCAATATACATTAATAAATCGTTCTTTAAGCAATTAGATTCAACAATAACCTCATTTATTTGGAATTCTAAACATCCACGCATCAAAAGAGCGACCCTACAAAGACAAAAGGCAGAAGGCGGCATGGCTCTACCTAACTTCCAGTTTTATTACTGGGCGCAAATATACAGTCGATAAGAACCTGGACACAAATAGAAGAACATACACAGGCATGGACCGCAATAGAAGTAAAATCCTGCAGTACTTCTTTGTATTCCTTGCTTTGTGCTCCAATAAACACACGTTATCGGCAATACACTAATAACCCAATTGTGCTCCACTCACTTAGAATCTGGAACCAATGTAGAAAGCATTTTAAGACGGAGAAGCTTCTTTCTGTGGCACCCTGCAAAAGAACCACCTCTTTCAACCCTCACAAACATATGCAGTTTTAATATCTGGAAAAATTTGGAATTAACTTGCTTAGAGATCTTTATATAGACAACGTCTTTGCATCCTATGAACAATTACATTCCAAATTTAACATTCCAGCTACAAATTTCTTTCACTATCTTCAAATCAGGAACTTTGTTAAACAGAACCTTCCAGATTTTCCTCATCTTGCACCCTCATCCACGCTGGAAAAATTATTGCTCAATTTCAAGGAGTTAGACTCCATCTCTACAATATATAAAATCCTTTTACAATCCCTTCCTTTCAAAGATCCAAGAGGACACTGGGAAAATGACCTCTCAATTAATATATCAGAAAAGGAGTGGAAAGTAGCAATGCAGAGAATTCACTCAAGCTCCATATGCGCAAAGCATACAATTATACAACTCAAAATTATATATCGAGCACATCTGTCTCGACTAAAACTCTCCAAAATGTTTCCAGGGCATGATCCAACCTGCGAACGTTGCAACCAAGCCCCAGCCTCACTAGGTCACATGTTCTGGGCCTGCTCCAAATTAACATTATTCTGGACAAAAATTTTTAATTACCTCTCAGACAGTCTTGGACTCACAATCCCTCCTAACCCATTAACAGCTGTGTTTGGGGTTCTTCCAGAGGGTCTTAAAGTGGAGAAAGACAAACAAACTGTGATTGCATTCACTACACTGTTGCACGCAGACTTATTCTGATAAACTGGAAGAACCCAAACTCTCCTCTTTTAAGTCAGTGGGAAACTGATGTGTTATATTATTTAAAATTGGAAAAAATCAAATACTCAGTTAGAGGATCTGTGCAGACTTTTTTCAAAACATGGCAGGATCTAATCAGTAATATTTTGAAATGATTTTATAAAGCACAGAGAATTTGTTGATTTAGGTATTTTTAAAAGCCTTAAATTTTACACCGTTTGGCTTGCTCTCTCTCTCAAGGGTGGGGATCGATCTGTTCTTAGCATAATTCTTTTTTTTTTTGTAAAAACTTGATTGCTATGTATTGATTGTAATAAAATTAATAAATAAAAAAAAAAAAAAAAAAAATAGAGATCTTGTATTAAGTACATAAAACAATAAAACAATCTTAGCAAAATAGTGGATCACTATTTTTAGTCTCATTACTAGCAGAACAAATACAAATTGAGTATTAAATAGATTCAATTTGGTTTCTTATTAAAAAAAAATCAAAATATGACCATCAAATAAATATTGATCAAATCAAAATAAAACAATTATCATTTGAGTTTGGTTGGAATGAAACATTTCAATATGGGAAGATTTGATCAAATTCTATGCAGAAAAAAAGCAAACAGTGCAAAGAGGAAACTATTACTTCAGAAGCCTAGATAATGTCCTTATGGAATGTTCTTTGGATAAGTTCATTATCATCACTTTTCTTTTAAATCGCGATCAGAAGTTGCAGCAGCTTCAGCTTCTCCTTTAACATACTGTTTGGCTTGAAGTCATCTTGCTTGCCTGTGGAACCACTGCTTCGTAGCGGACTCCATTGTAGCATCTGCATCTTTTACTGCCGATTCCTACAGATACCATCATGTGGTCTACCACATGCCCAAGTTAGTAAATCAATGATTTACACAGTTCAAAAGGGCCAATGCTTTTTGAATAGTGATGTAGACAAAGATTTGACGTGAACAATTTCAATCAGACAGAGCATATTAGCAAACTCATCACTCTACACAGTAGAAATCCGAGACTACAGACCCTCCAACTTCAGACCCCTGTGGTACTTGAACAATATCTTTTTCAGGCATGACCACTTCGACGAGGCATGATTCCATTTCTCAATCATTTCTGAGAAGCATGTTTTTGAAAAGGGCGGCATGGTGGCACAGTGGGTAGCGCTGCTGCCTCGCAGTTAGGAGACCTAGGTTTGCTTCCCGGGTCCTCCCTATGTGGAGTTTGCATGTTCTCCCCATGTCTGCGTGGGTTTCCTCCCACAGTCCAAAGGCATGCAGGTTAGGTGCACTGGTGATCCTAAATTGTCCCTAGT